>NC_064856.1:1442637-1817637 GCF_024139225.1 Suncus etruscus | reverse complement strand
CTCTTTATCTATGCAATATGATAGTTTAACAATTTTCTAGTGACAGTTTTACGTGGCTGATTTCAGTAGTACAATATTCCAACACCAATTCCATCACCAGTGTTCAGTTTCTTTCATCAATGTCTCCAGTTCCCTGCTGATCACTGTGTAAAGAAAGCAGGTAAATATCTTGATATCAAAAATTTTGAAAACAGAAATATAAAGCTTCAAAGTCTCTGAAATATTAAGATCAGCAATGTCAGACATTCTTAGCTATTAGTCATCCATTTCTCTTCAGTGAACAGTCAGCATAATGTATCCAGGAGGATATTTGGGGAAATTGTAGAGTTTAATAAAATATTTGATATCTTGATCTGGGACATGAGAATGATCACTTGAAAAAAGACTAGCAAGCTTAACATTTAGGATTTGTGTTTCTCATCACATGCAAATGATTTATTGGGTTACATTAAAGTGGTTCTACAATGTAATCAACCGAACATCTGGATGTAGCAAACATTTGGAAAGGTAGGCCATTGGATAGATCCTAGGATGGATGTGTGCTGGATATTTGACATGGGTGGGTAATGGCAATGTATGCATTGACAAAAGTTAAAATGAGGATGTAAATTGGAAGGTAATGAAGGTAAGGCTGACATGATACCAATGAAAGACTGGAAGCATAAGGGAGAAAAACAAGATGTTCCTGGGAATAACAATGGGGTGAGTGAACAGAGATAAAACCCATCATGGCCTATGGAATATTATAAAATCTTATAAAATGCTAAATTAATGATTGTATTAAGAGTTGGGAGTCTCCTTTCATCCTGAATTTGTTCATTATTCCTATAAGTAGAATCTGATGACTCCAGCTACAAACTGTTTACTCAGAGAGATCTGGTATTCTCTGGCACTTTCCTTCTTCATGGCTCCGTGATTAACTCCTTAGGTTTTCTTTAATGTATATATGCTGTGTAAAGAATAAATTGTATACTTTTCCCCTCTTTGTAAAATAAGACTCATTTTTTCTAACTTTATATCTATATGTATACCACTCTAAAACTTCTTACATTTATATGTATTATTCTACTCATGATAAGACATATTTACAATTAAGACACTAGTTTAGATGTTAGAGAGATAGCCCAATAGATTGAGTACATTGCTTCGTATGTGGGAGGTCTGCGTTCATGAAATAGATGGTCCCCCCCAAACAGCTAGAATCATAGAATCAGAAGTAGTTCCCAAGCACTGTTTAAAGTGACCCCCCCATTTAAAAAATCTATGTGAAATGCAATAAAGTGTGTGAAAATGAACCTTGAGATTTTCTTGCAGTATTCAGAAAAGGACAAAACAGTGAATGGGTCAGTTTTACTGGGAAACTTCAGCAGCAATGACTCAACTGCACACTAAAACCACCTAGGTTGCTAATAAACCTTCCATGAAGACAATACCAGCCCCCAGACCAACTACATGGCTGGTGGTCAGTAGTTCTAGGGGTGGGTGGTTTCTAAAGCTCCCTGGGTAGGTGATCCAATGTGCGTCTAAGCATGAAAACAGTATTGCTAATAAACAATAATAATAATAAATAGTAAAATAAAAAACAATAATAATAATAATAATAATAATAATAAACAATCTTCCCTTGATACTCAAGCTGTGGTATTCAGATGAGCAGTGTCAATGTCTCCTGGAAGTTCATTAGGAAATCAGATCTCAATCCCTATCCAAAAATATTGAATCAAAACTTATATTTTAACAAAACAATAGGAACTCCGATATGCATTTAAGTCTGAACAGCTCTACTCAACCATTTGCCTAAGGTTCCCCATTTTCAATTCAAATTAGTTCTTCAAAAAAGCTGTTTAAAATCTATCCATTCACATTAGAAGAAATACATATATCATTATTCAAATATTTAATTTAGACATATTATCTATATATTTTGATGTTTTTATACACACATATAAATATAGATATATATTAGTGAAGAAAAATTAACCCTTAGTCCTTAAACTTCAGGTAAGTAGGGCCATTTGTTTCATAGAAAAAGAAACTCACTCAAAACTGAAAACGGGAAGACGATTGATTTATAACACAAAGGGCAGCTGTGGGGCATTACAGTTCTAGAACATGTTCTGTGACTTAATGCCAGAGCATATTTATCCTGTTACCTGTGTTCAAACATCCCCAGAGGGCAAGTGGCAGGTTGGTATACAGGAGTCTGTAATTTACAGGATAATCTTGTTCACTTAATGATACTGACAGAATATCAGGAGCCTTTGCACCGGCTCGCAGAAATATTCCCCTTCTATCCCTTCCTAAGTAGAATCTAGGCTATTTAGCAAAATTTAAAGGTAGGTGATTGTTATAAGCCACCTTTCCTAACATACCCACACTGGACAAAGTTTAAGCAATATCATCTTCTTTGTCCAGGTTGGTGGGAGTCTATCACTGCATTTTCATAATATGATTATAGATATAACTCTAAGAAACAGGTAAGATTCCATTTAGCTTTTGCGGTAGTAATTTTCTTGAAGATATGACCCACAATGTTCCTGCAGAGAAAGCCCTTATAAAACATTGACTTTAAGTTAGAATTCTCTAGAAAGCCTTGATTTCCTATAGGAAAGACTTTTTCTCTCAATCTCAGTTTCCAGTGTGAAAATTTTATCATGGTTCAATTGGATTTCCAGGAGACTGGGGTGAGGGGATAAAATCTTTAGTTTTACTATTAACTATATTTTTGTGAAGTTTGAGCATTTTTATTATTGTTATTGACTTTTCTGATTTCACTATTTGATTTTTGATCTTTTATTGTATTTATAATTCATCAAACATTCATTATGTAAAATTTTACTGTATTTAGTACCAATCCCTTTTGGCGACAAATTAGTTAAAAAATGGTTCCTCTCAATGATTAGTTCTGGTATTTAGCTTGATTATTTCAATAATACTGGGCATTTTTTAAATCCCTTAATCCTATATCTGACCTAGGATACTGAAGAAAGGTCATTCAGAAGGTCTTCTAAAGGTTATGTTTCCCCTAAGAAAATAGTTGTTCACTGCAACCAAGTAAAACCTAATGAAAAGTGCCGGTATCATTAGCACGTTAGAGATAGAAAACATTTCTCATGCCCAAAATTGTTCCCCAAAACAAATAAGGATCTCTGGTACAGACACGCAGTAACTAAGGTTAGAAACTGGCATCCCAGTGTGCTGCATTTCAAGTTCTATGTGATGACAAATAGCTTGAGTATATTTTTAACATGAAGGTATAATATGAGGCAAATGATTTTCCTTTCGTAAACAAAATTTTAGGTGAGTCTATTATTGCCTATCCGTAGAGCATACTTTAATCACAAGGTCCTGAAATAAAAATCCAAATTTTTTTAAAATTATTGGGTTGAAAGTTTCATATTCTTAACTAAATGGGTAAGTGTGCAATAAGTGTGCAGGACGGTGTAGCTGACATGGGGGTTCTAGTCCAAGTTCTTTCATTGACAACCCTGAAAAATTTATCACAAGTTCACTTACCCTGCTAGATCTATATTTCTCATTTATGCTGATTTCTTTTTTTTAATAATATTTTATTCTTCAAAATCACAAACATGTTTGCATTTGGGCCTCAGTCATAAAATGAACAGCTCCATTCACCTGTGCAGCATTCCCACCAACAATGCCCCCATCTATCGCTCCTCCCCATCTCCTGCCTGTATTCGAGACAGGTATTGTACTTCCTTCACTCATTACCACGGTCATGAGAGTTGTTAGTGTAGGTATTTCTCTAACTGCACTCACCATTTTTTGTGGTGGGCTTCATATCATGAGCCTGTCCTATCAGTCCTCATCTCAGTTGTCTGTGTGTAATTACAATAATGTATTTTATTTTTCTTAAAGCCCATAGATGAGTGAGAATCTTCCGTGTCTATTATTTCATTCAGAATACCATATTTTCCAGGGTATAAGACAATTTTTTAACCCAGGAAAAACTTCTTAAAAGTCGGGGGATCATTTTATACACTGGTATATGGCATGCTGAAACTTACTCCAGCTTCAGGGATGAGTGATCCACCCGCTTCTTTCTACTAGCATCCCTCTGGGAGATGCTCTGGAGGGGCCCCCTCTCCCTGCTCTCAATGTAGATCAGTGTTTTATGTTTACATGTTTGATGACAAATTGCCTTATGTTTATAAGTGACAGTTTTCCAGCTAAGTATATCATGACATAAGCATTTGAATTAAATTTTTCATATTGAAATCAAATCTTACATTTTTAAATTTCCATTTGGTGTGTATTAAAAGAGAGGTAGTCAGTCTTATATGGCAAATATAGCCCAAAACCTATACTTTAACAGGAAAAGTAGGGGGTCATCTTATATACCCAGCCGTTTTATACACCAGAAGATACGGTATATTCATGTCCATTCATGTATAGGAATATTTCATTATTTCATCTCTTTTGATGGTTCCATAGTATTCCATTGTGTAGCTGTACCACAGTTTCTTTAGCCACCCACCTGTTGTTGGCATCTGGGTTGTTTCCAGAGTCTGGCTATTGTAAATAGTGCCACAATGAATATAGGTGTGCAGAAGACATTTTTATTGTGCTTTTGTTTCTCTAGGGTATATCCTTAGGAGTGGTATGGTTGGATCATATGGGAACTCAATTTCCAGCCATCTAAGGAATCTCCATCTTGTTTATCATAAAGGCTGCACTCGATGGCCTTCCAACCAGCAATGAATGAGAGAGAGTTCCTTTCTCTTCACATCCACACCAGCACTTATTGTTCTTATACTTTGTGGCGTGTGTCAGTCTTTGTGGTGTAAGATGGTAGCTAACTGCTTTTATGATTTGCATCTCCCTGATGATTAGTGATGTGGAACTTTTTTTTTCATGTGTCTTTTGGACATTTGTAGTTTTTCTTTGAGGAATTGTCCATTTCTTCTCTCCATTTTTTGATGGGGTTAGATATTTTTATTTCCTTGTTAAGTTCTGTCAGTATCTTGCATATCTTAGATATTAGCCCCTTATCTGATGGGTATTGTATAAATAGTTTCTCCCATTCTGTGGGTGGATTTTGTATACTAGGTACTATTTGCTTTGAGATGCAGAAGATTCTCAGCTTATATACAGTCCCATTAGTTTATCTCTGCTTCCAATATTTTTTTTGAGAGTGCTGTTTCTTCTTTTAAGATGCCTTTAGTCTCAGTGCCATGGAGTGTTTTACCTATGTGTTGTTCTATATTTTTTATGGATTTAACTCTTTAATCCATTTTACTTACCCTTTATGCACAGTGTTACATGGAGGTCTGGTTTCGCTTTTTTGCAAGTGGCTGATCAGTTGTTCCAATACCACTTGTTGAAGAGGTTTTCCTTGCCCTTTTTTTGCATTCCTTGCTCCTTTATCAAAGAATAATTATATATCTGGGAAATATTCTCTGAATACTCAAATCTACTCCATTGATCTGAGGGTCTGTCTTTATTCCAAAACATTGCTGGTTTTTTTATTTGTTTGTTTGTTTGGTTTTTGGGCCATACCTGGCAGCGTTCAGGGTTTACTCCTGGCTCTGTGCTGAGAAATTGCTCCTGGAATGCTTGGGGGATGATATGGGATGCTGGGAATCAAACCCAGGTCCATTCTGGGCTGGCCAAATGCAAGGCAGATGCCCTACTGCTGTGCTATATATCCAGCCCCAATACCATCCTGTTTTAATGATTATTGCTTTACAATACAATTTAAAGTTGGGGAAAGTGATGCTTCCCATATTCTTTTCCCAAAGGGTTGCTCTAGCTATTTGTGAATGGTTATTATTTCAAATAAATTTCAGGAGTGTTTGATCCACTTCTTTCAAGAATGTCATGTGTATCCTTAGAGGAATTGCATTAAATCTGTACAATGCTTTGGGGCATACTGCCATTTTAATGATGTTAATCCTCCCAATCCATGAACAGAGTATATGTCTCCATTTCCTTGTGCCCTCTTTTATTTTTTGAAGCAGGGTTTTGTAATTTTCTTTGTATAGGTCCTTCACCTCTTTAGTTAATTTGACTCGAGGTATTTGATTTTTTGTGACATTAATGTGAATGGGATTGTTTTTTTAATGTCCATTTCTTCTTTATCATTATTTGTATATAAGAAGACTATTTATTTTAACGTGTTAATTTTGTAGCCATCCACTTTGCTATATGTATCTATTGTTTCTAGAAGATTTTTGATAGAGTCTAAATAGGGTTTTTAGGGTTTTCTGCAGCCAGAAGTCGCTCCTGGAAGGTTTGGGGATGTCAGGAATGGTTTTAGGGTTTTTTAAATATAGTCTCAGAACATCTGCAAACAGTGAGAGCTTGACTTCTTCCTTTTCTATCTGGATGCCCTTGATATCTTTTTCTTGCCTAATTGCTATGGCAAGAACTTCCATCACTATGTTGAATAGGAGTAGTGAGAAGGGGATGCCTTTCTTCTACCAGATTTTATAGGAGATGCTTTTAGTTTATTTTCATTGAGAATAATATTTGCCAATGGCTTGCTGTAGATGCCCTTGACTATAATGAGAAAAGCTCCTTTCATTCTCATCTTGTTGAGAGTTTTTATCATGTATGGGTGTTGGACCTTATCAAATGCTTTCTCTCTATCTATTGATATGATCATATGGTTTTTATTTTCCCTTTTGTTCATATGGTATATTCTGTTGATTGATTTATGTATGATAAACCATTCTTGCATTCTTGGAATAAAACCTACTTGGTCATAGTGTATGACCTTCTTGATGAGGCATTGGATATTATGCCAAGATTTTGTTGATTGTCTTTGCGTCTGTGCTCATCAGGAATACTGGTCTGTAATTTTCCTTTTGGCAGTATCTGTCAGGTTTTGGTATCAGGGTGATGTTAGCTTCATAAAAAATATTTGGGAGTGCTTGTGTTTCTTCAATTTTCTGAAAGAACCTGAAAAGGATTGTTAGTACTTCCTCTTGAAAAGTTTGAAAGAATTTGTTGGTGAATCCATCTGGGCCTGGGCTTTTGTTTGGGGAAATACTTTTGATTACCATTTTAATTTCCTCAATAATGATGGGTCTGTTTAGATATGCTAGATCATCCTGGTTCAACCATGGAAGATGTAAGAGTCCAAAAATTTGTCCATTTCTTCCAGGTTCTCGTGCTTTGTGTCACAGAGTTTCTCAATGTAGTCTCTGATTATCCTTTGAATCTCCATATTATCTATAGTGGTCTCCCCTTTTCATTTTTAAGTTTATTAAGTTTCTCACTCTCCCTTTCTTTGTGAATTTTGCTAATGGCTTATCAATCCTGTTTATTTTTCAAAGAACCAATTTTTGCTTCATTGATCTTTCATATTTTTTTTTGGATTTCTACTTCATTGATTTCTGCTCTAAGCTTTGTTATTTCCCCTCTGCCTACCTATTTTCGGTTCATTATAAATTTTCCTCTTAGTACCACTTTTGATGTGTCTCACTAATTCTGATAATTTGTGTCTTCATTTGCATTTGTTCCAGGAATCTTTCGATTTCCTCTTCAATTTAATCTCTTACCCACTGGTTGTTCAGTAATGAGCTGTTTAATTTCCATGTGTTAGTTTTTCTTCTGTGTTCCTTTGTAGTTCAGTTCCAATTTCTGTGCATTGTGTAGTCTTAGAAAGTAGTCTGTACAATTTCTATCCTTTGATTTTATAAAGGTATGTTTTATGGGACAGCATGTGATCTATCCTGGAGAATGACCCATGTCCATTGGAGAAGAATGTGTATCCAGTTTTCTGGGGGATAGAGTGCCCTATAAATATGTATATATATATAGATAGATAGATAGATAGATAGATACATACATACATACATACATATAGTGCCCTATAATACATATATATGAAATAAATTGGCCTATGGATATATATCCACTAGGCCAATTTATTTTATTTCTCTTTTCATAACAACCCCAGCCATACCAGCTCATGCATGGCAGCAGATGTAGGCTGTCTCTGCCCATTAAAGGTAGAACCTGAGGCATGCAGCTACTCTACTTTGCTTCACAGCCGCTCACATCTTCTAGCCAATGAACCCAAACACAACATGTAGAAAACAACACACTACAAGCGTGACAATCAGGAAACCATGTAGGTCAACACTATGCATAGAAAATCAAAATGGCAGCTCTGAAACCCTGAAAAGTGCCAATCACCTATTTAGCCTCTCAGATAAGGAGTTCAAAGAAGAAATATAAAGGATTCTCATAGAAGTATAGCATATAAACCCCTTATATATAATGAATAAACCAGAACACTGTTCTCACACACAACTGCATGTGATTCCTGCTATTCATGATTTGCCAACTCTCGTGCATTCAATTTTCCAAGGGAATTCCGAGAAATTACCTGACGCATCCAAAGAAGGCAGTGGCACATTCTAGTACATAATCCTGATATTTTTTTGGGTGGGTCATACCCAGAGGTACTCAGGGGTTACTCCTGGCTCTGATCTCAGAAATTGCTCCTGGTAGGTTCGGGAGACCATATGGGATGCTGGGAATTGAACTGGGCTCTATCATGGGTAGGCCATGTGCAAGGCAAATACCCTACCACTGTGCTATTGCTCTGGTCCAAGCTGAATTGTTTTAAAATTTTTCTTTATATGTTAGCTGTGCCAAAGATTTACAGTGTCTACAATTTGCTAAGTAAAGCAGGTGCTTTGACTGATAGAAAAAAACCAAATGGGTGCTTAATAACTGGGAGAAAAAAAGTGTATGAACTGGAGAGTTTGTATATATATTTTTATGCTTTAAAATTCTTGGAAAATATTCTGACTCTTTTATAAGCACCCTCAAGGTTAAACACAAGAAACAACCTCACCACAAACCAGTGATATCCTGACATAGACTCTGTTGTATCAAACTGTGGTAGATTGATGCAAAAATCCAGCGTCATGTTCTCTCATAGCCAAGTTCTTTGCAATAGAACTCTGCGGGTTTTCTAATCAAAAGATGTGTGTTTTTCTTTTCCTAATATTTGATTTGGTTACACAATTTGCTTAGGTCAACTAAATGCAGCTAAAATGATATTATGGCCTATTTGAGCCTCTCTTTCTCTACAGATTGATAGCTTTGGGCATTATCCAGTTACCATGTGAACAAACCTGAGCCTGGCTGGAGAACAAAAAGAGATTTAGAGGAGAGACGAGCTATCTCAGCTGAGGCCATCTTGGACCAGCCCACTGGACAGCTGATCACACACACATGAAAGAGCCCAGATGAGGCCAGAATCGCCAGCTGAGCAGAGTCCAATTGATCCTCTTGTAGTATAGTGGGGAACAACAGATGCCTATTGTTTTAAGTGCTTTGAAAGACTGTAGAAAGATATGTAACACATACAACTTGCCATTTATTTAGTTTTCTCTTTGACTTCACCTGTTTTGGTTCTGCTTGGTACAAAAACCTACAAGAAAAAGCCTTGCTTGGGATAAAAGCTCAGGTCAAAACCAGCGCACAGAGATTGTAGCCTGACATTCTTACCCTCAAATGCAAAAGCAATATAACATGTCATAATTCCTTTTTGCAAAGGTATACTAAAAAAAAGGTGAAATCTTATGTATAGAAATAAGCTCTTCTCTACTAGAGATAAGAATCCATACATTTTATAATGCAGGGGCGCCTCCCACCCTAAGCATGTGTCATGTGGACCCAACTTAGACTGCACGTGATCAGACAGCAACCGCCCAATTCCGAGCCCTAGAGCCCAGACATAGAACCGACACAGTTCCTTGAAACAGCACCAGAACCAAACTACCCCTGGGAAATTCCTAATACCGCTCTAGCACCAGCTTGCACCAGTTTTGATATGACATCCTGACTATAGGAAATGGCAACAACTTGATCTAAGAGCAGGTTGTCCTAGCTAATCTTACCTAGTGGTAAGATGAAATCAGAAGACACTTTATCCTTTGATCTGTGCAAAAACCAAGATAGCTTACTATAGAAGACTGATCTTGCCAACCATGACTGGGCAGAACTTATCCTGGGACCAATAAGAAAGACCCTAGCCTAGGCTTTGGCCTAGGATTTGTACAATAACCAAGATCTCTAATTCCAGTGGTCTGACTTTGACAACTGGGACAGAGCAGATCTTCTGGAAACATAGTGAAGGACTCTGTCCTAGGCTCATCCTAGGATCTGTGCAAAAACCAAGACCAGTAATTACAGAAGACTGACTACAGCAACAGTGATGGAACAGAACTGCTAGAACAGTAAAGAAAGACGCTATCCCAGGCTTCATCCTATGACTTGTGCAAATATCAGGATCTCTAGTTAGAGGCCTGATTCTATCGGCCACAACTGAGTGGAAAGTTTCTCCGCACCATAAAAATTCTTTTGGGGTGTGAAAAGGAGCGTGTACTGAACCTGTAGTTACTCCTATGACAGTATGATTCAAGGACAGAGAAACCTGTATCTTTTAGGCCAAGGGACTTCCCTTCCTAATCTCCCCAATCTTTACTGTGCCTATGCCAAAAAAAAAAAAAACCGCAAAAAAACAAAAAACAAAACAAAAAAAAATACAAAACGAAAAACAACAACTAAAAAACCCTGCCACACCAGGTCTCCTTTTTTCTTTTCTTTTCTTTTTTTTTTTTTTCTTTTGGTCTTGTGGTTATTGTTTGGTTGTTATAGTTGTTGCTGTGGTGTTTTTTTGTAGTTGATGATTTCAGTTTTTTGTTTGATTTTTGTTTCTTTTTTTGTTTTGTCTATTTGGTTGTTGTTAGTTTTTGGGGTTTTTTTGTGTTTATTTTTCCTTTTTGTGTTATGATTTTCTTCCTTTATTCCCTTTCTCCTTTTTAAATTGATATTTATAACCTCTAGGCGGACTCCTCCTGGTTTTTTGTTTGTTTGTTTTGTTTTTTTATATTTTGTTTTTTTTTTGTTCATTTTCTTCTTATTGTTTTCCAAACAGAACCACATAAATTGAATCATTTTTTTCTACCTCTAAATTAAGGGAGGAAAAAAAGGATGTTACCAGAAGCAGTCATATGGACATTGAGCAGACTTAAACACCAAATCCCAAGTTAACGACAACAGAATCAATACCCAATCTTCAACAAGCTATACACAGATTGAACCAGTTATATGAGCAGTCTGGGGAGCCAAGCAGGGGGATGCTGGGAATAGGGTTGGAGGGAGGACAACACTGGTGATAGGAATACCCCTGATTCAATGTGACTATATACCTTAAATATTACTGTGAAAGACTTGTAATTCATGTTGGTCACAATAAAAATTATTTAAAAAAGAGTTTTATATGTTTTAGATATATTTAACCATGTCCTGATTTACAAATATTTCTCCCATGCTGTGTCCTTGTGTTTCCTCTTCCTTGATATATATATATATCCACAAAGTTAAATTTACTGACGCTTTTGATGCTTGTGTTTTTTGATTCATATTTAAGATACTGTTACCAAATTCAAAGGCATGAAGATTTCCCCTAGATTCCTCTTTAATATTTATATTGTTTAAGCTCTTCGGTTTAGATATTTATTTTAATGTTTACATATATAAAAAGAAAGACTCCTTTCATCCTATTTTTGCATGTGGAAATTCAGTTTTCCCAGTTCCATTTAATAAAAGATCAATTTTCCCCCCTGAAAGGCTTGAGACCCTTGGTGAAAATCATTTGAACATATATGTGAGGGTTATTTTCTGGGGTACTCTAGTGTTTCATTGGTCTAGGTGTCTATCCTATGTCAGCTCCATAAGGCTTTCACTATTTTTGTTGTAATCATTCTTTTATTGCTTAATATGTTAAATTTTAACACAGAAAGTGGGGTCTTCCAACTTTTTAAAAAGGTGTATGTATTTTGGATCCCTTGAGATACTACAAGTTTTTTTCCTATTTCTGAAAAACTATTGAAAGTGACATGTGGCTAGCACTGAATCTGTACATGTCATTGGGTAACAGTTACATATTAGTATACTAAGTTTTCCAACCCATGGACACAGGATGAACTTCTCTGTATTTTATATTCTAATTTGCTTTCAGCATTGTAGTGTAGGCTTGAGAAAATTTTGAATTCTAGCTCTGGTGTACTTTGTCATATAACTGTATTTAAATATTATGTGATTAATACTCTGTGAATATTAATTCAGGCCACTAATTCAAAACCCACTGCTTTAATTCTAAACTTCACTGACTAGAAAACTCCCAGCAAGGGTTACATTTTTAAAAATGAGAAACAAACTTTAGGGAGGCACCCTATGTTTTTGTTTTTTGTTGCCTCTCTACTCAGTTTGTCTGTGACATGAAATGGACAGAAACAAGATAGGCAAAGGCACATGGATGGCTGGAGGGTACTTTGCCTATTTGGGAGTAAGCCATAAGCTGCTTATGGCTTATGTTTTTTTTTTTTAATTTTTGTCTGCCAATGATCCAAAACTTCTCTTCTACATACCAAAAATATCAAATTTCTAAGTTCTCCCACCTATTTAAGTTGGAAGGTGATTTAGATAAGTGTACTATTTCAGGAATCATTTTTAAATGGTACTTAACATTATAAAGCAGATAACCTGGAATTCAACCTCTTTCCTATAGTCTAATAAAAGGGAGAGCCTGCAAAGATAGCCACAGTTTTCTAACATCCTGTGCAAGTATAACTGAATTCATTGCAAAAAGTAAGTGGAGGTCAAAGAGGAAAATTCAAGAACTGCTGTGGAATGAAAGAGAACAAGAAATAAGGACCTAAATGATAAAGGTTGCATACACTGTACATTTTTAAATTTACCTTTAGAGATTCCAGCCACCCCAGAAGTCATCTTTAATCATATCTCATCTGACAATTGAAAAAGTTACGATGATTGACTAAGGTTCTCAGCTTACAAGTGATAGAGGGGATTGCAATGCAATTTCAATTCTTCATTCTTCTCTCTGTATGATTATCCATCATTATCCGTATAAATACACACACAACTTACATATTGAACAGACTAATATGTAAGGGAATTATTATTATTATTATTATTATTATTATTATTATTAGTGTTTGGGGGCCACAACTGGTGGCATTTAGGGGTTACTTCTGACTCTGCTCTCAGAAATCGTTCCTGGCAGGTTTGGGGGACCATAAGGAATGCTGGGGATGGAGCCTAGGTTAATTGCTCACAAGGCAAAAGCCATACACACTCTTCTATTTTTCTGGCCCTCAGGAATTATTTTATGTTGAAGAAAAACAGTGTTAAATGAGTTTTGAATTTTTCTCTGGGGCAGAAGCAGTCTGTGGGAAAATCCTCCATGGGTACAAGGTGCTCATTCACTGATTCACTGACTCAAACAAAGCAAAATATCCAGCCTTGAGGAAAAGAAGGGGGTTGAACAGAACAGTTTCACAAAAGCCGGAGGAAGAAAATAGAGGTGATAGAAATCAAGTAAATGGATGGCTGCATTCTCTTACCACATAAAAATGGCTGCATATCACATAACCTACTAAAGACCCAATGTTGCATCCCCCTCTAACAGCTCCAGCGATCCAGAAACTCCTTGTATCTTTTGAACTTTATGTGAGAATTGGCTGCTCTTCTATCTAGAAGTGTCTGTGATCTTTCCTCTTGAGGCCACTATACAAACCAGCTTACTATGCTTTGTGATGCTTCTTCATTGAAAGTGGTTCTACTCAGCTTTCTGGGTTCTGTGCCAAAATAAAGAAGGGTAAAATAAATCAATTTGTCTTTCTCATGAGAGATACCCCTGTCTTAGAGGACTAGAAGATAAAATATGATGGATTGCACGTGTTACTTTTGTTCAGTTTGCTTGAATTTTTTTTTTTTTTTGGTTTTTTGGACCACACCCATTTGATGCTCAGGGGTTACTCCTAGCTAAAGCCTCAGAAATTGCCCCTGGCTTGGGGGGACCATATGAGACGCCAGGGGATCGAACCGCTGTCCTTCCTTGGCTAGCGCTTGCAAGGCAGACACCTTACCTCTAGCGCCAACTCACCGGCCCCAGTTTGCTTGATTTTTTTTTTTTTTTGGTTTTTGGGCCACACCCAGTGACACTCAGGGGTTACTCCTGGCTATGCACTCAGAAATCGCTCCTGGCTTGGGGGACCATATGGGACGCCGGGGGATCGAACTGCGGTCCGTCCTAGGCTAGTGCAGGCAAGGCAGGCACCTTACCTCTAGCGCCACCGCCCGGCACCTGTTTGCTTGATTTTTTAAAAAAATTTTTTTCATTGTCTTGAAAGACTAGATCAAGTAAATAAATTTATATTTCATAAAAAATTCTGCTCCTTAAACATCAGGCAAGATGAGGAATTTCTTGTAAGTCAAAATTATTTTTCAAGAGAAAACCCAACTATGATTTATATAGACGATTCTTTCTGTATTTTGATCAGATGCTGTGTTCACATTCAACTAATTTGAACTCATTTTGAATTTCAGCTTTATCAAGTGTCACATATAAACCAAGCCTTTTAGTAGCTAATGATCTAGCAATGAAGAGCTTTGCAGTGTAAATGTGTAAGAACAGGTTGAGCCGCATAGAAGTACATTGAGATTCTCAAGACCTGACTGAGAAAGGCGATGGGCACAGGTCTGGAAAGCCTCTAAACCTGCATGGGTTTTCTTTACCTAGTATAGTGGGGTTAATCATTGATTGGCTTGTTTAATAGGTCTAATTCTATTTTATTTTGGATTTAGTGGCCATATCTAGCACTGAGCCAGTAAGAAAAACTATATTTGACCCTAGAACATTTGACTCTAAAATTTATGCCTCAGTATCTCCAAATTGGTAACATTTTGTTGAACATCTTACTTCCTTTATATCTATCTATCTATATTTATTTTTTGGCTTTTTTTTTGGGGGGGGTCACAACCGGCAGCGCTCAGGGGTTACTCCTGGCTTTAAGCTCAGAAATCCCTCCTGGTAGGCTCAGGGGATCATATGGATACCGGGATTCGAACCACCGACCTACTGCATGCAAGGCAAATGCCTTACCTCCACACTATCTCTCCAGTCCCCAGATATATATATATATATATATATATATGTGTGTGTGTGTGTGTGTGTATATATATGTATATATATAGATTTCTAATTTGATTTATTCAGTCCTAGTCACCATATGACAGGAGAAAACATATGGAGAAATTGAAGGTAATTAGCAAAGTCACATTGATTGTTGAAGATAAAGGATCAAGATTAAAAATAAGTTTTCTTTAGGGCCAAAATTTTGCTCATATTTAGCTATAAATATCCATTCTAAATTGTTGCATGCAGACATGGACTTTTGATGGATACTCCTGCTTTTGTGAGTCCCTTGGATCTGATTTTCTCTCTTTCTTTGCCACACACATCATAAATATCATCTCTATCCCACTTTTTTTTCTAGAAGAGAAGAAAGTTGTTGTTTGACATGGTTTTCTTCACACAGAAAGAAGAACAACAAATGTTCAAGGTCAGGTAGTCTGTGTCATGGAGTGAGCCTGAGCACATCCAACTACTTAATTTGATGTTCCCTAGAATTCTATCCTATTGAAAAGCTGGTTCTTGTTAAAGTAGACTCTAAGTAGAATTTCGTCAAGGGTTTTCCTTTGGGAGATTTCAAGATTACATTAGACAGGAAGAAAAGTGCAAAAGAACTGACAGAAATTCAAAATGGCGTGAACGAGCATTTACCAATGTGATTCATTCCTGCTGCAGACATTCTAAGCTAGAAAGTCCTTTATAATAATGCATGTCTGGATCCTCTCATTTTCTCACTCTGAGCAGGGAGATTTATCCAACAACTTTCTTTCCTTATTGCCTAAGGGTTGCCTTTGAGACCATTAATTCTCTCTTTGGCTTCAGGAGTAGAACAAGAGAGGAAACCACCAACTCTTCAAGGATATTGAAGTGAGTTCAGGATTGTAAAGCAAGGTCCCCATGTGATGACGTTACTGTGGGCCTTGCATAAGAAAAGGGTAATTTAAAACATATATTCTGCCTCCTATTCATGAAAAGATCTTTGAAAATCACAGGAGCCTCTCTAAGCAGCAGATACCTTGCATATAATATAGGATTAATTATATGATTGCTAGACTAACAGAATCAGGTGAGCCTGGAAAAGTGCCAAGTCTGGAGTAAAAACAAACCTCTGTTGGGATAAAGGTGAAGAGATTTTGAACAGGCTTACAGCTGAGATGTATCAGCTATATCAGTCTCTGGCAAATGTTCTGGATACTCCAAATAAAGAAGTTTATAGAACAGAAAGGAAATAAAAAAATTTGGGTAATTACATGAGAGACAATACCACAATTTATATATAGTGACAGTGGTAAGAATACAACTCATGATCATACTATCAAAAGTCAAAACAATATGGCAGCTCCCAAGATAAGCAGGATAGCTCAGGCATTAGAGATACAAGTCAAACTTGCCTATGAAATAAGTTTGATCTTTGGTATGACATTCATGAATACTGTCAGGCATGAAGTCAGCTTAGTGGGCCCAGACAGTACCACATTGTCACACAAATTCTAAAATGATGGGCCTCGTTGGCTGAAATTAACACTAGGAGTTAGCTGGCTCTTGGGTCAAGTGGGCACAATTGGGTAGTCCCCATCAAACAAATACAATAGGTTCTGTAAGTTTCATTTCAAAATTTCATTAAAGGTAAACACTGACAAAATCTCTATGACTAGTGGTAACTTTTTGGGGGGTGGGGGTCACACCCGGCAGTGCTCAGGGGTTACTCCTGGCTCTATGCTCAGAAATCGCTCCTGGCAGGCTCAGGGAACCATATGGGAAGCCGGGATTTAAACCACTGACCTTCAGCATGCAAGGCAAACACCTTACCTCCATAACATCTCTCCGGCCCCTGATTAGTGGTAACTTTGAGTGTAGTTGAGCATGATAAGATAGATCCCTTTCGAAAGGCAGTGAAGATTCATTTTATATATATATATATACACTATATAATAAACATCAATAAAAATTCAAAATATGGATTTGTTTAACAAATATTTTCAAGACTTTAAATACCCTGGAATAAAAAAATAGAGGTATGCCGTTTTTATTTCCTTTTATGTATAATATTAATTAGTCACGTAGAAAACCAAGCTTTTCAGAAAATTACTTTTTTTCAACTAGATGGATATTTAAAACTTGCAAGACCATTTGCCTTGCACACACTGACCTGGCTTCCCATATCATTCCCTTGAACTTCCAGGAATGATTTCTTAACACAGAGCCAGGAGTTACCCTTCTGCACAGTCAGGCCTGATGCCCAAATCAAAAAATTTTTAAGACCACATTTCACATTCCTAAACTATCTTACTTGTTATTTATAAAAAAGAAACCTGGCAAACATAAC
This sequence comes from Suncus etruscus, assembly GCF_024139225.1. Taxonomy (NCBI): domain Eukaryota; kingdom Metazoa; phylum Chordata; class Mammalia; order Eulipotyphla; family Soricidae; genus Suncus; species Suncus etruscus. Next base: position 1,800,325 of record NC_064856.1, on the reverse strand, counting down.
CTAATGAAGAACAAATATATGTGGTAACAGCTGGCAAATATAACCTAATGAAGAATAAGTATACGTGGTAAAAGCAAGTGACAGGTTAAAACCAAGTAGATCCAACAGGAATCTGCCTGTGATTAACACATCACATGAGTCTAGTGAGGATGTGTTAGATAAAACAAATGGAGGCATATTCAACAAAAATTAGTGTTAGATACTCTTTAGTAAAATGCCAAGTCTGAAGACATCTTATACCTTCAAGAACACTGAAGAGAGAAGGCACTAAACACAATAGATTTGTTTATCTGGAGTCTTTGCTATAAAGGCCTTTATTGGAACAGCTGGAAATCTTAATGGCAACCAAGAATTAAAGTACCAAATTTGATAGTGGCATTTGAATTACCCAGGAGATAATTATTTAAAATTCTAAGTAAAATTATAACATTATATAGGTTTCAAACTTACTTCCTGACAAATAAATATATGTCTACACCACATAAAATTTCCTGTAATTTTTCACCATAAAATTGACTCATTTTAGTACCAAAGCAACACAACAGAAGTTATGACACAATTAAGCTGGCGCTGGTGTTTGAAAGGAAGAGACTTTGGGGTCTTGGGAGAGGGAGGGGACACACTGATGATGGTTACTATGTGCATGGAAACCACTAGCAATCCTGCTGAAAATCATAGAACCCTTGATAAAAATTAGCTTATAACCCAACAGACAAAATTTAATATTTTATCCGATTGGCATCCTAACCCTTTCCTTCCCTTCTGGGAAACACCAACTTTTTCTTATAGTCTTAAACTTGACTTAGAAAATCAATTTTGTTTATTTATCTAATACATTGGAATGAAATAATCGTGACTGAAGAAAGGACCTACATTTGATACATAAAACCACATTTGGTTCCCTGAGTACCACAGTATAGTCAGAGTAAGCATTAATCACCAGTAGATATGATTCCCCAAACAAAAATCAATTAAAAAAACAGGATGCCTTCCATATTGAATACCTGATTAGAGCCAGGAGAAAGCCTCAAGCACTCCAATTATAGGATATTTATTTTCTCCATCTAAGGCAGTTTATGTTACCTGGAATATTTTGCTAAGTCTAATACCTGGGGATCTATCTAAGTTGTTGTATATGGCAGGACCACATATTCTTAAATTGTCATATCCAAATGAAAAAAACAGTAAGGAGGTTCCTCAAAAATCTCAAAAAAGAAATTCCAATCAGCCCAGTTATTTTCCTTCTAGACATTTATCCAAAAAAAGAGAAACATTTATGCCCTCCCCATGTTTATTGGAACATTGCTTATAATAAGATTTCAAAATATTTACATGTCCACTTATAGATGAGTGGATATAGAAATACAGGTCTTTGTACAAAATGGGATGCTGCTCCTCAGAAATAAAAAAATAAAACAGTGGCACTAATTTCCTTTGTGGCACAAAATATACACAATGAGATTTTGAAAAGATGAAGCAAGCATTAGGTTGACAACTTAGTCTCAGCAGACTCAGGGCAAAGAATTTTGTATATGGTGTTCTACAAATTGTATGTTCATTTGATATTATTTGAAATAAAAATGGAAATAAAATAAATAATAAAATAAACCAATGGAGTTTCCATGAACAATTCAGACAAAAGGATTTCTGCACACAGAGGACAGCCAAGTCAGTCAAGAAAAGGAAGGAGATGTGCTCCTTCTTAAAGTGGTTTTATTTTATTTGTTTTGGGGCCATATACAACCTGGATTGGCAGTGTACAAGGTAATTTTCCTGCCCACCGTCCCACTGCATAACTGCCCTAAAGTGATTTTAAATGGATCAGTTAGATGCTTTTGTTTCTATGTGGGATGAGATGTTCAGCTACTCCCGATGCCAAGGTAATGTCTTTTTATCTGATATTGAGTCATTTTCCAAAGCAGAGGAAATGTGTTGCATGTATCAAATACTTTTCTCTGCAGAGTCTAGCAAGATATATTTTTATTTATTTTATTTTTAATAATAATATTTTTATTTAAGTCCCATGGTTCCAAACATGTTTGTCATTGGGTTCCAGTCATAAAAAGTACATTTCCCTTCACCAGATATATTTTTAAAAAGAAAGATGTGTTCAGGGCATATATTCTCCAATTAAAACAAGAATAATAGGAAAGGATCTTAAAATGAATTAATTGATGGTTAATTGTTAAAATTGCCGGATCACTCTAATTAAATCAGCTTGGCTGGACAGGTCCACATCCACCGTATTCTATTATCATCAGTAGATTGGCCCCGACAACCCTAATAATTTAAACTGTCTGGCTTCTGTTTCTCCACCTGATGCCCAAAGAAATGGAAACAATGGTGAAAATGTACGAGAGAAAATCACTACTCATTGAGGCTATTCTGTGTGGTGAAGAATAAAGTAGAGCAAACCCCACCTTAGCAAGTTAATGATGCCAATCCATGGAATTATTCTCATTATCTGCAACATATAAATGCAATGCCCTTCCTGAGGCCAGCAAAAAAAAAAAAAAAAAAAAAAAAAGGTTTTCCTTTGTAGTCACGTGTGGCTTCTTTCAAAAGGTTGGCCGCCTCCAGTTGTTGTGGGGGAGAAGTGATGCTCTACCTCCTCCCTTGCCCAGGTTTTCTGGCATTCAGGGAGTGTTTCTGGTAGGAGGGAGGAGGAGGCCAAGCAGGTTTGTGCCACTCAAAGCACTTATTAGTGTCAGCACCTCCCAGATTGACAAGAATTAGAGTTTTTAAATGTTTCTATATCTTAAAGCTTAGGGCAATATGCAAGTGTTAAAAACACTACTATTTTCTAGGCAGACACCCAAAGGCATCAAGACACCATTTCTTTTCTTCTGCAAAGCCTTCTTCTGTTCATGGTGAGGGGTTTCACTGGGAAAATTAATTCCATGGTCTTTGAGCTCAAAAGGCATCCTGTCAACAGAGGCCAGTTTTTAGAATCAGGCACATATCTGGGATTTAGCACTTTGGCCACTAGGCCTGATGACTGGCAGACAGGTTTTCCATTAGCCAGATAAAAACATTAAAAAATGACAGATGTTCTATGCTAGTACTTTGGGAACTATGGTCATTAGATTAACTGATAGGACTTTAATCAAATAGTATATCTTTTTGTTAAAAATGCAAATTAATCCACAAAAGAGGCTCCAAATAGAGTAGCAAGAAATACAGACAAAATAATGGATAGCAAAATATTGAAATTCAGTCCACAGAACTGCATATGACACTGCGATAATATTTCCCCCCCCCCAAGATAGAAAGATTTGAAAGTACCCAGGGGAGCAAGACTTTAAAAGGAAAAAGGAAAAAGATCTAAATACTCAAGCCAAAGTAAACTGCAAGAGAATCAAGAGACCCAAACTACAGCAAGCTAGACACAAAAGGGACCTGTTACACTAGCAGTCAAAGAGGCTACGGATGGAGGTCTGGGATGTTAGCTGGGAACAGGGGTAGAGGGAGGTCATCACTGGCTGTGGGAATTGCCCTAATTCACTCACTCTGTACCTTAAATATAACTGTGAAAGACTTGTAATTCACAATGGTCTCAATAAAATTTAAAAGAAAAAAAAAAGACATTTATTTTATTTATGGTTTTTGGGTCACACCCGGCAGTGCTCAGGGGTTACTCCTGGCTCCATGCTCAGAAATTGCTCCTGGCAGGCACGGGGGACCATATGGGACGCCGGGATTCGAACCGATGACCTTCTGCATGAAAGGCAAACGCCTTACCTCCATGCTATCTCTCCGGCCCCACATTTATTGTTTTTTAAGAACCACGGATTTCAAAAGACCCATCTGCCCTCTGGTGTTTGATGTAGGTAAAAGCAACTGCAGCTACTAAGATGATTAAAAAGCCTTTTAAGGCTGCAATTATCTTGCTCTACATAAAACTTGGTCTGTGTAGAAGGTTTATGCTATTCATAAAGCCTAGACCATAGTGTTTTGATCACTGATTTTATTCAGTCCCAGACTGGCATCTCCGGTGGATATCAAGGGAATGGAAGAATTCGCTTGAACCTTCCAGATATTTGGACTAATATTAAACACTTAGGAAGACCCTGAACTTCACAGAGTGGGCTTGTGCTTAGACTGCTATGCTGTATTTTTTAGGCTCCTTAAGCAATATATCAGGGCATTGGGGGCGGGACTTGGGGTGCAATTACTTAATTGGAGAGACAATTGACAACAGGGCATGCCTGCATTGCTCTGACTTAGAACCATATAATGAAAGTATTTAACTGAATAGAATATGGAAGGTGTGTCTGATGATAAAATTGCAAAGAGGCAAATATAAGGTGTGCATGAGTGGACCCAATCCTATATATTTCCTTTTTTTCTGACTTCCTCTCGGATCTTTGGTGATCTGCTTGGATTCGCCAGGTCTTTCTTATTCTTCCCGTGTGGGCTTGCGCTTCTGTGAACTTCGCTGCTAATACCTGTTCCTGCAATTCACTGTCCAAGAATGATCCTTGGGTGACAGAGCAGCTTTGCTTGCACACATAAACAGCAGCAAAGCCTGGGAACGGATGCTCCCCTCCTCTATCCCCTTCTCCACCTTTACCTCCCCACCCCTCTCGTTCCATTCCCAGCGGCCCCTCAGCCTCCAGCTCAGAAACCTAGTGACAGGATTCATGCTCGAGAGCGCCCCTGTGGGACTAGACTGAGGAATCTTCGAATTGTTCCCCTTGATTTAATGTCTTGGCTCTGCCCACTTTCTTGTGCTTTAAATATTCATTTCTCTCCCCACCTTAAATTCTCTTAAATACAAATCATTGTGTCTCTTAAATACAAATCATTGCTGAAGGCCCCTTCCAGGGAATTTCTCTTTAGAGAGCCCCATTCTTTTCTCTACATTCTTTAAACAGAGAGGAGTAGTGTGGTCCGAGCTCAGAATTTTCTCACCCTCCTTCAGCAAAAGGTAGATGATCTGCTATGGAAAGAGTTCCAAGTGACATGGCTTAAATTCTGAAGCAGAATGGCAGTGAACCTTTTGCATCCACACTTTGCATGAAGGCCTGCATTCTGGTTATTCGGCCACTTGCTCTTAGGCTCCTCTGCCCTTCATACACCAGGCCAGAGACCACATTTCCACACCTGTCATCCTCCTGACCTCTGTCTGGAAGGCACGTTTCTCAGCATCCCCAAACCTTCTCCCTCATTCACTTCCTTTTCTGAAGCAAGGTCTCTATTCTCCCTAAGATCATCTTTGTACTTTTTATCTCCATCACTTTAAGAGCTGGCACTTATCATACCTGACACTAACTAGTTTTTATATGGCCTTTCATTTGCAAGACTATACACTCCACAAAACAAGACACTTCATTTTATATATCTTAGATCCCTATCACTTAAAATAGAGGTTAGCTTCTTGTTTTTAGTTTAGAGAGCCATAAAGTTTCTGTGGACAGACGAGTCCGCCATTGTACCAATGCAATCACAGAAAGATAGTGTAAATGAGCTTTTTATGTTCCAATAAAACTTTATTGACATCATAGGTGTCACGTCTGGTTTCTGATTCAACACCTATAAGAAGCTTGAGTTGTACCACTCTCACAATAAATACAAAATTCGGATATACCGCGAAAAGGAAATAAATGGTATCTTGACTGGGAAGAAATAAATGAGACTTGGCTGGCTAATGATCTGACGATCCTACTCTTATGTAAGAAATCTGAAACAGTTGTCAAAGTTTGGGCTGGTGAGATAGCATGTTACCTCTTTGCCGTGCACATGCCGACCTCCATTTCATCACCAGCACTACAGATTGTGCCTGCACTGCCAGAATGGATCCCTCAACTATGCCTAGAGCATAGTCAACAAAGCCACAGCCAAGACACAGAAACACACACACACACAACTCCTGTAACTAATAATGATTCTGGTCAAGTTTCAGCACTTTACGTTGATCATTTTCCTTCATCACATGCCAGCAACGAACAAGGAGAATTTAAAAGTAAAAGGACTAAATTATCTATATCACTATCGCTCCAAATTGTTAAACGTATTCCCAACAAAACATTTCCTCTCAATGAGGAAAATGAGAACATTATTTTGAATTTGTTTATTCAAAGAAGAATAACTAAACATAGAAATTTTATTTTTAGGTATAAGAAGACTCAAGGTTAAGTTACCAATTCTTTCCATGTTGACCCACTGATTCAACACAAACTTGTCAAAATTCACTAACTTACTTTTTTGTGAATATTGAGAGATTGAATCTTAAGTTTATATGAAAAGGGCAAAGACTCAGGATAGACAAACCATTGAAGAAGTTATTAAAGGAAAATAAAGCTGAATGACTGACTCTAGTTGAATTAAAAAATAATGACTTCGGGAACTGGAAAGCCTGTCTGGAGTACAGGTGGGGGTGGAGTGGGACGGAGGGAGATTTGGGACGATGGTGGTGGGAATGTTGCACTGGTGAAGGGGGTGTTCTTTACATGATTGAAACCTAATCACAATCATATTTGTAATCAAGATGTTTAAATAAAGAAAAAATATATAAAAGAGAAAATTGGGGAAAGAGCTAAACACTTCATTAAATGAGATATGCATATGATCAAAGGCACAAAAAGACATCCATTTTATCACTTATTATAAGATAAGTGAAAATTAAAACAACTAAGTGAAGGGACCAGAGAGATAGCATGGAGGTAAGGCATTTGCCTTGCATGCGGAAGGTTGGTTGTTCAAATCCCGGCATCTTATATGGTCCACTGAGCCTGTCAGGAGCAATTTCTGAGCATAGGGCCAGGAGTAACTCCTGAGCACTGTGGGATGTGACCCAAAAACCAAAAACCAAAACTAACAAACAAACAAATAAAAACAACTAAGTGATTACAAAGGTCAGATGCAACAAGTAAGTAAAGTCAGGTGGTATAGAGAAAAAATAAAACTCTTCTGGAAAATTTTCTGGCAACAAATCAGAACATCATGATGAAAAATGTACAGAGATTTTTCAAAATATTAAATATGTGTAACACAAAAAATGACTTCGAAATTCCGTAGGAATAAGGAATATTATTTTTAGTCATTTTTCAAAGATTATGAAACAATATTTTTAAATAATATTTTCACACATATGTTCACAGAAGCATTATTTAATTAGGAATCATTAATTAAAGGAAAGATAAAATTGCACTTTTTGGAACAAAAAAGTTTTTTTTGGTAAATGGAGGTGATTTTGTTACATGAAGTAAGTCAGGAAGTAAAATGCTGAAGGGCTTCATTGGTAGATGAACTATGAATTAAAAAAAGGAAATCAATGGGCAAAAAAAGAGAGACCAAACCAATGAAACTAACTCCTAGACTCATTCTAAAAAAATAAAGGGAAAGGGACTGAGGGACTAGGAGGAATGAGAAGACAGATCATTTTGGTGGTGAGATGGTACAAAAACCTTGGTGGTGAAAATTATACATGTATAGTGGTGAAAAACCAATGATCTGACGTTCCATATTTTACAGACACACTGTAAATCAATGTTTCTCTAAAGTGGGTGAGACAACCTCTTTTGGGGGCACTAGAACATTCTGGGATAGGTGAGAGGGAAGAAGTAGTGCAATGTGGGCATTTTTTTTTTTACTTAAATAATAGATTTCCAGGGGGAAATTTGAGGTTTTATTTTTTCTGAAAAGGGAGAGGTAGAGCAAATAAGTTTGAAAAACTCTGACATAAACTGATAGGTAAAAACGTACACAAGTAATGACAATGATTTACTATAAAAATACAGTAAACAAGACATATGTTAGCAAAAGAATAGAGAAATAGGCCTATGAGAAAAAGAGAGCCAAGAAGCAGAATCACATGAACAGTCAACAGATGCTTCTCAAAAGAGTATGAACAACAAAGTACACCCTCCCGCATCATTTTTTTCAGCAATAGTATGGCAACATTCAGAGGCACAACAAATGCATCTAGACACACTTCAACTTCCTTCACAAATGTAACTCAAAATAGATCATGGACCTAAATGTAAAGCTCCAAAACTCTAACATTTTCAGAGGAGAATAAAATCTTTTGATGCAACATCAAAAGGAAACTGTAAAGAAAGTTGATACGCTGGATTCCACTGACGTGGGATAATTCTATTCAGTGAAAAGCACTTTCTTTTTTAAAAAAATTATTTGGTTACCATGGATCACAAAGTTATCCATGAATGAGTTCCAGACATGCCGTGTTTCAACACTAATCTCTTCACCAGTGTCCACTTTTTTTCCATCAATGTCATGTTTCTCTCTGTCTGCTTCTGGAGCAGGCAAATTTTTCCCTTTGCTTTTAGGCTCTGAGATCCATAAAACTGTTACGGATGGTATGTTGTGCATATCACTTCAATGGTCACTTATTATTCTTTAACCATCACCCTCAACTTCAGTGGCAGCTGGTCTTCCTTTAGGAGTACAGTTCTCATGTTCTTTGTTTCTATCGCATTTGGGCAGCTGTTATTCCCTGACTATGTTTTTATGTATGCATATGAGAGAGATGATTTTGTAACTGTCCTTCCCCCTTTTACTCACTTCACTCAGCATGCTACTCTCCAACCCATCCACATAGCAGCTTATATGCCATGATAGAATTACTAATGAAAACAATAATAGTAATACCTATATATTAGAATGGCTTAAATTCACAAATGGGCAACGGCATGAACTGAATGGAAGCCTCATCGACGCTGGGTAGGGATGCAGAGTGGCAGAGCCTCATTGGAAGACAGTGGTTTCCTTCAAATGGAAGTACATGTTTACCATATGATCCAGCAAATGTATTCTGTAGTATTTATAGAAATAAGTTAAAAATGAGCACATAAAAGACCTGCATATGAATATTTATAGATAATCGATTTTTTATTTTGCTTTTTGAGCCACATCCTGTGATGCTCAGGGATTACTCTTGGCTATGTGCTCAGAAATCACGCCTGGCTCGGGGGACCATACGGGATGCCAGGGAATCGAACTGCGGTCCGTCCTCAGTTAGCACATGCACTAACTCTTGCACCACTGCTCTGCCTCCGATAATTTATTAATAATTGTTAAAGCTTGGAAATAACTGAAATGCTCCCCAAATAAGAGAATAAGTAAACTGTAGTATATTCAGACAATACAATATTATTATTAATCACTAAAAGGAAAGGTGAAGGGCTGGGTATATAACTCAGTGATGGAACACTTTCTTGTCTTGTATACCTGTGAGGCTCTGGGTTTGAACTCTGGCATTAAAAAAGTAAAAATTGTCTAAAATTATACCAAGAAAAGGTCATGGAAAAACCGTATGTGCATATGATTGAATGAGTCAATCTGGAAAGGCTCATAATTTCAACTGCTTATTTTTCTAATAACAAAACTCTCAAAGACAATAGAAGGATCAGTAATTGTTGGGAGCTAGGAGGAATACAGGGTAGGTGGAACCAAGAACTTTAGAGCAGATAGTATGTTGATTCTTTCACCTATGATGGGTCAGTACAGAATCCATTGATGCAGCAAATCTTTGAGTCTGGTGTAAAGCTTCCATAATAGCAAGGTATGAGTATATTTGGGGCAAAGAAGTATATGGGAAATCTTATATCTTCTAATGTACCTCATTTTAACTGAGAAACTAAAACTACTTTATAAATATAAGTGCACTGGGGCCAGAGCGGTTGTGCTAGAGGTAAGGCATCTACCTTGCAAGCGCTAGCCTAGGACAGATCCCCCGGCATCCCATATGGTTCCCCAAGCCAGGAGTTACCCCTGAGTGTCAATGGGTGTGGCCCCAAAACAACAAAAACAAATAAAACCCCCAAAATATAAGTCCACTGAGACTAAGATAAACACAAAACAGGATGAGTTGCACTTAGCTGGAAGGCCATACTTCATTGGCCCTGACCGAGACCCCTTGTTGAGGGAATAAAAAAAAAAAAAAGAATCCCACACTGAGCTCTACTTGTTGATAAACTGAGGAAGGCTCTTCTTTTCACTGGGTGCAGCAAACATTTCCCTGTTGGGAAGCTCAGAGAGATATAAAATTGCTGGCCCAAGTCATGAAGCTGGAAAGTTGCCCATCCTGATCTAAAAGCCAGAAGAACCATTAAAAGAACCAACTTCATCCTTCCTGTTCCTGGTACCAAAGTAAGAGGAAGCAGCATGTTGGGAAGCTTGGCAGTGTTCATTCTCTTTGGCTAGCACTCGGTCTTCTCCTTGGTGCTTCTGAAACTTGAATGTGCACATATTACTTAGGCACCTGACTATGATGCTGTTTCTGCTTTGATATACTAGGGGTGGCCCGAGACATGGCTTTGACGTCAACGTTCTAAGGGAATATTGAAACTACAGGAAATGACTCACTGGGGCTATTTGCTGAGGTACTGGGGACAAATAAGGCCTTTGATTAAGAAAAGGATACTAAAATCTTGATTTTAAACTGTTATGGGCAGTTTAAATTTAAAGGATTTAAAGCTAGAAGTCTGGGTGATTGCTCAAAGTAGCAGATTGTTGATTTATTTTCATAATTTGTTGCTCCTTTTAGTTTTCAGGGAAGCAGTTGGGAATTGCTAGTTTTCAGTGTTCAAGTTTTTGCTTTCATTCTTTGTTTCCCCCCCCCCAGACTTGTTTAAAAGTATAGAAAATTACATAAAGCTGGTACACGGCAACTGCATGTGATTCAAACGCAAGTCGAGAGGTCAGATAAAGGGCAAAGCTTAAGTCAAAGGAGATCATATTAAACAAGTGATTCTCAGTCAATGTGACTTAATTGTTCTATCATATAATAGCATCAGCTTCACCAATTATATGCAAATTGTATGTAACTGGAAACATAGACAAGGTAAAGCCCCAGTACAACCTTTTGGGATATAGCCACTGAAAACGTTCAAGGTGTCATTCAACCATTTTTGTATCCAAGCAGTTGGGTACAACTGTACAAACTGAGACATACAGTATAAACACAATATAGACTGCATATATATATAGTAGGTATTGTATAAACAGTAATAGTGCATACAGACACTAGGTGGCATAGCTACATTTTTAAAAAAATATTTTAATGATTAAAAGAAAGGAAGAATATTCCCTAGTTGATTCCTCACAGCCATTAGATGTGCTTGTCTGCAGGTTCTCAGCTTGTTTGGGCCCAGTTTTGAAAACCAGAATCTTTTTTCATTTTAGGATAAAGACAAGGTGACATTTACTAATGGAGACGAGAGAGAATAGAAACCGCCAAAGTCAGGACTTTCTCATCATAAAACATGGAGTCATGATGCATTAGAATTGGCAAAAAATTGTGATGCTAAGAAATTAGTACCACCATTAAGATAGACAGTAGGTCATAAGAGATGCTTTCATTTCTGACTCTCTGTCACTGTACATGACATTGCAGTGTTGTCCCCTTCTACCAATTCCAGAATGTGCACCCACATCTAGGGGCCTGACTTCAAGGACAGTTCATTTAATAGTCCAGGCTAGAAATGTATGATCAGTGATCTTTTCATAAATCAAATCTAATAAAACTACCACCTTGCTTTGAGGATTTTAGGAAAAGGCCCAAAGTCCACAACAGGAAGTCCTTCCTGACCTTATGCTTGCTGACCTGTCATCTTCTTTCTTCTCTGACCCCCTTTTCTTGTCTTCTGTGTTTTTTTGCAGTGCCTTGAACTTATCATGCTGCCATTTCTGGGTCTTTTCTGGGTTTCTGCAGTTCTCTCTGCCTCACATCGTTGCTTCTATGTCAACTTTTTGAGACTGATACAGTCATGTTCTATTATTTTTTTAAAGTCCAGTTCTAACAATAAAAAATGTATCTTGATGGTGCTTAAACAGATACATTTTTCATTGATAGAACTGGACTCAAGGAAGTAACCCTGATCTATCCAGGGTTTCTCAAAGACGCAAAAACCCTGGGAATTTGTATTTGTAATAATTCATCTTTACTTATTTTTCAGTATCAGGTATTATGTGTGATATGCTAGTCCCCAATTTTGTGTAGGTGGCAATGGAGACCGCTGACAGTTAAATTCTGAATTGAAATAATGAAGAAACTGAAGCTGACAATGTATCCTCTTTCCCTGAAAACAAGACAGTGTCATATTAATTTTTGCTCCCAAAGATCTTTATTTTCATAGGATATCTTATTTTCCCATGAAAATAATGAAAAAACGGTACACATTTATTGTTAAATGAAAATAAAGGAAATTTATTACCCGTATACGCTTTGGTAGTATAATATTTGTTCAACACAAACCAGACAAACTGAATCGTACAGATGCCAGTCAGAGTGACCCTAGTAATCAGTTTATGGTAAATTAATATTTATTCCACTGAAGAGTCTGGGGTGGGTTTATTTTCAGAGGATGTCCTATTTTCAGGAAAACATGGTATTCAGTTTTCAGTTGCCAGGAAAATACTTGGGGTCCAAACTTCTTGATCCTGGTTCCAAAGACTTTCATAGTAAATCCAGGAAAACAAAAAATATACAACCAAAGTGAGTTTTATTGTCAACTTATCAAAAAATCTGAAAAACTATCTTTAAACTAAATTGTGGTCTGAAATGGATAGAATTTTTGGAAGGGTTGGAGGGATAGCACAGAGATTATGCACATAGTTTGCCTGCGGTCAACCTAGTTTAATCTCTGGCTCCACAAAGTCTCCTAATTATCAGAGGTTAGAGCTTTAAGGACTCCTGAGCACTACCATATGTGGTTCTGGAGGGCGCCTGAACCCTGTTGCATAGCATTACAGAAGGCTATCAACAGAGCATTCTGGCATAAAGCCACCCATCCTTTTGGTGAGAACCAATGGGAGAGTCTCAAGGCTCCCCAGGCACAATTTGGATGTAAACAAACAAGCAAAGAAGCACAACAAAGAAAAGAAGAAATAGAGAAACAAACTATAAGGATTTAGTATTCAATTGAGCAGCTAATTATCAACTGAAAACCAACCTTTCACAAGCATGCAAGATGTACAGGCATGTAATGTGTACTCACTACCAGCAGATGGAAGCACAGCACAAGGAATGCACAACACGTCGTGCTGCCATCAAGGGGAGACATGTATTGATATTATATTGATGATAACAGCTGATATCAATGCATAATGAATATAATTACCTTCTGTTTGTGGATAAAACATATAGCATGCCCAATGCTTATCAGCCTACAAAATTATAACCAGATTGAAGAAACACATCTTTACATGGAAAAGTGTTTATCTCTGCTCAGAGTTAATATCGAATGTAGTTGATCATCAAAAGTGAATGGTGGGGCCGGCGAGGTGGTGCTAGAGGTAAGGTGTCTGCCTTGCAAACGCTAGCCAAGGAAAGATCGTGACCGCGGTTCCATCCCCCAGCGTCTCATATGGTACCCCCAAGCCAGGGGCAATTTCTCAGCACTTAGCCAGGAGTAACCCCTGAGCATCAAACGGGTGTGGCCCGAAAAAAACAAAACAAAACAAACAAACAAACAAACAAAAAGTGAATGGTGATATGCACAGTTCTCTAAGTAAAACTATGTACAAATTATTATCTTTTATATACTATGCTTCATTCACTATTGAAGGCGCAGAGAGAAGAAGGAGTCAGACTATTTAACAAATTAAATTATTTTTTTAGAACATCAAGGAAATAAAAAGTTTGGATAGACAAAGTCATTGGCTGCATTCAATCATAGATTGAATCAAGATTTGGGCATGAGATCCTTGAAAACTATTTTGTTTTTCACTGGCTTTTTGGATGAGACACAACAGAGACCATGGTCATACTTCTCTGTGTGTGTGAAGATGATTTGATCTCCATGTGAGACTCATTAGGAAATACATTTGTTTTCCTATAAGTGAAAGCAAAGTTATTCAAAAAAGAATAGAAAGAAAAAAATATAAAGGAGGTGAATAAAGAAAACATCTTTTAAAAAAGAAAGAAATGAGAAGTACAGTGGCAAGAAAATGCGTGAAGATTATTGTATCCACAACAAGGTAATTAAAACAGTGGCAGAAGGTTTAGTAAGCTCTTGTTGTTAGCTGTTCATTCTGTTATTACATTTGTTTCCAGCATTAAGTGGAAAGTATAAGTATTAAGTATATTAACTACAGCTGAGGGGCTCTACTTTGCCATCTAAATTGGTGTGCTCCTGTAGGGATGATATCATCAGACAAATGAAGTAGTCCAGGAATTCAAAGCACTGTCACTGATACTGCTGTTTTGTGGGGCGTGTCTCAGCTACCAGGCCTCTTGGAAGGAGGATGCAGGGGGAGTGTGCCCCTTCTTGCTCCAAAAAAAATAATTCTTTGTTATATTAGCCCCAATACAGGCATACCTGAAGTTGGGTCGGATTGTTGTCTCCTAAGAGAATCACAGAGGAGTGGTGAGGCAGGGCCACAGGCAAATTGGTGATTATATGTGATGGATACAGCAGGTGTGGCTCTGGCAGGGTGGGGGCTTGGCCTGTCCTTTCCTCCACAGATTGGCAGTTTTAGGCTGCGTGGAGTGTGTACAATGGCCATCATTTTTATCCCTCTTAGGCCCCTTTGCACCTTTCAATATCCATTCCTTTCAAGGGTGTTCTAGACCCCAGACTCCATAGAGAACCTCTCTTATTCACTCTAGTTTCTCTGGGTATAGACTCCTGCCCCTTCTTTCTGTGCCCTGGGACTTTTATGCATGTAACTGGGTCTGTACTCCAACATTTCAGATGCAAGAGACTGTATCTGGATCAAGACTGTTGGGCACTTGGATCAAAGGACAAGATGCCCACCTGTTATAATATGAAGGACCACCTGACAGTAGAAGAAATGCCCCAAACACATGCACCCACAAATGTACAAAGTGATAAAACCAAGGTGAGGAAAAAGACTTAGAAGTATTTAATAACTGCCAAAGTAATAAAAAATGACCAGATAGCATAATTTAACAAAAAGTGATCATTTTCTTGAAGTAAAGACAGCAGTATGCTGCTTAAGAGAATTTAAGGTAGCTTAATCCTTTTTTTTTGGGGGGGGGTGTTTGGGGCCACACCCGCTGGTGCTCAGGGGTTACTCCTGGTTGTCTGCTCAGAAATAGCTCCTGGCAGTCACGGGGGACCGTATGGGACACCGGGATTCGAACCAACCACCTTAGGTCCTGGATCGGCTGCTTGCAAGGCAAACAGATAGCTGTGTTATCTCTCCGGGCCCAGCTTAATACTTTTGGTATGAAAAATTACTGTATCTACTGAACTGCAATAAAAGAAAATAATTTAAAAATTCTAAAGTAGAATAATTTAAAATATCTATTACTATCCTATAAAATCTCTTAAATCTTAGAATGAAAAACTACATTCTCAAGAAACCAAGAAAAAAGAATATTAATGGATTTATTTTTTTTTAAAAAAAACCTGCAGCTTAAGACATTTGCAGTGATCATTTCTGATTGCTGAATAGATGCTGTAATGTGGCTCTGTGCTGGTGGCCCTCAGCTCTGGCATCCTCTCCTGGTTTCCTGGAAAGGGCTCCTAGCCTCAATGAATAAGGCTGGGAAGTCAAGCCCTTATTTGGGGTGGACTGTAGCCAAAAAGCAATTGATTAGTGGGAATCAAATTCAGACCTGTGAGAGAAATAAGCTGTGAGTGAAATAGCACAGAAGTGCCACCACATTCCAGAGCTTTCCCTATGTCAGGCTCAGGCTCCACTCTGATACAAGCCATATCTTCGCCAGCATTGTTCTTGGTTTCCTCCTTCTTCCTTAACTGTGCATGTGCCTCAGCAAGTTCTCTTTCCAGGAATTATTTGCTCTGGGATCCCATCTCAGGTTCTGTTGCAAAGGGACTCTGTTGACCAGAGTTAAAGAACTGAAAAGGCCCTCACTACTCAGCTAAGCTATAACTCAATGATCAGTCAAGCCCACATCGATTTTAAACATAATCAATCATGGAAGCAAAACCCACTTAGGAGATGAAAGAAGGGGGAGGGACTCCTGTTATATAACAAATAATCGAGATCTCTTAATTTCCTGAGGAAGCTACTAGTTACATAAGGCTATTTCATTTAAAAATGAAGATAAGTTACACTTAAATAAAATTAACATTCTCACCATGAGTCACACTTGACACATTTACAGATCTCAGTATGTCTGTGTAGCTAATAGTTACCTTGCTGGACCACACAGATCTGGGCCATTTCTATCACTGTGGAAACTTTTGTTGAACAGTGTGCAAATTATTGTGCAAATCCGAAGCACTAACCTTAAGAGGGGCAAACAAGAGAAGAAAGACATCGCTGTGTAATTTATCCTATGTGGACCCCTCATGCATATAGTCATTCTAAATGGATACAGATATATATGTATGTATATATATATATATATATATATATATATATATATAGTAACACTGATAACTAAAGGGTCTTGAAAAATGTAAAGAGAAGTAGAATATTTTGGTGTCAGAAAGTAAAGTCAATAGAAAGTTAAGAGGTTGGGAGGTGTTAGAGGAATGAAAGTCACTGAGTAGGATCAAATAAGAGGAAGGAGAAAGCATGGATGAAAGATTTCTAACGGTTTGTCTAATTATGGAGGGACAAGGAGGAAATACAGGATCTTCTAGAGCAACTCGATGCATCTCAGTAGAGAAATTTGGCAGGAGTGGATGGAGTTATCTGTTACCTAGAGTAGAGTAGAGTACCTAGAGTAGCAAATGGGTGAAGCCATTAATGGAATTGCAAAGGAGTATTGTCAATTTAAATGAAAAGGCAATACGATTAAAAAGACAGAAAGGAGAAAACAAAATATGCTAAATAAAATATTAATATGGAAAAATCAAGTATAGTCATGAAATTCATTATAAATTGTGCAAAAACCAAATCAAGACAAAAATGACATTGTTAACAAGCACCTATGTGATATTTACAATAGAAGTGCCAGAATATATTCACAAAGAAAAACACAATTATATATAGGTATACACAAAAAACAGGTTTGTAAATATCAGAATCTGACAAGTGGTCATGACTTAAACCTAAAGCAAACTTTTTTTTTTAATTTTTTGTTTATTTTGGGGAGGGCAGGGCACACCCAGTGGCATTCAGACAATAACCATCTTCACACATTACTGCTTAATTACAGGCATCTGGTTAATTTATTGGGCACTTCATAGTGAAATTCGAATTTTACTATTAGGAATAAATGGGATGGCAGAGATATTTTGAGTAGCATTGTAGTGAAAATCTAACTCACAGATGTAGAATTTTAATATACTCGTAGTATATATCTTAACTTTGGTATAAGAAGTAAGACACAAATAAATGGAGATCAGATTAGTTGGGAACTGGAGAAAGAGGATCCTTGCTACATGGTGGTAGAATGTCTGGCAAAATTCTCTTTAGGAATTTTTAAAAAAGCAGAACCTGTAGCTAATACACTTTGCAACATAACTGGGGATATTTCTAAAGAAAATGGTGAAGGGGTTGCATGCTTTCTACAGTTCATTGTAAAATGCAGAAAGAGATAATTGAAGGAGACTTTAACAAAAGAGTCAGAATCCTATAACACACACCCAATAATATTTGTAGTACAAAGTACTTTGATAAAACTAAATGTCTACAAATACTGGCACAAACTGCCTCCTGAGAAAGAAGGGTAGAATAAAGAACTCAGACGGCAGAGCCAATATCATTTCCCAAGCCATAAAATCTAACCAACATATAAAATCCAGGTTGGATTTGTTTCTTTGGTGGAGAAAGTTTGTGTGTGTGTGTGTGTGTGTGTGTGTGTGTGTGTGTGTGTGTGTGTGTGTGTACATGTGAATGTCTGGGATACACCCTACAGTGTTCAGGATTTACTCCTGGCTCTGCACTCGGGGATCACTACTAACAGGCTTGGGGAACTCTATGGAATGCTAGGGATAGAATCTGGCCTCAAGCAAAGCAAATGCCCTCCACAAATGTACTTTTGCTCTGACCCTGAGACATTTTCTTTTTCTTTTTTTTTTCAATTTAGAATCACTATAAGGTCAAGTTACAAAGTTGTTCATAATTGACTTTCAGTTATATAATGCCGAACACCCATACTTTCCCCAGTGCATACTTCCTGACACTGTTTTCTCTCTCTTTTCCCTCCTTTTCCCTTTTAAACAGTAGTTTGTATTATGGTTACTGAAGGCTATCATGCATGTCACTTTACCTCCTTTCAGCACCAAGGTCTTGTCCCAACTATTATTTTTTTAGTGGTCCCTTCTATGCTTGTGGCAAGCTTCTTACTATGTTCTGGTCCTCCTGGTCCTCCTCTCTTTTGTTTATGGGTATTATTACCAGACATTTTTTATATCCCACAAATGAATAAAAAAAAAAGAGAAAAATACCAACAGAGGTTTTCCTTTTCATAAAAGAAAGTCCATAGCTGAGGAATGGAGAGGAACTTTGCCCATTTCTTACTAGAACAAACAGGTGTTTATTTAAATTTGACTTAACCGAGAAATGATGCTGTAGGCGGGGGTCTCAAACTCGCAGCCTGCAGGCCACTTGCGGCCCTCCATACAACGTTTTGTGGCCCTGCCCTAAAGGAATCTTTTTTCGTTTTGTTTTGTTTTAGTTGTTTGGGTCACACCCCCCAATGTTCAAGGCTTACTACTGACTTTGCACTCAAGGATCACCCCGACTTTGCCTCCTGTGGCAAACTCAAAATTGAGTTTGAGACCCCTCTCATAAAGAGACTTTGAGAACACCAGGCTAATGCAAGAAGATTTTCATATGAGCTGGATATGGGGTCAGGGTAGACAGACTCTAACATGACTCCTCGATACTTCTAGCTTCCTAATATTCATGCCTTTGCATAATGTCCTCTCCCTTATAATGAGCTCTAACATTTAAACATAGCCAGGGTAATGAGTTTTCATGCCCACTACTATGTTTTATAATATAGCAAAAGTGCTGTAATATCACCTTGTAATTATATTGTGATATGCAGTTTACCTTCTATATTTTGGGGTTCTGTGTCTTCAGATTGAATCATCCCTGAGTCAAAAATATAGATTAAGTTTTTTGCCTTCATGAATGTGCCTGTATTGCTTGTTTTTTATCCCTATTCACTCAATGATGTCAACTATATAACATTAATTATGATAAGTAATAAAATATAATTTTAACGGAATGTGGGAAGATATGCATAGGTTATATGCAAATACTATACCATATCTTATAAGTGATGAGCATCAGTAGATTTTGGGGATTTAGGAAAATGCTTTTCTGGAGCCAATCCACAAGAATATCGAGGGACTGTATTCATAAGATGCCAAGCAGAGATGCTCTCACTCTTCTGTCCTTGAAGAAGCAAGTTGCCATAAATTCTATAGCCTCAAGGAAAGGACTTCTGCTAACAACCTAAACAAACCTGCTTTCCTGAACAAGTCTCCAGATGGCAATGAAGTCCAACTTACCTTCTTATAAGGTACCTTCTGGCAATGTTGTAAATCTTTGAGCAGAGGCTCAGTTGAATTGTGCCTAGTGTCCAGACTATTTCTCAGTTAAATGGTGAGAAAAAGTGTGTTTTGTTGTTATTGAGGGCTTGGGGGCTTTCTAGAAAACTCTTGGACTATTGTGCCAACAACTCAATGCCAGGGCAAGAGGCTACAGAGCTGATTGGGCCATGTGTTTCTTGGGATTATTTAGACCATACCCGGAAATACTAGGGGCCTCTAGAGCTGTACTGGGAGAAACCTTGAGGACCAGGTACAGTCAGGATTCAATCTAGGTTGGGCAAGTGAAAAGCATTCACCTTAACTCCTGTGTCTTCTCCCAGACCCCAAAGTGTAAGGTTTTAAACTCTCAAATTTAAGCTATCAAATTATCCTAGATTAATAACATTTTGGCTATGGCTTTTCTAGTTGAAATTTTAAATTTACAGGTAAATAATATCCAGTCAATTGTACTCTGATGTGTCCTTTTGAAAATTATCAAAGCATGAATAAATAACATTATCATTCCTTTATAGGTAAAAGACATAATGCTTTAATTTAAAATTACATGTCAAAACAATTCAAATTATACAGTTGACATTGCCACCAATGAAGCCTAGAGCTGTGTTAGTGCCCCAATTTCTATTCGATGCCAAGCGAGAATTAAATCTTTCAAGTTCAAGCATGTGTAGGACTCACAGTTGCTGGCCTTTTTAACTTCTGATTTAGAAGGATTTTTTTTTTTCAGTTAGGTCACTATTGCCAGAAGAGAAAAGCTAGGGCAAATAAAGCCGTCCCAAGAATATCATCTCTCTTTATATAGAATTTTCCAGTTATCAAAGCATGGCCATCTTCATCTGATGAGCTCAGGAGTACAGAGCCAATCACGCAATGGGAAACCAGTAGAAATCTGAAAGACACTGTGATCTGAAGAGCTAAGCTTTGACCTCAAATATCATCAGCTGGGGAAGCAGCCAGGACCCTTAGAGAGAATGAACAGCTTGCATCTGACTATTTGCTCCTGGCTGCTTGGTGAACACTTTCCTTGACATTTCCTGGTTTAAATATTCTATCCAATTCCCTTGGAAATACAGTGTATGTTACATGCACAGCCAAGAATTCTGCAAAGGGATTCTGAGTACTCTACACCTAGAAAATAATCTATGTTATAATAATGCTGTTATAGGGGCGGGGGAAAAATAATGCTGTTATAATAAGAAATTATGGGTTTTGGAGAGATTTATAGTTTATAAGCTGAATCTAGACTTTATAACTACTTGAGTTAGAAACATACCTTAGGTATTAATTTAATATTTGATATTTCACATTTGCTTGCTCTCTGGCCAAGAGAAATATCTTTGGCTAATGAGATCTTAATTGTCACAAATGTTAGAAGGAAGGGGATTCTAGCTAAGAAGTGTTTTGTTTGACTTAGCATCATTTATATACGTTCCACTTTTTTCATCCTTCAATAAACTCTAGTCACTAGGAGGCAGAGTGTTTTGCTGAATACAAGCATGAATTATTGAGTTATAACAACACTAGAGTTTGAATCCAGGACCCTTTCCAGTTACTATCCGTAAGGCTTATGGCAAATTCTTAAATTTGATAATCTTTGATTAATCACTTAAGAGATAAATCAAATAAATACCACCAGTTAAAAAACTGACATGAAAGCTAAAATGGTTCATCTATTAATTCATTTTCCAAAAAGCTGCATGATAAATCACCCCATTGTAGGACCAAATAAAGTGTCTGGGGTTAGAGCAACTTCTTCAAGCTATAGGGACATAGAGGGAGGGTCTGCCCCAGTGATATTTATTCTTCAGCAATTCCTTTGCCTTTTTAGATTATTTTCTCTTTATAATGATGGCAAAAGCACAGCAGGGTATCTCAGCTGTACATTTCAAGTCTGTTCTCATAATCTCCGAAAATAGAATGTATCAAAGATCCACGCAACATAGGGCATGATTGTTTGGGTCATGCTATATCCCTTACCTCTGCAATTACTATGGACTTTTTGGTGGTTTCCAATATTTTCTTAGCAAATTTCTTTTTTGTCCTACATAAAGAAAAGTAAAAAATGTTTCCTGTTCAGAAACATCATTTCACTCAACTGTTTGTTAAATAGATTTCACTCTTTTCAATTACTGACTTCTTTCCTGTATCAAAAACAAATATTTTGGAAGTAGTAGTAGTAATCAACACCTTAGGGAAGAAAAATATAAATTAGAAAGAAAAAAGACTGAGATAATCACATGCAACTGATGTCTGATATGAGATCTAGGTTTAGCTGAGAAACTCGATGCATTTGAAGAAATTAAATAACCATGTTAAATCAAATTTTCTGTGGGTTAAGAATACTCCATGGTAGTTAAGTGGCTGCCACACAGTATTAAATAGGAAGCATTTTTGCCAGTCAATAATTGGCTAGAATATTCTAGGTCTTTGGACAGGCCTGTTTCCTGTGCTATTTTGGCAAAAAATTTTTGGCAAAAATTTGGCAAACGACTTGAAGATTTGGTACCTTTTTTTTTTATGCACTTGTGTCCACTCTGGGTACAGATTTGGGAAAATGCCAGAGTTCGACTTAAAACTTTAAAAAGAAAATTTAAGGTCCTTATGAGAAACATCACAGCAAAAAGAAAAAATAAAGGGTACTCAGAGTGATCGAAAAGTTGTGAGTAGCAGAGGATGTGAAAGATTATCCTCACCGACCCTAATTTTTTCAATTCCCAGCACCACAAAAGTTTGCCAGTGACTCCAGGCTTCACTCCTGAGCAGAGAGCCAGGAGTAACCCTGAGCATCACTGACTTTGGGACAAACCTCGTTATCCCCTCAACCACTAGACCCTAAGAATAAGACAAAACATTTTGTACAGAAAACTGCTTTTCAGAAGTTACCATATCTGTGTGTGTCCTAGAGGTGACGATCTACATTAAATCTGGTTTTGGTTTGAACTTGATCTACTCTACCTTGCTCAAGTCTCCTGAAGTCAGACATGTGGTGGAATTTGGAGTTAATTCTTGCTCTGATGTTTTTCCAGTCTGCATCAGTTGCAAGGTTGAAAAGGCACAAAGGAGAGATTTCAAAGTCATTGACACTGAGAATTGCGAGAGCACAAGCCTTCTGTCTTCCCTGGGTTGGCAAATATAAAATATTAGAGAGAAATTTAGCAAAGAATGTACCAGTTTGCCCTCCCAGGGGGAAAGTGTGAGGCCTGAGAGAGGAAAAGAGATCTTCAGTTTTAATCAACATAATGAACACTGCTCAGACCATTCATGCTGGTGTTTTTCTATATGAAGTGTAAAGTACAGGCAAACTACTCAGTGGATTTCATTTTATAGCCTTTATTCCTGGCACCCTGAGCACTGCCAGGAATGATCCCTGAACTCATAGCCAGATATAAGATTTGAGCACCAGCAGGCTCAAAAGCATAACTCAAAAGGCATAACTCAAAAACAAATCCACTTTGAAGAAACATTATATATGATCTAGTTTGTAAGGCTGTGCTTCTTGTAAATGTAGTTTGACAATCATATCATTAGAAACTGTCAATGCATCTTAATCTGACCTTGAAATATATCCCTAAAGCCTGTAAAGTTGTCTAGTAAATCAAAACTGTTTTCTCACTATAAAGTGGACATGATTTAGATTTTTTATTGCTATTTATTTGTGTATTTGAGGGTTTGGGTGATACACAGCGAAGCTCAGGGCTTACTCCTGGTTCTGTGTTCAGAGCTTATTCTTGGTCTTACATGAGGAATCATGCAAGACTTTTATACACCAGAGATAAATTGGGACTGGCTTTATGCAAGGCAAACACCTTAGCCCCTGTCTAGCAACTCTCAGTCCCTGGATCTGATCTTTAAATAAATCAAGTCATTTTGTAATTTGTTGTACAGTTTCTTGGTCTGCTACCTGTGTGGCTCATGCACATGTGTGTTTCTCAAAAGGGGCCATGAAGGCCACTTGTGGGTCCTCAGGATATTCCAGGAGGCCCATAAATAAAATTTATGTAAATTGACGTGCCCCAGACTCAGGGCCAACTGATAGAGCAGGTGAGCACAGGGGGAAACAGTCAAAAGGGACTGACAGTGAAAATAAATGAGAAACGCTGGTGCATAAATAGCAAATTCCAGAACATGTCTTACAAAACTCCACCCAACACAGCCTCTACTTCCTGTTTACCTATTTTTTCCATCCTCTCTGCAGCCCACTCTGCAACCCTTTAAGCTTATTGCTAACACAAGAAGTTTGCACTAGTTCTTTCTTCTGCCTATAAAATTTCTCCTCCTCTAGGGCAGGGATCTCAAAATCAATTTACGTGGGGGCCGCAGAAGGCAACGTCGGGGTGAGGCAGGGCCGCATAAGGGATTTCACAAAAAAAAGTCCTCAAACGTCATTATTAACAGTATTAATTATTTCTTATGAACATGAATAGAACATTGAGTGAAGATCATGAACAGTTCTTCTAAACATAGCATCTTTTGCCTATTCCTTGCTGCCAGAGACTTGACAATCCTTCTTCTCACAAATCTGAACCACATTTGGCTTTAGAGAGGAAGTAGTTGAGACCCTCAGTATGGCTTGAAGATGATCATCATTAAGTCTAGACATGTACTTTGACTTATTGAAGTTCAATGTGGAGAATAACTTTTCACACAAATATGTGCTCCCAAAAAGGCACATTCGGGAAAGCTCAGGAAAGCTGGGGGGCAATTCTCTCAAAAATTGCCCATGCATGCCTGCTTTTCCACTAATCTCCCTGAACTTGGCTTTGAGATCAGAGTTGCATTGCAGGTCAATGAGCTCCATTTGAAGCACAGGAGGAGCATCTTGCACATCAAAGAAAAAGTGGTCCACAAAAATTTGAAAAGTGGCTCTGTGCTTTTTGAAGTCTGCAAATCTGTGATCCAATTCCTTTTCTAGCTTAAAAATAGCATCAACATATTTCTCACTGCTGAATGGTATGCCTGCATCCACAAGTTCCTTGCAAAGGTTTGTCTGAGAGAGCTGGGATTTCCATAACACAAGTTTTCTGGAGAATGCTCTCACGTTGCCATAGGCAGCACTGATAAGCTGCCCCAGGGCTTGTAACATCTTGTTTAGTACATTCAGCTTATGTGTGATGTCAACAAAAAAAGCTAAGTCCATGAGCCATTTGTGATCACTCAACTCAGAAATAGCATTCCCATCCTTCTCTCAACTCAAAAAATCTTTTCAGGACATTTCCCCTGCTGAGCCAACATATCTCGGTGAAATAGAGCACATCTCCATATTCTGACTCCATTTCCTCTAAAAAAAGCACAGAACCTCCTGTGCTTTAAGCCCCTGGATCTGATTTGGTTGATGCATTTCAAAACAACAGACATTACACTGTCACACGACAGGCATTTACTGCAAAGGGCCTGCTGATGGATAATGCAGTGAAGAGCAATGGCTTTCTCTACACCCTCCTCTTCAAGTTTTTTTTGAACAAGTGCCACCAGTCCATTTTTCCTCCCTGTCATTGATGGCGCTCCATTGGTTATTATTCCAACAAACCTCTTCCATGGCAAACCTGCATTATCAATGGCAACACACAGATGCCGAAATATCTCATTAGCGGTGGCCTGGCCATGCATTGGAATTATTGTGAGCAGCTCCTCTGTCAATTCAAAATTGCAATCAACATCACGGATATAAATTGTGAGCTGCACAGTGTCTGTTATATCTGTACCCTCGTCAAGAGCAACTGAGTATGCATCAAAACATTTGGCTTTCTCAATAGTTGATGATAAATGTCACTTGACGTGTCAGAAATGCGCTCTGCCACAGTGTTGGCAGAAAGGCTGATTTTGCTAAACTGACCTTTCTTTTCTGGAGAGATAATACTTGCAGCCTGTAACATGCATTTTTTAAAACAAATTCTCCTTCTGTGAATGGTTTCCCTGCCTTAGCAATCATCTCACTAACCATGTAACTAGCTTCAACTGATGCAACATTCTCTTTGGTTGTTTTCTTGAAGAAATCTTGTTGCCTCATTAGACTTTAAGACTGGCAACGTGCTTGGCTCTCTCATTTCCTTGATATTTTGCACATTCCTCAGCATGTTTAGTTGAATAATGGCCTTTCAAGTTGTATTCCTTGTGCACTGCAACTTTCTCTGAGCAAATAAGACATGTGGGGATGCCCCTGTGCTCAACAAAGAAATACTGCTTCTCCCACTTTTCTTGAAATTGTCTGTGCTCGTCATCAATCTTTCTCTTCACTGCAGGCTTTGATGAAGTCATGATGAAGGTATGACAAAATCTAATTCTGTAATAAACTTCTCTCCCTTCTCTCCCTTAGGCCTACGATAACGCAAGGGACAGCGGGCAGGAGCAGCGGAAATGAAGTCTGGACTAGGCACAACGTATTTGTGATTATTCACTTACTGAATATTCACAATAAAAAATCGCTTTAGTAAAAAATAATCGCAAAAAATCGCATTAAACATTTGTATACCCTGAACGAAATAATGTTTAATGCAATTTTTTCTTACTTATGCGATTTTTATTGTGATTATTCGGTAAGCGAATAATCGCGAATACTGCGATATTTGAAGCCTGGCCACGGAACACAAAATGTTGTACGGAGGGCCACAAATGGTCCATGGGCTGCGAGTTTAAGACCCCTGCTCTAGGGTCTTTGCCTGGCTCTATTGGCACATTTTTGAACTACAAAGAGCTTCACTACTCATAATTACTTTATACTGATGTAATGGTTCACTTTTTCACCACATTCACTGCTATTCTAATTCTGATTTTTTAACAACAGGACTTTGAGTCAGTCTTTCTATGCAAATCTGAGCTTCCTCAAACAGGAACCTGGCAGTACTGTTCACCTGGGCAATCCTTCACATGGAACAATGCCTGGAAGATTAAGCATTGAATAAAGCTATTGAGGAAATGAGTCAATTCATTATAAAATTTTCTCTACACTCAGTATCTTAATTCTTTTTCATTTGTATGTTTTATATCCCACAACTGGTGCTCAGGACTTTCATCTGGCTCTACACTCAGTGAGCATTCCTATAGTGCTCATGGTAATATATGTAACACAGAGAATTAAAAAAGGTAGAACATGGGCAAGGCAATAACTTTATTACCTATTTGGCCCGTCCTGGATCTTTCTAAAGATACAGATATGATTCAGCTTTGACTTAGCAAACAAGGATTAGCAATCTTAGGGTAATATAATAAAACAAACTAATTTGGAGGAAATGAAAGCAAAGTAAAATCACTAACATCATCATCAATAATAAAAATAACTTAATGACATCAGGTCGAACTTACAGAGTAGCAACAGCATGTAAGAAGTAGTATTCATTTATCTTTTAGCTTTCATAAAAATATTGTCATCTACAGAAGTTAAAAAAATGACTTCTGAGTTGTGTCTTTGCTAATAAAGGCTGTGTCTGAATATTTGAAGTTCCAGGTTTAATTCCTGGCACAACACACATATGCAGGCACACACATCACACAGAAATTTAATAATAAATTAATGCTGTGCTGTAGTCTATGAAATGACACATACTTGAACATAAAATGTGGAAATATATTAGTATAATACTATTGATATTTTATAGGAGTTTATGCATTTGGTATAATTACATTTTGTAACTATTATGGTATTTTATGAGTCTTTATGTTTTTGTTTGTTGAGTATTTACTAATTTTAAGGTGATTATAGTTGAATCAGTCAAAAATAAAGTTGATATGCTGTGTGAGAGAGAGTATACAACTAGTAATGCATTTTCCTTGTATATGGCATTCCCGATTTCAATCACAGATGCTCACTCAAGCATTGCCTGTAGTGATCTTTGAGCAGAGAGTAAGGGAGAATATCCTGAGTAGAGCATGAGAGAAGATTAAAGAGAGAAGAGAGACTGGAGCAACAGTACAGTGGGTATAGTTTGGCTTACAGGTGGCCAATATAGGTTTGATCCCTGAAATCCTGTATTTTATTCATGTAACCGTGACTTTTCCTAAAGTGAAAGATTTTGACTAATTTAAATAAAAAAATACAATTTGATTGTTTCCCATTGTAGTAAAAGTAAATAAAGTTATATTTTATTTAATATAATAGCAGTTAATGTCATTTTCTTACAACTTATCAGACACCTGAAACCATAAGGTATATAGAACAACACATAGGTAATACAGTCCATGATATTGAGACTAAAGGCATCTTTAAGGAGGAAATAGCACTCTCCATACAAGTGGAAGCAGAGGTAAACAAACAAATGGGACTATAATAAGCTGAGTAGTTTCTGCACCTCAAAGGAAATAGTGCCCAGGATTCAAGAGCCACCCACTGAGTGGGAGAAACTATTCACCCAATACCTATCAGATAAGGGGCTAATATCCAAAATATACAGGGCACTGATGAACTTTACAAGAAAAAAAAATCTAATCCCATCAAAAAATGGGGAAAAGAAATGAACACTTTGTCAAAGAAAAAATACAAATGGCCAAAAGACACATGAAAAATGCTCCACACCACTAACCATCAGGGAGATGCAAATCAAAACAACTATGAGGCACCATCTCACACCACAGAGATTGGCGCACATTACAAAGAATGGCAATAAGCAGTGCTGTCGGGGATGTGGAGAGGAAGGAACTCTTATCCACTGCTGGTGGGAATGCTGCCTAGTCCAACCTTTATGGAAAGTGATATGGATATTCCTCCAAAAAAATGGAAATTGAGCTCCCATATGATCCAGTTATCCTAGGGATATACCCTAGGAACATAAAAATACAATACAAAAAATCCCTTCCTCACACCTATATCTGTTGCAGCACTATTTACAATAGTCAGACTCTAGAAACAACCAAGATGTCCTTCAACAGATGAATGGCTAAAGAAACTGTGGTACATATACACAATGGAATTTTATGAGCCATAAGGAGAGATGAAGTCATAAAATTTTCCTATACATAGATGTACATGGAATCTATTATGCTGAATGAAATAAGTCAGAGGGAGAGAGAAAAACGCAGAATAGTCTCCCTCATCTCTGGGTTTTAAGAAAAATTAAAGACATTTTTGCAATTCTCAGAGACAAAAGAGAGGAGGGCTGGAAGGTCCAGCTCACTACATGAAACTCACCACAAAGAGTGATGAGTGTTGTTAGAGAAATAACTACCTTGAGAACTATCATAACAATGTGAATGAACGAGGGAAGTAGAAGCCTGTCTAGAGTACAGGCGAGGGTGGGTGGGGAGCAGGAAGATCTGGGACATTTAGTATGGAATGTTGCACTGGTGCAGGGGGTGTTCTTTGCATGACTGAAACCCAACTACAATCATATTTGTAATCTAGCTGTTTAAATAAAGATATACAAAAAATAGAAGAACTGTAAACTAGCAATAATAGTTTTAAAACTTCAAATAAAGTGCAGAAAACCATAGCTTAACAGGCAATCAAACTAAATCACAAGGTTAAAATTCTTGAAAACTAAATTCGGTGCTCATGCACCAAATCAAAAAACAAAAACAAAACAAAACAAAAAAACCCAACTTACCAGGTAGGTCACTTTTTTGCATTTATTTATTTATTTATTTATTTATTTATTTATTTATTTATTTATTTATTTGGGGGGTTGGAGTGTCACACCTAGTGACACTCAGGGGTTACTCCTGGCTATACTCTCAGAAACTGTCCCTGGCTTGGGAGACTATATGGGACGCTGGGAGATCAAACCGTGGTCCAACCTAGGCTAGTGTGTGCAAGGCAGATGCCTTATTCCATGCACCACTGCTCTGGCCCTTTATTGCATTTTTAGACTAAACATAAATAGATTATGTTCTTCTTGGTATAACAAAGTTCTGTAGACAATTAGGATCCAGCTTCCTAACTGCAGAGAAAATATTAGTATTCTTATACTTTCTGTAGTTCTTGTTCAAGTGAGTAGGTTGGTGACTTTCTGAAGTCAGAGTGTTTGTAAACAGCAGATCTTGGACTCAGACTTCATGTGACTGCTCCTGGGGCCTTGGATTTCCAGTTCCAGGTGTCTGTCTGGTGAGCCTCTGGATATCATGTTTTAAAAATGATGCTGTATAAAATCGACATTTCATTTCAGGAGAAACAAATCCAAAATCAGCAACAGGTAAAACCATATTGATTTAAGAGGAGTCTGAACACTTTAAGAGAGCATGCAATGAAAATACTGAGATGCAAATCAAAAGAAAAGACCTATACAGCCCATAATGTCAGGTTGGAGTTTATAGTTTACTGGCTACAATGCAAGCCTAGGAGCCAGAAAGGCTCAGAAGGAGCAGCTCTTAGCTCTCAGAATTGTTTGGTGTCTCATGCAGCTAAGAGCCTGAAAACCACCTGATACAACTCTTCAATGACAATTCTCAGAAGGTGTTAAGTGGCATTAAAAAAACTGTCTCTCTGGGCTTCAGTTTTCATCTGCATAAAAGTGCTCATTAAAGGTTTGGAAATGACAAGGCTCCATAAGTAAAACTGTCCTCTTAGCCAAGGGACAGACTGAGTAAAAAAGAAAGTCAGAACGTGCTCTACCTCAGGGAAACAGATTGAAGAGAGAAATATTAAAAGACACATAAATTCATTGAGAACAACCCAAACCTTAAATTCTATATGCTTAATTGTGACTCAGGAAATAGGGGGAAAGGCAGAGGATTTTAAAGGAATTAGGAGTAACTATTATTCAATGAGCTGCCAACATAAACTATGAGAGAAGGACAAACAAAATGGTGACATGATTCTTCCAGAATGGGGTATCCAGACTGAAAACTTAAATTTCTTGAGTGAAGTCTTGGGACCATATATAGAGAAACTCAATCTGGTTTGTGGGCCTGGTGAGTTAGTGTGGCTCAATCTGAAGGGACTAGCAATCTCCAGGGCCATACTTGGTGGTTCTGAGGAGTGGAGTGGGAGGTCATATGGTGTAAAGTATTAAACTTTGGACTTTGTGTATATCTGGCATATGATTAATCCCTTTGAACTATATCCTTTATCCAGTACACTGAATTTTAACGCAATGGTCAGGAGCATGAGATAAACAAAGAGGAGAGGGTATTAGTTTAAGAAGAAGATAAAAATCCTAAAGATGCAAAAGAAGGCACAAACACAATGAGCATACCTTGGAATTTCTTGAAAAAAGAATTGAGAAGATAAAAGCAAGGTTGATAGAATTGATGTTAAGTGTAAGTTAAAAAGAAGGATCTGAATAAGAACACAGTCACTAGTTCAATTAGATTATATGAAACTAAAATGGATAGAACATTACTTTAAAAAAATCTTAGTGTTGTACATACCAGGAGAAAAAGAAACTTACTTCAGAAACCAAAAAAAATATATCTACAATATAAAAAATGCACAGCTAGCATGTGAGGGGCAAGTATAAGAGCTTAAGATAATTCAACTTGATGTCAACCCAAAGCCTGAAGGTCTCATTCTATTTGGTCCCAACATCCTCATCTACTGTTAGAAATACAGAATGTGGCTCAAGCAACAGGGCACATACTTTGCATGGTGGAGTCCTGGGTTGGGTCCCTGGCACAGATTTCGACTCATAATCAGTCTGCCCTAGCTGACTGCAAGTAGCAAAGAATTGGCTCTGTGTTAAAAATCCAGAGGCTGTCACACTTATCATTTCCAAGTTTTGATACATTTTATCATGTCTATTTTGGGGGTGGGTAGGCAATTGCCACTGGGGGTAGTCCGTGGCTACTCATGGTTCTGTGCTCAGAGTGACCCATAAAATTTTTCAGGGGACTATATATAATGGTGAGAATTGAGTCAGAGTCCACTGCTTTTTTTCACTCTTTTGTTGTTATTTTGCTTTTAGGAGACGGGTGACAACTGGCTTATTCTTTCCTCTGTGCTCAGGCATCACTTCTGGTCGCTTATCTCCCTTTTAATCCTCTTTAAAAATCCTCTTTAAATCCTCAGTAATCTAATTAGAAATTTTCACTCTCTTTAAAATCTTTTTTAAATATTTCCTTTATTTAAGCAACATGGTTACACAATTGTTCATGATTGAATTTCAGTCATAGAACATGTACCATTCTACACCAGCACACATTTCCTGCCACCAATGTCCCTAGTTTCCCTCATCCACACCCCACCTGCTTCTGGAGAAGGCGTCTTCTCTCTCTCGTTTCTTTATGATACAGTGGTTTTCACTATTGTTAATAATGGGGTTCCATGCATATCACTTTATCCTTTCAGTTCCCAGTTCTTGTCTAGAGTGATTAGTTTCAGTTGTCATTGTCATAGTGGACTTTTCTCTACCCAAATTGCACTCACTACTCCTTGTAGAAAACTTCCGACCATGGACTGGTCCTGATTTTCTCTGGATATCATTACGAGAACAAGACAGAGAGATTGAGAGAGAAAATGTCTACCTTAGAGGGATACTGGAGAGGGAGAAAGAGGGAAAATGGAGACATTGGTAACAGGAAGTCATTTGCACTGGTGAAAGGATGGATGATAGAATATTGGATAACTAAATTTCAATCATGAGCAACTTTGTAACTGTATCTCACAGTGATTCAATTAAAATTTTATTTCAAAAGCATAGAATAAATGTTACAGAAAGTTTTATAAAAGCTATCTACTTGACTTTAAATCTGCACAGGTCAATTTAATCATAACTTCTTCATAAATTTTAATTTCAATGCCTACTCAGATTGTTCTAAGCTATTATCATACATAGATTATTCTCAAGAAACTTGGAAGACTTCTCCAAAGAGATTATTTCCCCAAAATAGGATCAACTAAACTACATGGCACATTTGAGACCCTTAAATTTTTTACATTCTTTTTAAGAGACTAATGAAATCAACAGAATACTTTCAGACAATTTATTTTTTGTAATATCTACTGACAGAACAAGTTATGCTCAGATATTTGAAGAGAAAAAAAATATCTCAGTCTAAAGAGGTATGGGGAAAGCATGAGGTTAAGATTTCAATGAAAAATGTTTGATTAACTCTTTTCTTTCTGGGGGAGATTCAGCCTAATTGCCTATTATTTTGTCCTTGTTTTTTTTTTTTTTTTACTTCTTACAGGAAAAATTGTACCAAAGTTTCGATGGGCAGGAATTCTGGGCTAGATCTATAATTGGGATGTATTTTTGGCCACCTCCTATTAGCATAAGTTTAAAGGTCCAGAACGAGCAGTTTCATTATCTGCAGACTGCATTTGCCATAACACTACTCTACAGTCAACAAACTCTTTAATAAGGGCAGATCTGTCCATGGCCTTTAGCTAGATGCTAGTTATAACTATGTTAGGTAAGATTCTCCTGCCTTCTAGAATTTCATCAAATAAAATGTACACTCAAGTATAAAAAAGTCATTGGAATTATAAAAAAACAGTTGTTATTAATGAGGACGGGACAATACTCATTATTGTATTGACTTAATTGTACCATTTATTATTTTACTTACTTTTTTCTTTTTTTTTTACCATTTAATTTAAATGTTCTGCAACAACTTCACAAGCAGGGATCAAGAGACTTGGTGTCCCACTGATGATTTTTGGCATTGCAGGGGGTTCAATGCAAGAAGTCAATTCTATTTGGGCCTGCAGTGCTGAGGATACCCAGGTAGCCAGAGTGGTACTCAAGTGCCTTCAGGGCTGCATCCAGCAGGACCAGGTGATGAAAGGAATAAACCCAGGTTGGATGAAGGCACTCGAACTGATGGGCTGTTTCCTGGCCCACAAACACCATGTAAAAATAAATAAATATCCATTCTGTGTCTTATTTTTGAAGATATCACATCTGCCTTCTTTTCATGTGTTACAGTATAAGTAGTGATCAAAGTCATCAATAAAGAATATTCATGGTTAATTTGTGGTTATGTAAGTACTACTACATTATTTCGGCATTTTATAGTTTTCTCACAGAAATGGTACATGTCATGCATATACACTTCATCTATATACTTTATATTTCATGCATGCTTCTTAAGCCCACTAGTCAACAGAATCCTCACCATACCTTCATGGGAGCCAGCTGGATGGGTGTGATGCATGATGGGTCTACCATGGGCTTCGGCCTGTTGGCTGTGTCTGCTAAAAGGCTATGCCACTGCTGGGGAAGGCCTGTAAACTTCTGTTCTTG
This sequence comes from Suncus etruscus, assembly GCF_024139225.1. NCBI lineage: Eukaryota > Metazoa > Chordata > Mammalia > Eulipotyphla > Soricidae > Suncus > Suncus etruscus. The sequence continues at coordinate 1,766,802 of NC_064856.1, read as the reverse complement.
AGGATCAAATCCAGTGTGAACCCTGTGTTCAAAGTTGGATGGCCCTGATATTTCAATCTTTTTCTTTTTCTTTCCAAACATGGTGAAAATACCTGAGAAAATCAAAAAAGAGGTAGCTGTTTATGACGTGCCAGTAGAACAGGAAATGGTTACTAATTCATTCTTCAGAGATTTCAGTTATTCCTCCAAGTACCAGCTGCAACCTAGCAACCTAAATATTCAGGTTGTGCAGATAAGCAATGTCATTCCCCCCCTTTTTTTGTTGCCATCCTCTCTCTGAACCTGTCATATATAGCTCCCATGTGAGTTTCTCTGACTGATGAACTGTGGATGTAAGATACAGTGTTCAGCATGGAGGCTTTCAGAGACATCGTGTAATTCCACTTCTTTTCTTTTTGTGGCTCTGTGATTTGTCATTGAATATCCCTTTAGTTGACCTTAGAATGGGAGATGCACAAAGCAGATAGATATTTGACTTTCAGATTGGAGCCAAGCCCAGCTAAGTCACATGTGAAATTAGTGTAAGAAAATAAATGTTGGTGGTGAAGACACTGAGGCTTTGTACTTGATTGTTATGAGGTTATTACCAAAGGAAATCCTGCTGTTAAGTAAACAAGGGGAAGCATCTTAAAATTTGTTCATATGAGGGACTGGAGAGATAGCACAGCGGTAGGGCATTTGCCTTGCATGCAGCAAGCAGACCCAGAGGGACCCTGTTCAATTCCTGGCATCCCACATGGTACCCCAGTCTGCCAAGGGGCTGTTTCAAATGCATCTTCATAATAGGGAATACAAATGTCTTTAGAAATTTTTTATATAAAACATTGGGATTTAAAATTGTTTTCATGTTGAGTTTTATACATACAACGTTTTAGCACCCCCTACCCACCAGTGTCAACCTCTCTCCAACAATGTTCCCAGAGTCCATCCCATAACTCTCCCTGTCAGCTGCCATCTTAACAATTATTGTTTTCAGTTTGGTTATTTCAAACTTGGGTCTCATGATTTCAGTGTTGTTGACTCCATGGTTGGAATATTTAGCACTGTTTTTCCTTATTCAGGTTCCACAAATGTACCTGAATTTCCTTGACTACTGTGCTCTGTTATTTCACATTTGTATTTCTTCCCCTCTGGGGCCAAGCGTGCCGAAGACAACAGTCATTTAAAACATTGCATTCTCTCATGCAGTTATTCTAAATAAATAAATGCATAAAGATACTATCCTGTAATTATCCTTCTTCTGGGTTAACATGGTATCATCCAGTTATATATACATGCATATGTATATACATACATACATACATATATAAATATATAGAGAGAGAGCAAACATCTTACTGCTTGCGCCTCCACTCCAACCCACCAATTCTATACAGATTGCAGAAAATTGCATGATTGCATCATTCTTTATATCTTTATATTTATATATCTTTATATCTATATATTCTTTTTTTTTTAAATTTTTTGGGGCCACACCCAGCGTTGCTCAGGGGTTATTCCTGGCTGTCTGCTCAGAAATAGCTCCTGGCAGGCACGGGGGACCATATGGGACACCGGGATTCGAACCAACCACCTTTGGTCCTGGATCGGCTGCTTGCAAGGCAAACGCCGCTGTGCTATCTCTCCGGGCCCTCTATATATTCTTTATATCTATTTAGTATTCCATTGCATATACACACCATATCTTCTGGACTCTGCAGTGAATTAAGATATGCTCTTAAATACACCATTTTATTGAGTTCCTTGAATGTGTTCAATATGTCAGAGAAACAACTTAAAACTTTACTTAAATTTTGATCTAAAGTGGGAATGTTGCACTGGTGAAGGGAAGTATTCTGTTTATGACTGAAACCCAACAACAAGCATGCTTGTAATCATGGTGCTTAAATAAAGATTTATTAAAAACAAACAAAAAACCCAAATAAACCTGATAGTGATATTTGCTTTTTGAATAACTTTAATTAGAAACAAGTTGGGAAGTTTGGTATATAATTCTACTTATCAATTGTAAGTTTTATGCAATCTAGAGACTGGCAAGATAGCACAGCAGGCATGGTGCTTGCTTTGCATTTTTATTCAGCACCCCATATGGTCTCCTGAGCCTCATATGGTCTATAAACTCTGCCAGAAGTCATCCCTTAGCACAGAGCTAGGAATAAGCCCTGAGCACTGCCAGATGTGGGTCAAAAATAAAACCAAAAATATTCATGTAATCTAAGATGAGTTAAACTGAATTTCTGATGAAAGTTTAGCATACAAATTGCTGTTGCCATAAGTATAAAATATATACTTAGATTTTAAAGATAACCTAAATAGGCATATAAAATAATTTACATGTAATTCTAAAATTGCTTAGATGATGAAAGAGAACATTTTAGATATTTTGAATTGGATAAAATATTTTATTAAAATTGATTTCACATTTGAAATTATTTCTAATGTAGCTACTAGAATACTTTTTAAAAATATGTATAATTTTCACAATATTTATATTAGAAATAGTCTAGAATATTAAGGTAAAAGAATACTAAGGTAAAAAGTACTAAGGTAAAAGAATACAATATGATTTTTTTATCAGAAGTTTTAGTAAGAGTTCTCTAAAAATTGTCAACTCATTACAGCATTTGGTTGTAGCAAATGCTCAGATAAACACAGTTTAGATTGGCTATTCGGCTCACTTCAGAATTTAACGAAACACTTCCTAAGTCATGCCATAAAGGAATGCTCTTTCTTCCAACTACTAGGTTTCTGCTACAGCTGTAGATTTTACAGAAGATTTTGGTTAATGAATAATTGATGAATCGATCGATTCAGTGATAAGTGTAGATTTACCACTAATGAATTTAAGATTCCTACTGATTTTTAATTGAAGTTTGTGTCTTTTCAAAGGTTCCAAGAGTGCCTTTTTACACCTCTTCTAATATAAGTTGTTATGTCACACCTCACCATATCCCAAAACAATACACTTGACAAATTTCTATTAGATCCCTGCACCCTTTGTACTCCTTATGTCTTTTCCCTTGGGCAATCTCAAATTCTGTTGTCCAGCTCCAAGTGTTAACTTTGGATTGGTTTTTTCTGTTCTATGTTTTGTTTCTTTATATTTCATATATCAATAGGATTATGTTGTATTATCTTTACCTTTCTAACTTATTTTGTTTGTATTCTCCACTTCAATTCATCCATTATGTTGCAAATGGCAAGGTTTTATCATTTCTTTCTTTCTTTTTGGTTTTTGGGCCACACCCAGCAGCGCTCAGGGGTTATTCCTGGCTGTATGCTCAGAAATCACTCCTGGCATGGTTGGGGGACAATACGGGATGCCACGACTTGAACCACAGTCCTTCTGCATGCAAGGCAAATGCCCTACCGCCATGCTATTTCTCCAGCCCCAGTTTTATCATTTCTTAACTTAGTAAAAACACTATTTAAATCTGCTTGTGGGTCATCATATGGAGTGCCAGATATATCTATATACTGTATGGTCACTAAGTGTTTATTGTATTTAATAAGTATTTATTGTATATAGCCCCATGAGTTTTACACCTATATTCCCATTTAATTGATATACTGACAATTCAATTCACTTGGAAGAATCAAATTGTATTCGGGTGAAAATTAGATTTGGCTTTTAATAATGTTCTTAGAAGTTCCATTTGGTTAGTTCCGATAAAAATGAATAGAAGTGGCACACATGAGAGAATATAAACCTTTTAAGTGTATTCTATATTTTAAATTAGGTAGACTCTCTGGCCAATAAATGTCAGGTCAAACATGATTTTATTTTTTTTTTCTTTTATTCTTTTTTTTTCTTTCTTTTTTTTTTTGAGGATGAAACACATGTCTGGCAGCCTTCGAATTCATATCTCCACCCTGTTGCCTGCCAGAACTGCCATTTTTATTGAGTGCAGAAATCACCCCTGGGTGGGATAGTAAGGACAGTGTAAGGACAGATAGCTCAGGCTAGCCTGAGCCAGTCCCATCCAGGTTTACAAGAAAGACAATCTCTATTTGGGGGTAAATCCAAGTTGTAAACAAACGTACAAAGGAAACAAATGATTTTGTTGTTTAAAAAATTAGGTGTATCCTAACACGATACTGCCATTTTATTTGCAATAAATATTAGCATTATTATTACTGTGCTTCTTTTATAATTGTTTTTGTATGTTTCATTCTCACAGTTTCTTTGAAAGATAGCTCAGAGAGCTAGAGCAAATTCCTTGAATTTGGGAGACCCCACCTTCTCTTCCTTCTATTGTATAATATCTCCATCAATGTAGAGATTGTAGAGATCTAATAGCAAATTAGATTAAGCAAATTAAGCTTATTAAGCAAATTAAGCAAATTTATAATTAGAAATATCATTACAACACTTGCCTTGCATATAGCTGGTAAACAAGAGAACCAGCTAAGCACTAAATTGTTAGGTGGCTGATGGAGTTTTGTCCATAGTGGTCTTACACTTTTAGAACTCTGCTAGAGAAATTTGTTCCCAATTTTTTTTCATTTTTTAGATTTTATACATATATATATATATATATATATATATATATATATTTTTTTTTTTTTTTTGCCAGTCGAGAGGTTTATTGAGGGGAGATCAGGGTTTTTATGCCCTGCTTCAGTGGGCATAAAATTGTAATCAAATTCTTGTCGTTGATTTCTCCTTTCAGTTCATGATTGCCCCCAATTTAACGTTTTTTGCCTGTTTCACTAGTTTATCTCCCCCATTGTTTTACATTTGTTTCTTTAGTCCTAGTACCACTGTGTTTTGGTTGTTTTAATGCCTAAATTGACTGTTAGATCAAAAATTGCCTTATTACCTCTTAAATATAATCTTGTGTCTCTCCCCCACTGCAGTACAAAAATCAAACACTGCCTGATATCACCCTAGCCTTATTAAAAGGCCTAGGTGTTATTGGTGTAAGCACAAATATTTATTCATTGGTTCATACTCTAGAATCTGCTAATGCCTTATAACTGTTGCTAAAAATGTTTACAAACTTAAAGAAGTTTACACTACTGTTGATTTCCTAGCAAAGAGTGCAGAATAACCGCCGTGGTTCAAAATTAACATTTTTTTGAGGGAGGGGGGAATTTGTGCCATCCTTAGAGTAAAATGTTGCTTTTTAAAATAAATTCGGCTTAGCTAGAGATAGCATTCAACACATAGAGGATAATTTAGTAAATAGACAAAAAGATATAGAGCAGAGTGAGAGCTGGTACAAAAATTGGTTTTCTACCACTCCATGGATAACAACAGTGCTCCCAGCCTTTTTGGGGCCCTTCATTGGCTTTATGTTGCCAGTTTCCTTTGGTCCTTGGGCTTTTTGCAAACTCACCACCTTCGTAAAGAATCAAGTGGATGAAGCAACCAGAAAGGACTCAAAGGTTCTGTACCAACAACTATGCACCTCAGAAGACCAGCTGACACCTGACATCTCCCCTCCTGCCAACTCTCCGCCACTTAAGTTTGAAGTTATCGAGGAGCTGGAGCATAGACCTCAATCTGTGCGCTCGCGCCTTGCCAAGCTTTGGAAATGACTGAATCAAGGGTAGCAGATGCGGTGACTGGAAGCCCCACACCTCTTCACCCAGTGTGGCCAGTCCACCGAGGCATGTCTGTCCCTTCCATATTGTATACTAAACAGGGGGAGATGTGGGAGATCGAGCACCCCACATATCAAAGGAACTCTGAATGAATTTTCCACCGCCTGCCTGATTCAAGCCACAAAAGTTTGCATAGCCCCGAACCAACAGAAAACTCTGCAAATAAATTTAGCTCAGCACAAAGAATCTGGATTAACCAGATGCCTTAACCTTTCCATGGAACCTGTTTTTGTAACTGCTCTCAAGCATGTAGTTATAGATATGTTTTTGTAAAGTTTAAATTATGATCCTTATTGCTTGCACAAAAGATAGATCTAAATAGAAAATAGGCTAAACAAATAATTGTATTTGCGTAAATATCAATTAGCTATTTGTTTAAGAATTTGCTTCCCCTCCCCCCATCCTGCCAGGTTCCTCTTTATCCTTCCCGCCATCAAAATGTGTTTATGCTCCCATTGGTTAAAATTGTTGTACTTGTACAAATCTGATTGGTTTATGTTTCAATCCTATGTTACTACTCCAAACATGATTTTAGATTGAACCATTTTATTCACAAATGATAGGATGTAGACTATAATGTATGTTTTACCAAGAAAGAGGCCGACAAGTTGAACCAAAAGATATATAGGTACACCCCTGGGATATATAGACACAAATTTTAAGTAAATAAATTAAGAATATTTAACCTTAGATAAATATATATATTAATTACTTTATGACAAAAGAGACTCTAGATATGATTCATCTGGGAGATGGCTCTTCACAAGATGTTATTTTATATATAGATTAGCTATAAAGAACAATGCAATCACAAATATAATTATCAGAGAGAGACAAGGGGAAATTTAACATGGGAGGTGGAAGGTGATCTAATGATGAGGTCAGAGATTTAAAGGTGTTGCATTGCTTGTCAGAGATTATGAGTCTATTAATGGAGATTTAGAAACTACAAAGGCAAGAAAATAGAGAATTCTTCTCTGGAGTGATTATTTTCCAGAGTGATCATGATGCTGACATTCACCTCTAATGACCAACTTTAGACTCTGAGTTTCAGAACTGTTAAAGAATCTGTATGTTATTTATCTATTTTGGTTTTGGGCCATACCCAGTGACTCTCAGGGGTTATTCTTGGCTATTTGCTCAGAAATCGCTCCTGGCTTGGGGGACCATATGAGATGCAGGGGTATTGAATGAGGTTTGTCCTGGGTCAGCGGCATGCAAGGCAAATGTCTTACTGCTGTGCCAACATTAAGACCCCGTATGTGTTGTTTTAAACCATTTAATTTGTGATTATTTTTTTAGGACAGCCACAGGAAACACCATTTTGACCTATTTTGTGGAAAATACTGAAATCCAGAACTCCCTAAAATTCTTACACATTGTGAATAGAATCTTCTGGAGCAGGAAAAATGGAGTGTAACTATCCCATTCTCTAGATTAGTATCAGACCTATCTCATGGCAAATACTCAATACATACAATCACTAAATTGGTTTCCTTGAATTAGGAATTAGGCAATGCAGCAACAACTCTTAGATAAGAGTTAAGAGTGCAGGAATATAGTTCAATAGTAGAACTTTAACATTGATGTATGAAACCCTGGATTCAATTTCTGGCACCACAGTAACATAAAATAAAATCAGAAAGATTAATAGGAGGTATAGATAGTATTTCAAGTGAGGTCCAACCAGCAACTGTAGTGTCCTCTTTCCACATAAACAGATCAAGTAGAAGGACAGAGTTAGACAATGTTTATCTAACCATTATTACAAAAGAAATCCAACTGATGACTTACATCAGTGTTTTCAGATGATTTGGTATAGATGGTAGTAATGGTTATGTAACATTGTGGACATAAATGCATAAAGATCCATATTTATAGAACTATCTAATTAAGCATGTAAAACAAAATTAACACTTTTTCATTATGCACATTTTGTAAACCTATTAATAAATAGTATGATCATTGGTAGTAATATAATGTTATGGATATGCTCCAGGGCCTTCGATTTATATGAAAGTTGTTGCCAGAAAAAACATCCCACCACAAAGTTCTCAAAGCTATGGGGACAGAAGCAAATGAACAAAGCAGAAGCCAAGTTATTAGAAAAACCAGTGGTTCTTTTTTTGGTTGTTGTTGTTGGTTGGCTGGTTTTTAAATTTTTCATCTTTCTTCTCTGTCTCAAACAGTGTTGTCTAATCTAGCCAACCTTCAGAGGTTAGTACTGATAATTCCTTAGTGGTTTAATGGCAAGCTCTATAGCTAAAGTGGAGTGTCCATATAATTAATGGACTATTAAGGTTTTCAGTCAGAGAGACCACTGGATACTTACAGCGTGACCACAGAATTTAAAAGTGGTGCCTTTCATAGACATCTTTAAGAGTGACTCTTTTAGCATCGACTTCCTCAGGAAGAGATTTTTCTTTCCTTTGCCTCAGATCTACTTAAAGAACTTTGTATATGTACTAGTGGAAATTTAAGTACTTCAGAAATATCTACCTGTGCTCAGATAATTTAGTCTTAATGAACAGCCCATTACTGGTACCAGGATTGGTTTTTGTGAATCAATATTGCAGGGGGAATGTCACCAACCACACTATCCATTCCCTTTTGAGATGTCATTACTCAGGTACATATTTGTCTACAGCCTCAGAATCAAGAACAAACCATCCATCAGATTTTTAGTTATTGTGCTTGTAGTAAAACTATAAAAAGGGTCACACATTTGGGATGAAGGAGAAAAGCAAACACTTAGAACGGGTTCACAACAGAATGAGGCATTTTGAATAATTATGAGCACTGTTTGGCGTAGACCGATGGAAAAGAAAATAATAGACTGAATAGCAGATACAGTTTCTTGTCATAAATAATCAAGTGCCACGAACTGTATGATTTAAACAATTAGAACTAATTTTCTCACAATTCTGGAGATTAGATATCTTAGATAAGGTATGCAACAGGGCAAAATTTTCTTGTCTATTCATTTATTTATTTGGGGGGCACACCCAGTGATGCTCAGGAATTACTCCTGGCTATGTGCTCAGAAATTGATCCTGGCTTGGGGGACCATATGAGACACTGGGGATCTAACCAAGATTCATTCTGGGTCAGCCAAGGGTCCAATATTTCTAAGAACCTGCTTTACTTATAGATGTAAATCTTTACTCATAGATGAACCTTTTTACTTATAGATACTTATTTATATATTTATTTATTACTTCTCCTAGTATCTTTAAATAATCTTCCCTTTGTATTTGTCAAATTTTCTCTTATAAGGACACTAGTCATAGTGAGTCCTTAAAACGCACACTCAGAACTCAACTTATTTAACCTATTTTTTGAGCCCCTATCTCCAAATACAGTCACATACTGAAATACTAGAACTTCAACAAAAGCACATGGAAGCAGAGTCCAGTTTTAAACTATAATCGTATATATTTACATTTTTAAAAATATTGGCAAATTGACTTTTAGAAAGATTGAATTGAGGGGTGTCTGTCCTACTGACATGGTTAGAAAGCAAGGTTAGTCTTTCGTACAAAAACCAAATTCCTTAGGAAGACAAAAGTTCCAAATTTGGTTCCCATCTTATCTGTGTCCACCCATAGTAAGATATCAATACATAATTGATGAAAAATGTTAGCTGACCAAAAATATTTCCCTTGATAAAAAACAACACGTGATTTAAACAGATTGGCACCCAACAAGGTAAAATTAGTAGCTAGCATCCAAATTCTTGCCTCAGGCTCTTCAAAAAACTCAATTTAAAAATACAGCTGCCACTGTGGGTGAGAGAGTAGACCTCTTGGTCTTTTAAATCCTCCTTCAAAATTATCCTGTAAGCATTTAAGTGGGTGTATGAAGATCTGTAGGCAAAGCAGGAAGAAAATATTTTAGCATAGAAAGAAAGGAAGAAGTGCAGTTAAGTTTGGAGTCAGTTAAGTTTGTGTTTAATTCCTTACTATGCCACTTACTAGGGCCAAATATTTAATCTCTACAAATATTAGTTTCCTGTTTCTGGGATTACTAATTATATTTTCAATCTTATTTGTAATTTTCCTATCACTTTGATGAAAAAGCTTCAATTCTTCCCTCTTTTAAAGGAAGTTTATTTGGGTAGAATGGACAGTGGTACTATATAGCAAGGGTATGTATTCCTGGGGAAAATGGTGAAAATAATACAATAACATAGAAACTTTTGTGTACAACAATGTCTTAGTAAAAATATGGAGAAAATATTTTTACTGTTAGAATTTATATTTGTAAATTATAAATTTTACTTCTATTTATTAGTATATAGAGATGTTGAGGTATAACTATACATAAATGGAAGTTAAATAATGTGATGGAAGGTTATTTCAAGATAATTATTTACTTATATTTGTTTTTTGGGACATACCTGATAATAGTCAAAGATAACTCCTGGCTCATTGATCACTAAGGCTAAGGGGTAGGGGTTATGTGGTGCCAGTGATGAAATTGAGAGTGGCTGAGTTCAAGACAAGTATCTTATTATTTTATTATCTTTGTGGCCCAATAAAATATTTAAAAAGCCCAAAGAATCATTTCAAAAGAGTAGTTAATTAATTCTTATGTGATTAATATTATCAGGTAGCTGTATTTTATGCCCATTTTTATTTCCTTATCTGTTTTTACTGTTAATAGTTCAGTGTCACAAAAAGCCACCTATTTACAGATGTTTTATAAAATTGACAACATATTGAATAAAGTAACAAATCTCAGTGTCTCAGTTTTCTTATCAGTAAACCATAACTAATATCTGTCTGTGTCAAAGTGTATCTTAGATATTTAGTGAACCTGTCAAATACTGGCACAAAACGAGCACTTAATAATTGATCATCAAGATTATTATTACACAGAAAAGAAAGCAGTCATTATTATGACGTTAACACAATAATATTATGTGATGGAATTACACTGTTCAATATAGCCTTAATCATATATCTCAGGAATAAGACTAGCTCAAATTGCACCAGTGAAAGGGATTGTACATTTTATGGCTGATACCCAAGTATGAACATGTTTGTAACTACTCAAATAAATAAATAACCTAAAATGAGGACTTGTTTTGAATAAGTGAATCAATGCTACTTAAAGGGGAAAATGGAGTAATCTATCATTGTGAAACTTTTATTACCTAGTTTCAGATGATCACCTTTCTTTTATATTTTATTCCAACGATTCCAAAGCACAACTCTCAAACAGAAGTATGAAAGAAACTTGAACTATTAAAAGCTTCCTAAGAAAACTTTAGTTGAACAGAGATTCCCAAATAGGCATTGGTTCATATAGTAATTTTTGTAATCTGTCACAATTAGTAACAATGGTGTGTTACAGTGGTGTAACAATGGACTCCGGGGAAAGGGGAGATTAAATAAACAGTGAGTCAATTTCCACAGTGCCAATAATTCCATAATTGCTCATTTCAAGCTACTTAAATTACAATTTCTTTTTGTTTTCTGCTTGGAGCCATCTTGGAGCTATAACAAAAGTTAATTTCAGGAAAAGTTGACATCCTGGAAAGGAAACATACCAAATTAGAGAAATCAGGTTGTTGATGAAATCATTCAATAATCAAACCAAAGTTTCCTGAAGCAAGATTTCTGTAGGATCTTCATTACATTTATAAAACAAACAAACAAACAAACACTCACAGTTATCTACTAGACCCTCTTTATCTTTGTTCCTACCGTTGACCAGGAATTTTAAAAGATGAGCATAATTTGTCACTCACCCATTCCAAATAGTATGAAAGACCCTGTGCTTAATAAAAGAGTATTGCAGTGAGTTACATGTTCCACAAGCAGGGATAAAGACACCACATTCTCATAAAGGGTCTACACATTTTAGAGAACTTTGCAACAGAAAATATAAGATACATGGTAGATACTCCAATATTCTAGGCAATGGAAAATAGGAGTGTGTGTGTGTGTGTGTGTGTGTGTGTGTGTGATATGTAGGCATGCATGGCTACAGGCAATAAAGATAAGACATGCTATAAATTAAATTGGAAATACTTTCAAGTTTAGCAATATGAGGTTGTTTTCTAATTCCTTTGTATTCAACAGGAAAAAAAAACAGGAAATAATGGATTTTTTTTATAAAAAAAGAGAAATAAAAGAATATTAAGTAACCATAATTTTACTTTATTTAAGTTGGTTAGATGAGTCATGGAATGCAAACACTTGTCTAATTTTGCTCTTTTTCATCTCATAAGCTAACACCATCTCCTGCTATAAAAAAGGACTCCAGCTGGATAATTCTATTTTATTTAAAAAAATTGTAATTATTAATACTATCACTGTTAATACAACCACAGAGTTGAGCACACACTTGCTTCAGATTATGTGTATAGTAAGTCAGTAAGCAGATCATTTCTAAATCTCTGACCATATGAAGTTTTACAAATAAATGTTTTATGGGGCATAAGAAACATTCCCCACTGAAAGAGTATTATGCAAAACAATCAAAAAGAAATTTCAGTGCCATGAGTTGTAACAACATGCAATCTTTAATGTGTGTGTGTGAGAGAGAGAGAGAGAGAGAGAGTGAGAAATAGAGAGAGAGTGATAGATAGAGAGAAGCAATTTGCCTGCTATAGAGGAAGGCAGTGGTGGGCAGGAAATGGGAGACATAGAGTGCAGGGGTCTGGAGTAGGAGACACCACATAGTCCTGGAGCACAGGAGCAACAGGTACAGCAGAAGTCCAGAAATTTGGCTTAGCAGACAGTTCAGCAAGCAGGAGACAGGCTCTGTAGACTTAATTCACTGCTAGCAGTAGACCAGTTGCCCTCCATCCGCACTCTCCCCACAAGCAAGCTCTTCCTGGATCTTCTCCAATCTCTCCAACCTACAGGCTCATGCTATAAAAATCCCAGTCCCAACTGCCCTCCATTGGCAGTTACAGGGGTGCATTTCATAAGTGATATCATCACCCCTTAAAGATATAACACACTTATGGCTGGATTCCTATAAGAAATAAGGAATGGAATCACTTTGGTAGTAAAATGCTACAGATTTATAGTAATTTTTAAAAAGAACTGTGGTGATTTTTGTTTTCATTCTGAACCATTAGAATCTACCATTGGATATTGCTGTGTTTTCAAGGCATCCAACTTCCCTGAAATGAAAAGGCTTCAAATGAAAATTTCTATGTACCCCTGTCCCAGGGTACAATGTTCTCTTTATGTCTTTCCTCACATTTGCTACTCTGTGACAGCAAACATGACAAAGAGAAAGGAGAAGAAGGGCCTGGTTTAAACAGTTCAAGCCGGATGATTCAAGATCCCAATAACAGCAGCATAAAAAGGAAAACAATTGGCATCTGAAGTCACTCCCTTTAGAATCTGAAGTGCCTGCTTTTCCTGTGGGACTCTCTCTGAAGCCAGTCTGAAGATAACGCTAGCCACAGAGAGTATAGGAAATCAGCAATCTAAAGAAATTCAAAATTACTCAAAGAAGCAGAAACACTGCAAAGTAATCACATAGCAAACTGCTTATGTGCATGTTACTGAACTTTGATGCCAGAAGCTTTGATAGAACAAGTTTAGCTCACTATTCTGTCCCTCATTGCTCTCCCCATTATTCCTTTAACAAATATTTTATAGGATACCTCTAAATATAAGTCCATCTTCATGCCAGCCATGAAGAAAGCAATCAATGGAAAATTACTTTCATGTATTAGAAGTTGTAAGGCAGAGGAATCAAAGCAGGGAAGGGGAATGAGGACTAACTGAGGCAAATTTTTAAACTATCTTGTCAGGAAAGAAATGTTCCCTAGAAGGGAACACCTGAAGTTTGCTCTTCAAGCCCATGTTCTCACTTGAACACATATCTCACTTGCTAGTCTCTATGTTTCTTTGCATATTTCCAATTTGGAGAAGCCTGTGTTGTATCTTGGATATATACTCTCTTTCTCTCCCCTTTCATTTAAAAAAATAATCTTTAGGGGCCAGAGTGGTAGTACAGTGGTAGGGTGTTTGCCTTGCACATGGCTGACCCATGACAGATGTGGGTTTGATCCCTGGCATCCCATATAGTTCCCTGAACCAGGAACAATTTCTGAGTACACAGCTAGAAGTCATCTCAGAGTACTGTTGGATGTGGCCCAAAAATCAATCTCTCAAAATATAAATAAAAATAAAAAGCTTCAATTAATCTATCTTCACACACACACACACACACACACACACACACACACACACACACACACACACACTCAGAAATAAGTAAAAAGAAGAAGGAAACACCTGAAGACAGTAGGGTACAAACTGAGATGATCAGCTCAATGAAAAAAGACACCAGAAAGTACAAAAGTCTGAACATCCGGCATGAACACGGTGGGCTCAGAAAACAGGTACTTGGGATCGTCTGCTGCAGAAGATAAGCAAGGGAGAGAACACTGATGACTCATCAAGTCAGACAGCATTGAGTAGTGTGCTCAATTGTGGTCCTTAGACCCCCATTTGAAGAGGCAGTAGGCCTGAGCAGTCTATTCAAAACTGAAAAGGAGAGGGGTAGCTCTACAGTTACAAAACTCATGGAACCAGCAGTTCCAAGGTATGAAACCCAGAAATTCAAATTTGATTACCCTCAAACTTGAGAAGCAGCTAACCATGATATCATCTGCCTCTGTGTAAAAGTTTTATTTTTCTCTTGAATCAATCTAGAGGTATTTTGCATATTGGAACTCTAGCTAATTTGGGGAAAGATGGGATTATCCAATTTTATGTTCTTCAGGTAGATTCATTTTCTACTAAGGGCACGAAAAAGTCATGAGGTGTCTGACTTTTTAGCAAAGCCTCCTTGTGAGTTTCTTTAATATCCCTGGACAGTGATTAACCCTAAACGAGTGGCAGAATAGTCACCATAACCAGAATCTGAAAATAACCCAAGTGCCCAAGGACAGATAAAGAAATTAAGATAATTAAGTAACAGAATACTACAGAGCTGTTAGGGAAAATGAAGTAATGGAATTTGCTTCTACATGGATGGACAAGGATGGTATTACGCTGAATGAAATAGGTCAAAGGGAGATGGACAGATCAGAATGATTGCACCAATTTGAAAGATATAAATAAACACAGTAGGTGAGAAATACTGTTAATGACAATAGAAAATAAAGCCAGCAGAACTAGTCCCAGTAGAAAGATCTCCAATATTGAGGAAGAAAAGTTAGCTCAGAGAAGAGACTGTTAAGACAATAATAGTGGGAAATAATCATTCTCAACAGGAACTACGTGTTGAAAGAGGTAAAGTGACACGCACAATAGTCTTTAGGTAACAGTATTACAAATCACAGTGTCTGAAAGGAAAAAGTAGAGTGAGAGAGGAGGGGAGAGAAAGAGAGAAAAAGAGAGAGAGAGAGAGAGAGAGAGAGAGAGAGAGAGAGAGAGAGAGAGAGAGCAATGTCTGCTACAGGCTGATGGGGAGCTGGAGGGAAACCTGGGATACTGATGGCAAGAAATACCCACTGGTGGAGTTGTATATTGTACGACTAAAGCTCAACCACGAACAACTTTGATCATGTCACAGTGATTCAATTAAATAATTTATTTTTCAAATTAAAATATATAAAAGACAGGCTTGCTAGTTGATGCCAAAATATTAAAACAGAAGCCTGGGATTTTCAGCAGATCTTTATTGCTGTGACCCTAGCACAGGAACTTTTTTTATATATATATATGCTGGCTTAAGATTTAACATACTGGGCTTGAAAGATGGTACAGAGGGTAAGATTCTTCTCTTCACATGAATAGCCTGTGTTCAATCCCCATACTATGTATGGACCCCTGAGCACTGATAAGAATAATTCCCGAACATAGAGCTAGAAGTAAACCCCAAGAAAAGCCAACAACATTCTCTTGCCCATCCTTCTATTCTTTCCCCCAAGAGATTTAGCATAATTTATTATCTCCCAAATGAAGAACCATTTGTTAATTTAGCAAAATATTGGCATCACTGTGTGCCACGAACTAAGCATTGATAGCACCATATTTCTTACCGTAATCATCCTTTGGTTATTGTAAGATAATAAGATGATGATTAATATGGCTATAAGATACAGACATGGAGGAATGGTATTAGAAGGAAGACTTCATAATTATATGTTTTTAACAAACTCGTCATTCTGTAACATGGAGTTCAGATTCGAAAATTGGTGCTCCTACTGGAATTGTATTTCTATTGGAATTGTATTCTCCATTCCTTGTCTCTTTTGGTATAGCTACCGTGATTATATTTGCCATTCCCTTTATCTTTAACATGTGATCTTTTCTCATCCAGAAAATGCCTGCAATAGTGAAATCAGGCAATTCTGGTTCAATAAATTTTTGTTGGTTGGATGCAGGGAGAAATGAATGCAACGAGGTTTCCAAAGTCACAGTAGAATGATCCTAGCTGGGCCATTCTACTGGGTCATCCTGACTGAGAAGACCAGAAAAATCATGTAAGAAGCAAAACACAAAAAGCAAACAATACCAAAAACTACTGTGCAAATTCAAAAAATTTGAAATTATTTGCTACAACAATGAGAATTATCTTTACATACAAGTCATTTTTTTATATTGACACATGCTGATACCAAACAGCATCAACATCCTATTAAATAGGAAAATACTGGTTACTGTCACAAAATTACAGAAGATTACTTGGTGAGCTTGAGACAGAAATAGGACACCGGTAGAAACATTAAAATCTTTTAATGTAAGTTTATAACAGTAGAGTTAGTGAGTAAAAGAATAAGACACAAAAAAGGAACAACAATAATGTAATAATAGATTATTCAAGAACTGAGCATCATCCAGCAGTAACACCCTAAGGAATATTGTCAATGCAGCTATTAATAAGCTTATTGCATAATTTAGAAGAAAGATCTTACTGTAATAATTGATTGCAGGTAATTTTTACCCCCTTAACTATATTATTAGAGAAAAAACATTACAATGGTAAAAAATTTTTAGTGTTCTGGGAGATAAGGCTTTGTTTTCACAAACCTTTGATTTATTTTTATTATTATTCATTTTCCTAGAAGCAACCTACAATACAGCAGCTGGTCAGTCTGGTAAGATAAACTTGAGTGCAGAAATATTTCCAGAATAGTGACTTTTAACTTCTGTGCCTTGAAAACTGTTCTTGAAGGCATTTAATATGACATTCTACAGTGGGTGATTTAAAGAACTTTGTCACTTTTCTTTGTTACGCATAATAGTAACCCTTTGAAATTCAAACCTTTGAAAAATGTCAAATTTATTTAGTTCTCTAATGTACTACTGCTTTTAAATTTGCATAGTTTTTTTGATCGATATAATTTCTTACTTATAGAATTAAAAAAGGAGTGGTGGAGAGAGCATATTAGATAAGGTTATTGCTTTGTATAAACACAACTTGAATTTGATCCCTCAGATTACCTCTGAGCCAGGGTGGTCCCTGAGCCAGGAATAATCAATCCCCAATCACCATTAGGTGGGACCCATAAACAGAAACAAAACCAAAACAATGGAAAAGGGGTTTACTATTTCTACTTTCAATAATGTCAGAATTGTAAAATATGTAAACTGCAAAGATTACTTTTCCCTTTAGAAATTTAAGGCAGGGCAACACATTAGAGTCCTTAGCCACAGGGTCTCCTATTGTTCACATAGAAAGGAATTTTCTTATCATTAAAAGTGCTAGTTTAAGATATGTCCCATCAATAAAAGAGATAAATCTTATAAATGAAAATAGCCTCCACAATTATTGCTTTATGCCCTGTATATGTGACTAAATTCCATTACATACTGACTTTTAAAGTAGCAAAATTGAGTAATCCATAAGCCCACTAGCAGTAGAAGACATAAAATTGTGGGACAGTCAAGAGATTGCTATATAACAATGAGAAAGAGCTACCATGAAAAATTCAACTGATTTCACAAAATACAGCTGACTGAATAAAAAACTTTGCACACTTTATCTCATGACAGTAGTTTTTTTATATATGTCAGATAACACCAGTTATATAAGCATTTCTTCCCACTGTGGCCTAGTAATCAAAGCCATTGGTAACTTTATATCTACTGTCTTACACCCTTCTACCCTTAAGAATACTTAGGACTCCCTAAGACTAAGAAAATACAAAATGTCTCTCTTGAGACTGGCACTAAGTACTGGCATTTAACAACCATTCTCTGGGGAAAATTGCTTTCTTATATTCCTTTGGCTTTGACTGAACAAAAGTAAACTTTCACAAATTCCTTTGTATGCTCAAGAAATTCAGACCTGGAAAGATGTCATAGCTATCCTACCCAGGTAGGCTTGGTATCCGGTTCCAGTTCTCTGGAGCCTTCTTGGGATTGGGACAGAGAAGTTGGAATTCCCAGCTAGAGTTCCAACCCTGTTGGAATTCCTAGTGCTCCATCCACATCCAACATCTAAAGTCAAATAAATGGCCCAGGAAGATATGGAGATATGACACAGCTAAGCAAACTCAGAAAGAACCTCTCTCTGGGCCCAAATCTCTGGATCCTTCTCTGGATGGGGCAAGCGCAAAGCCCTTTCCTATTGGAAAACACAGCACTCCCTCCAAACCCAACTTCTGCATATAAACTTCCTGGCTGAGTCATTCTCAGTTCTCCAGTTCACAGAGGGGGCTGCACGTATGTGGCCATCAGACATCTCCAAATTTCACAATACCAACAGCCCAGTATGAGCATAGAAATTTATAGGGGAAAGTTACTAAGCTAAATGAGCAAAACAATAATGCAGAAGACACACTATCACCTAATAACTGAGTAAAGACTCAATGACTTTAGGAATATCATCATGACATATGTTATAATAAGCCATATAAAGTAAATTATATTTTTGGCAAGCTAAGGGAACAAACTGGGATGGATAAGTGGCTAACTGGGGACAATCTAACTTGTAGTTAGATTGGTGTTGGAACATTAAATACCTGTAACAGCTATGTTATGAACAATTGTTTTTTGTTTTTGGGCCACACCCAGTGACGCTCAGGGGTTACTCCTGGTTATGCACTCAGAAATTGCTCCTTGCTTGGGAGACCATAGGGGATGCCAGGGGATTGAACCGCAGTCTGTCCTGGGTTAGTACGAGCAAGGCAGATGCCCTAATGCTTGAGCCACTGCTCTGGCCCCTATTATGAACAATTTTGTAAACCATGGGGTAAAAATCAAGCTTCAAGCATTTGAAAATCAAATCTTAGAGCTTTGAGTGGATAGAACTGGACTATGGCCAGGCACCCTCTACACCAATGGCCACTTTTCTCATGGCTACGCTGTAGAATACAACCCCAATGGCATTTCTTTACTACTTTCTGTATATAAGATGCATGACTATGTATGTACATTTTAGTGCCCTCAACTATGCATAACCTTTCCCCATCTAAATATGTATGGGTTTTTCTAAAAATATGACAAGGTATATGTCTATATATACATGCATATACACACCTGCATACAGATGTATGCACTATGTATATAAATATAGATCATTAGGTTACTATACCAGGTATAAAACCTTAACCTGCATTCACTTTCTTTAAAATGTGTTCTACAGCATGAGCTGGCTAGACTAATATCTGAATTTAAATACTTTTCTTGTCAATAAAACCCTATTTTCTAGTCATTTATTCCTATGCATTTGGGATGACACCTCAAGATCTCACAAGATCTAATGGGAAGAGCCCTTGACAACATGTGACTTAGAATGAAGGCTCCTCTCTGGCACCTGACCAAGGCCTAGAAAGATGTTAGCCAATCCTCCAAAGCAAAGAAGCCTATCACTTTCTTTTATAGTTAAACAATTCGAAGATTCACCCCCTATTCTGCATGTGAACGTAGTGTTGACAAGAGATTCTTTTTTTCTGGAATGTTTTTCTACAGCAAACAAAACCTTAATTGATTCCATTCAGTAGTAAAATTATCTTTTGATAATCTGAAATTTTGGAATTTGAAAGTTAATGAGGTGCATATGAAAATGGTTGAAAACTACAACATTATAATTTAATAAAAAACCAAATTATAGTTGATATAACTTTGCCAGAAATTCTTTAAAAGCCATGACCTATTTCAGCTTTCTAAAGAACCGAGAGCATTTGCTGCTGCTGCTGTTTGACGTTACTTTTCCTCTAGACTTCTACAATTATCATCTTGTATCCTTGGGACATGATAGTCACGCATGGATGACAGTTCTTATTTAAAAAATGGTTCATAGCCTCCAGCTTCATTTTATATATCATAGCCCCCTAAACACAAGGCTAAAGGATGATTTTTATCAGAA
The DNA here is from genome assembly GCF_024139225.1 of Suncus etruscus. Taxonomy (NCBI): domain Eukaryota; kingdom Metazoa; phylum Chordata; class Mammalia; order Eulipotyphla; family Soricidae; genus Suncus; species Suncus etruscus. The sequence goes on along the minus strand of NC_064856.1, from coordinate 1,746,894 downwards.
AAATATTCACTGAGATACATCTTTGATCCATAAACATCAAATTATTTCATTAAAAATAATATCTCACAAAGTAGTCATGGAGTAGCTTTGATTATAACTTGTGGAAGTATGGAGAAATAATTGAAAAATCATCACTGGGTATATTTTAACTGTTGATTTATTTCACAGGCAGTCAATATGAAATGAGGTTAACTGTGCCTCTACTCATAGCCAGCCATGCTCCTCTTTCTAGCTATAGGAATACCTCACTGGACACTAAAAATCCATGGAATTTCTAAAAGCTCTCTGAAACTAAATGACTACTTTGCATTGAAAAAGTACAAGCTATGCATGCAAATTTAAGCCATCTTTTTTTAAAAGTGTAGAAATGCTTACCCAAGAACTCGTTATTATTTCCCTTTATACCACTTGGAAACAATGTACTAAGAACCTTGAAAACCACTTCTTAAAGACAGCACCCTGAACTGTCTAAATTATATCATGGAGCCAAACTCCCTCTATTGCTTACACCATTAAGAAAGAATCTTACTGGATACCAATCTTACTTACACCAATCTTACTGGACACATCATAATTTTTGAGATGCTTTGTTATGGAAACTTTATCTTAACCAATCTTATGAAAAAGAGCTTTATGCATAAAGCTTAATTGATGAGTTGGAGAAAGTAAGGAAAAGGGGGAAATTATAGCTCAGCATTTTTAGAAACATAGTTTAAAAATTTATCGTATTTTTTGTGAGGAACTTATTAAGTAGTGCTTGGGGACCTTTAGGACCATATTCAGTGGTTCTCAGGGGCCTGCATGCAAGGCAGACACCTTAATCATTGTACCCTTTCTCTGGCCCCCAAATCACATGTTTTAACAAAGACATTTCTACATAGGAATAATTTGTGTCCTAATAAGATTAGTTGTGTTCAATATCCTGAGAGTCCACAGGAGTCTACTTATATCAAAAAGAAATCCAGTAATAAAAGAATGAGATTGCCACATATCATAATTCAATATTATGGGTAATTTGAGAAAATATTTTCTTAAAATAAAGTAGGAAGGGGTAATATTTGAATAATGCCATTTTGTTGCCTGATCAATTATATATATTTTCTTGTTCTTACTTAGATAACAGACAGGGTTAGGTAGGAAGCCAATGTATCTACAACCTTAAAGGTTATTAGTCATTTGCCAAGAAACTCAGAGAATGGTATAGATTGTGAACTACATTTTTTGTAAATTCTTATTAGAATCATTATCTAATTCAGTGCTCCTCAGCTGTTTTTCCATCTATGGCCTCAATTACACTGTTGTTTCCTTCTATGACAGTCCTTGTCTTACTGGTTGTTAATTTAATTTCATGCTGTGACTCTTGAACTATAAAAATTTTCAGTGTAGCCCCCTTTAAAATGTCCTGAGGCCCAAACAAGGCCCATCTGGTTACTTCTTGAGAAACACTGCTCCAACAAAGAAATAAAAACATTTATAAAAGTTGCATTATCTGGGACTGGAGCAGTGGCACAGAGCAGAAAGGCATCTGCCTTGCTGGTGCTAGCCTAGGATGGGCCGCGGTTCAACCCCTCGGCATTCCATATGGTCCCCCAAGCCGGGAGCAATTTCTAAGTGCATAGCCAGACACCCAAGCATCACAGGGTGTGGCCCCCCAAAAAAACAAAAAAATTAAAGTTGGATTATCTGGTCTTTATCACCAAGGTCTCATTTATTTAAATAAATGCAATAATCTCTATCTCTTGGAAAAAATATTCAAACAACTTAAAACAATATCTTTATTCAAACACTATGATTACAACCATAATTGTAGTTGGGTTTCAGTCATAAAAAAGATGCAACGTTCCCATCACTGATGCCCCTATCTCCCTCCCTGCCCCTCCTGTATTTGAGACAGGCTTTCTTCTTCCCTCACTGTTAAGATAGTTCTCAGTGTAGTTGTTTTTCTAACTACATCACCATTCTCTGTGGTGAGCTTAATATCATGAGCTGGTCCTTCTCACCCTTGGGAATTATTTTAAAATAATATATTTTTATATTTTCTTTTTTTTTTTTTTTTGGTTTTTGGGCCACACCCTGTGACGCTCAGGGGTTACTCCTGGCTATGCGCTCAGAAGTTGCTCCTGGCTTCTTGGGGGACCATATGGGACGCCGGGGGATCGAACCGCGGTCCGTCCTAGGCTAGCGCAGGCAAGGCAGGCACCTTACCTCCAGCGCCACCGCTCGGCCCCTATATTTTATTTTTCTTAAAACCCAGAGATGGGTGAGACTATTCTGTGTCTCTCTCCTTCTGACTTATTTCACTCAGCATAATAGATTCCATGTACATCCATGAACAAAAAATTTCATGAATTTATCTTTCCTGACGGCTGCATAATATTCCATTGTGTATATGGACCACAGTTTCTTTAGCCATTCATTGTTGAAGGGCATCTTGGTTGTTTCCAGATTCTAACTATTGTAAGTAGTGCTGCAATGTATATAGGTTTGAGGAAGAAATTTTTGTATTACGTTTTTGTGTATTGCATTTGTGTTCCTAGGCATATCCCTAGGAATGTGATAGCTGAATCATATGGGAGAAGCGAGCACAAGAAAGTTGATTTAGCATTCTTTTTTTTTTTTTTTTGGTTTTTCTGGCCACACCCATTTTCTGCTCAGGGGTTACTCCTGCTAAGCGCTCAGAAATTGCCCCTGGCTTGGGGGCATCATATGGGATGCCGGGGATCGAACCCCGTCCTTCCTTGGCTAGAGCTTGCAAGGCAGACACCTTACCTCTAGTGCCACCTCACCGGCCCCTCACAATCTATTTCTATCTTTTCACTTTTCTTTTGTCTTAAAATGTATAAAAGCTTTTTGGTCACAACTGTGGATCATAGATCTCTGGAACCCCAATAACATATTTTCATCTCTATCTGCCTTCCTGTAGAGAACAGCTTTGATTCCTTTGGTCAATGCCCAATGACCATGGCTTATACAAGGATATTACTAGGATCCATAAAAAATAGTGTTTTTTTTTAAACATCATGCTACATGAAATACAATGTAGTATTAATTGTAGAGGCCTATAAATTTCTTTAAAAAAGACATTTTTCATATATATAAAACAGTTATTACATAATCTTTTAAGCTACATAAATATCTCAGTGGCAGTCAATATACATTGTTTTGAGGCAAAGTGATTAAGTTATCATTTATTAATTATTTTTAAAACTTTATTGATGGATTGATTGGTTCTTGGGCCACACCCAGTGGTGCTCAGGCGTTACTCCTGGCCCTGCACTCAGAAATAACCTGACGCAGGCTGGGGGACCATATGAGATGCAGGGAATTGAATCAGGTCCCTCCCACGTGGGCCACATGTAAGATAAACACCCTACCACTGTGCTATCTCTCTGGCTCCTTGGTTATAATTTTAAATGTAATAGAGTATAATTACAATGGTTTCTTCTGAACTCAGATTACTATTATATTTATGTGCACTTTATAATTTAATTTCTTAAATATTTCTTACAATATGACATTAAAATAGAACTAGTGTAATCCCATAAATATTTTGGATAAATATCTATTTTATCTATTTTTCATTTCCATTTTTAAGAGTCATATATATCTTTTTTGTATATATTAGGTATAATGTCTTCTTTAATTTTCCTGAGACTAGAATTATTTCATGTGTTAAAATTTGTACAAATATCTCTGTGATGTAAAAAGTTATAATAAAATATTTTTATTAAATAAAGGAAAATAAAACTTTATGTATCATCATCAAAATAACATCCAAATTGGGGCAATTCTGCCTTATATGAGTGCTGCCCACTTTAGAGCTTAGTATTGTTACACCCCATTTCCTTCTTTGCTTTCTGGTTTATCCTCGAAGAAGAAACCAGCAAAGGGAAGGTTTTGTGAAAGTAAACTTGAGTTTAAGATGGACCAGGATCCTGTCAGAGAAATTTTGATGTTTTAACAAAGCTAAAATTCCCAGAACTTTGTACAGAGTCTTTAAATAATGTGTTGAGCAATAAAAATTAAAGAAATAAAGAAGAAAATTAAAATGTAGGAGATTATCACCTAAGAAAAACTTAACCCCAAAGTCAGGATGACTCTTGGGCAAAACACTTTATCTCTTAGACTATAAAGAAAATACTGTAGAATAGACTAGAGGGCATACAAAAGTGGGCCCAGGAAAGAATAGAAAGAAATCGTTTAGAGTCTTCTAGATATGGAGAGAGATATAGGCAAAAATAGACTAGGAAACTGTCACAATTTATACTTCAAATTTGCTCATTGACTGGCTCCAGGTTCTGCTCTTAGTATATCCAGTTAATTTTCATGAGATTACTAATTTTTCATTGCATTTTTTACCATTTTATTTAAACACCATAATTACAAAGTGGTTCATAATTGAGTTTCAGTTTTAACAATGTACACCACCCTTCACCCATGAACATTTCCAGCCACCAATGACCACAATTTTCCCCACCCACCCTCTGGACAGGTATTTAACTCCTCTCTCTTATCCTTTTTTTTCCTTCTAGACACAGTTTTGAATTATTGCTGATAAAAAGGTACCACACATATCATTGTATCTCTGTTCAACACCAGGTTTAGAGTGATCAATTTCAAATATCATTGTCATAATGGTCCCTCTCTATCCTAACTAAGCTGTTGCACTACTTGTGGTGAACTTCCTACCAAGTCCTGGTCCTCCTGGCCCTCCTTTCTATTATCTCTGGATATGAATACCATATTATTTCCATAATATTATACCATGTTATTTCTTATTTTTATTATGTCACATAATAAAAAGTGAGATTATTCTATGTTAATCCCTCTCTCTGACTCATTTCACTCAGCATAATAGTCTCAATATCCATCATGTATAAGCAAATTTCATGACTTCATTTTTCAGAACAGCTGCAGAGTAGATGTATAACAGTTTCTTTAAGCACTCAGATGTGTTTGGGGGCACTTGGGCTATTTCCAGATTCTGATTATTGTAAATAGGGCTGCAATCAACATAAGAGTGCAGAGGCCTTTTCTGTCTTGTGTTTTTGTATCCTCAGGGTATATCCCTAGGATTGGTATTGCTTGATCATATGAGAGCTCATTTTTTTTATTTTAGGAATAGCCACATTGTTTTCCGAAAAGTCTGGTCTAGTCAGCATTTCCACCAGCAGTAAATGTGAGTCCCTTTCTCCCCATTCTGTGCCAGTACTGCTTGTTCTTGTTCTTTGTCGTGTGTGCCAGTCTCTGTGGTGTGAGATAACTCATTGTTGTTTTGATTTGCATCTCCTTGATGATTAGTGATGTAGAGCTTTTTCATATGCCTTTTGGCCATCTATACTTCTTTTAGGAAATGTCTGGCAATTTATTTTTCCCATTTATGAATGTGATTCGATGGTTTTTTTTTCTGAGTTCTACCAGTGCCTTATATATCTTAGATATTAACTTTTTATCAGATGGGTGCTGGTGAATAGTTTCTCTAATTCTGTGGGTAGTCTTTTAATTCTAGTCACTGTTTCCTCCGAAGTGAAGAAGCTTCTTAGTTTAATAGAGTCCCATTTAATATTCTCATGTCTCTATCAACTTAAACAATAATTCACATTTGAATACTAAGGCTGGACAGCAATATAGTGTGGAATAAATGGACAGCAGTGTGTTCGCTTTTAGTTATCTAGGAGACCCTCAAGCATGAAAAGTTCTTATGTGTTTGCTAGTCTCATTCTCTATAACAGACTCTTTTTTGGTGGAGGTCTGTGAGTCAATACAAATGGCATTAAACATCAGAGAGAGAAGAAATACTAATTTTAAAAAGTAATGTAAGAAATGGTAATAAATCATGAACTAATTTAAATTTAAAACAGCTAAATGCCTATAGTTCATCTTTTTAAAAAACCAGTTTTTAGATGCAAAGCAGCATTCCAACCCCCTGGAAGTTTCAGCATGTATGGTATGCCCTGCAGCCCAAGCAAGACCCAGTGAGACTTGCACACAGAGAAAAGCATAGTTGCTATGCTCCATAGCTGCATTCTAGTCAATGAATCATAGCACAACACATAGAAAACACAATGCAAAGGACACAATGTGAAAACAATGCAGAACATCACCATGATTAGATAATGAAAATGGTAGTTTTGAAGATCCAAAAAGTACAGCCACCAATATAGCCTCTTCAATAAGGATTTTAGAGATGCTAAAGAAAACTGTTCAAAAAACTCAAAGAAATTATGGAATAAACCAAATAAACCACAAATAAAAATCAAGAGGTTATGAAAGTAGAAATGAAAAAATTCAAACTGAAATTACAGGACTGAAAAACGTGGTAGGCAAGATGAAAAAACTAATTGGAAACCCTTATCAGCAGAGTCACAGCTGCAGAGGACAGAATCAGAGAGATGGAAAATCAGCTGTATATTAACTCCATACAACAGAAGAGGTTGGAAAAGAGCCTCAAAGAAAGTGAACAGATGGCAATGAACTCTGGAATAAACAACATAAAAATCATTAGAGTTCCAGAGACCCAGGAAGAAAAGCCCCATGAAGAATTGACTGTCAAGGACATCTCTATAAAGAAATTTCCAGAGCTAAAGAGTGCATGCAACTACATTCTGGATGCCCAAAGAATAACAGATAAAAGAGATCCAAAGAAAAGCACCCAAGACACATCCTAGTCACAATGATGAAAACCACAGATAGGTAGAGAATATTAAAAGCATAAAGGGGAAATTACATAAAAATAAGCATCCTTTACAATAGATTTATCATAAGCAACCTCCAAGGCCCAAAGTGATGGGATATAGTGATAAAATTCAATTAAATGAATGCTTCTCCAAGAATACTTTACCCAGCCACACTTTCATTCAGATTTGAAGGAAGAATAAAAAACGACAGTTCTGAAACTTACAGACACGAAACCAACCTTAAAAAAGAGCTGGAGGGTCTACTTTAAGGCAAGTCAGATCCAATAAACACACTAAACTTCTGAAAAAAGATTCCATGACAATCATTCACATCATGTTAATGTTAATAGACTAAACACCCCACTTAAGATACACAGAGTGGCCAAATCAATCAAAATGTTGAATCCAATGTTTGTTGCCTGCAAGAAACACATCTAAATAGTCAGAACTAATATAGATTCAAAATAAAAGGTTGGAGGAAATTAGTCAAGCAAACAATTTCCTTAAAAAGGCTGAGGTGGCCATAATAAAATCAGAAAATACAGAATTTAGGCTTAGATCAGCATCATAATTGGAGGAAGAGAAATGAATTCACCAAGACCAGATAGCTGTATGTCCATTTGGTGGAAATGAAAAATGAGCAGTCTTGAATACAAAATCCAAAGTCAACGACAACAGAAATGATACCCAATCTACATCAAGCTGTACATAGGGAGAAAAGTTGCACTAGTATTACAGGGAGTAGAGGAGGGGGGAGTGAGATGCATGCTGGGAACAGGGGTGGAGGGAGGACAACACTGGTGGTGGGAATGGCCCTCATTCATTACTATTATGTGCCTTAAATATTACTGTGAAAGATTTGTAATTCACTTTACCCACAATAGAAAGGGTATAAAATACAAAGATGGGTATTTGTTTTATTAATCAAGAAACATGTACACCAAAAAGAAATTTCAATTTTAAACATATATGCAGCCAATTATAGGTGAGCAAAATACCTAAAACAACTACTGATAATTTTGAAGAAAGACATCAACAGCAACACAATATTAGTGGAAGACTTCAACACTGCCTTTTTACTACATGATAGGTCAACCAGGGTAAAATTTAACACAGATATACAGGATCTGAAGAAAGAAATAGAAGAGAGTGGCTTGGTAGATATATAGAGAGTTCCTCATTCCAGAAAGCTGGAGATGCTTCTCCAATGCTTCTCCAATTCTTCTCAATTGGACATTCTCCAAGATAGAGCACATGCTGGCCATAAAACTTATAACCACAAAATCAAGAGAATAGAAATTGTTTCTGCTGTCTTCTCTGACCATGATTCACTGAGAATAGAGTGATTTACAAAGACACACAGAGAAATAACTTTAACACCTGGAAATAAAATAATTCAAAATAAACTGAAAGTAGATAGGCAGAAGAAATAATAAAACTTAGAGCAGAAATTAGTGAACTGGGCATCCTCAAAATATTTAAAATATCAATGAAAGCAAGAGTTAGTTCTTTGAAAATATAAAGAAGATTGATAAGCCATTAGTAATCTCACAAAGAAAAGGAGAGAGAGAAACTTAAGCAGAATCAGAAATGAATAGGGGGATGTCACTACATCTACAGAAATTCCAAGTTCATAGGTTATTTTGAGAATCATTATGCTACAAAACAAAAGAACCTAAAAGAAATAGATAAATTTTTGGACTCCCACAATCTTCCAAGATTGAACCAATATGATTTGGAATACATGAACAGACCTATCACTACTGAGGAAATTGAATGAGTAATCAAAACGCTTCCAAAACAAAAGCCCAGGTTTAGAAGGATTTATGATTGAATACTTTAAAGACTTCAAAGAGGACCACCAGTCCTCTTTCAGGAAACTGAGGAAACAGAAACATTACTAAAGAGTTTATCTGAAGCTAATAACACACTAATACCAAAAGTAAATACATACACCACAAAAAAGGGAACTACAGCCCATATCCTTGTCGATCACAGAAGCACAATACAAAAATGTCCTCTGCATTTCTATATTTATTGCAGCAATATTTACGATAGCCAGACTCTGGAAACAACCCAGGTGCCCATCAGCAGATGAGTGACTAAAGAAACTGTGGAATGGGGCCGAAGTGATAGCACAGTGGTAGGACGTTTGCCTTGCACATGGATGAATGAGGATGGACCCTGGCTTCCCATATGGTCCCTCAAGCCAGGAGCAATTTCTTCGAGCATAGCCAGGAGTAACCCCTGAGTGTCACGGGGTGTAGCCCCAAAACCAAAAAATAAAACAAACAAACAACAACAAAAACCCTCACTGCTAAAAGGCAAGAAAGGCATGCAAGGCACAACAATGCAAATCAGAGTCAAAAAATGTGAAAAATTTCTGAATGCATAGCCAGGAGTAACCCCTGAGTGTCAGGTGTGGCCCCAAAAGCAAAACAACAACAACAACAACAACAAAACCCTCACTGCTAAAAGATAAGATAAGAAAGGCATGCAAGGCACAATAATGCAAACCACAGAGTCAGAAAATGAAAGAGTGAGAGAAGAGTGAGAGAGAGAGAGAGAGAGAGAGAGAGAGAGAGAGAGAGAGAGAGAGAGAGAGAGAGAGAGAGAGAGAGAGAAGCAAAATGTCTGCCCTAGAGAAAGGCTGGGGTGGGGCTGGGAGATGTTAGGTTAATGGGAGACATCAGTAGTGGGAAGGGTGCAATGGTGCAGGGTGATGTATTCTCTAAGATTGAAACTGAAAAATGAATGATTTTGTAACCATAGTGCTTAAATAACGCAATTAATTAAAAAAAGCTCATTTCCATGTAATTCTTAAGTCATATGTCATTGAAAATGAAGCACATTTATATTCACATAACTATTTATTGAAGTTCTGATATGACAGTTTTTGTAATATTTTAATATATGTGAAAATATGGAATACAAAAAGCAGTAAGTTTTGAAAATCAGTAATTGCAAATGCTATCAATCCAAAATTACACAATGAGTTTTCTCTTAGAGAATATATTCACATATATAACTAAGATTTTTCAAAACAGATGACTCTTAACTGGAGTCTACATTTAGTAACTCTTCAGCAAAAGAGCTTAAACAGCTTCTGTAATAGGTGGGAAAGACAGAGCATGACTCGTGAGTTCCATCTGACTCTAAGATAAAGACAAAAGAAACGATATTCATCTATTTTTTCCTACTTGTATCTGCATAATGTCTCCTAACAGAAGGAATCTTTACATAAAAGAACTATACGGGCAAGAAAGAATCCTCAATATGAAAGGAGAGAAACAGAATGTTTTTTTTTTAGGTGTGCTTGACATCTTATTACATTTAAAATAGCTACAAAATACCAGTTGTTCATCCTGTTATAACAGATGGAAGGAACCTGGCACCTCGTCCTTAACATTTTTCCAAGGGATTTAAAGATGTGTTATCATTTTTATTTCAAAAGAGAAAAAGGATTCAAAAGAAATACCCCACCCCCAATCTCTTTCCTTGAACCAATATAATAACCTTAAAAAATAGTTGGTGCGGGGCTGGAGAGATAGCACAGTATTAGGGCGTTTGCTTTGCATGAGGCCATCCTGGGAGGGACCTGGTTCAATTCTGGCATTCCTTATGGGCCCCCAGCCTGCTGGGGCAATTTCTGAGTGCAGAGCCAGGAATGACCCCTGAGCACCACTGGGTGTGACCCAAAAACCATTCAACCAATCAAAAAATAAAGTTTAAAATGTTAAAAAAAAAAGTTGGCACAAAGAACTGTACATTGTGATATTGTATGTGTGAGCTGTCAGTGAAATAGCCTAAGTACTATAGGAAGCTTTGAGCACTTTTAGTATGTGTGAGGGCATCTGTAGCACTACATTTTTCTTGTAGTCGACTTAAATGTATTAAATTTCAATAGCTACATATTGGGAGAGGCTACCTTACTGGGAAATATGTTTATAGAGGCCAGAAAATGTACATATCATCTGCAGAAAGAGAGAGGGCAATTTAATAGAATAAATCATTCTCAGATAAATTTGCCCGATCATCTTGTCATCTCAATCAGAGATGTATGAATCATTGACATTCCTCAAGAGTAGAAAAGTTGAAAACTACTGATCTACTCCTTGTTGTAACTGGCGGTCTGTAGACCAGTATGCGTAAAAGTGGATGCTAGTTCATAGGTGAAAAAAGGTCAAAAAAAAAAAAGCTTTATTAACAATAGTTAACTTGCCTTCTACTTTGAAACATCTTTAGAATAGAAAACTTGTGAGGTCCTGCTTGCCCACCTTTGTTCTGTTACAGATTTATGGGCTTTTTCTGCCTGGAAGTTGCCCTTTGGTCATTTTGCCTCTACTTTCAGTCCTACTGAAAGCGAACCTAATTATTGCTCATTTTCTGCCTCCCTCCCCTCCAATCCAACCCCAGCTCTGGAAGATTCCCTCACCACAGTCAGGTCTATTCATACTTTAGCCAATTAGTAAGATAAAACGCAGTGAGAATAGTTCAACTTGGCTCATCAGAGAAATGAAATCTAGGAGAGTCTTCTAGTTTGCATGCAACTGGGACTCAGTAATGCAGTCTGACCTACTGTACTATAGATGGATCAGTGTACCATAATGGACTCATATAAGTTAGGTGAGTAAAAACAAAAAAAGCTCCCTGGAAGCCAGACAAACCAGCAGTGGAAAAAGTATGAGAAAAGCACAGACATGCAGAAGGAAGGACATAATTACTTCTGATCCTGCCAGTCCAGATTAGTTCCAAAATCTCTTTCCAGTGTGGCCACCATGATTTTATATGTTCCTGAGACTTGTAATTCTAATACTTCTAATTCTCCCCTACCCTTTATTGTTCTAAGCTAACCTGAACTAGAGCATGTCTCAATTCATTACCTATTTAGATTTAAAACATGCATGAAGAATCAAACCATCCCTCCATAGGGGGAAAACATTGAGACTCCGAGGGCTATTTTCAAATAGATAAACTGAGGATCAGTCATAAATAAACAAGATTTATGATTTTAGTTTAGTTTTTATTTTATTTTGGGGTCGCTCTGCTCTAAGAAATCGCTTCTGGCAGGCTCAGGGAACCATATGGGATGCCAGGGATAGAATCTGGGTAGCTCTTAGGTTGGCCACGTGCAAAGCAAACTCCCTACCCACTGTGCTATCGCTCAGATTTATGATTTTTGAGGGGTCACACCCAAAGGGCTCAGGGATTACTCCTGGCTCTATGCTCAGAAATTGCTCCTGGCAGGCTCAGGAGACCATATGGGATGTCGGGATTCGAACCACCATCCTGCTGCATGCAAGGCAAATGGCCTACCTCCATGCTATCTCTCTGGCCTCTGAGAAGGTCTTTAAAAAAAACATTTTTGCTTGTTTTTGGATCAGATCCAGCAGTATTCAGTGTTTGCTTCTAGCTCTACACTCAGGAATTACAACAAGCAGTGCTTGTGGACCATATAGGATGCTTGGTACAAAACCCAGATTGGCTACATACAAGGTAAGAGCCCTATCCACTGTACTATTAATAGCTCTGGCCTTTTCTCCCTCCCTTTTCTTTAAAAAAAATACTTTTGACACTATGGTTTCTTAACCCTCTCTTTAAAGTTCATGAGTTTGGATGAAAAAATGGTTTAATCTTTATAAGCCACACTGGAAACTTATTATTTCCTTAAACTATGTAATGCTAGAAAATGAGACTAGCAAAACATGTGACTCTCACTCATGGGATGAATAGATCGTGTTGTATCACAGGAGTGATGCTTTATTGATATATTATTTATTATCATCATTGTTAAGTATTAAAATAGTTCCCGATCATTGGATAGATACCTTATTAATTAAATATGTTACTAAAGCACATAGCATGTTTTCAAATATCTAATAATTTCAGTTCATAAATATTAAAATCATTCTGATACAGGTTCCCCCAGATTGCCACATGAGGTTGCAAAGATTAAAACTCATTATTTGATCTTAATTTTTAGTGATTTTTTTCCTCCATGATTTTGCTATAATAGTATCCTGCTCTATGAAAAATATTTCTGGTCTTTTATAACCTCATATTTTGACTTAATAGCTGCTGGCTTGGGATCTTCTTTGTTGTTGAAAAACATACCCTTTAAGAAAGCTTTGTAGAAAACAAGCTTGATGACCCCTTTGTGGTTGTTGCCAGGCAGTTATTTCCTCGGCGTTTTGAAAATGGCCTACATTTAATATATTCTGTTTGGGTCTGGTGTGTCTCTGTCTCCCACTATACCAATGTCCCTCCCCAATAAGCACTCTCCTATTTTTCATTTCCTAACTATTGGCATCTGACATTGTAATTGTCAGATTGCTGACATTCAAAAGATATCAAAAGAATAAGGGGAGGACTATTGCCCTTGGGATAATAGAGTAAGGAAGAATTCTAAACAGGGTCCAACAACAGAGTGACAAAGTCATGTGACAGAATCCACTTGCTTTCAAAGACAGAGAGGATAAATTTCCCAGCAATGCTGCTTTCTTTAAAGTAACATTGCTGATTTATTACAAATAAAATCCCCAAAGAATAAAAGCAGTTCTTCCTTCTTGTTGTAAGCAGAGCTAATTCTGACATAACTGGCAGACAAAAAAGTCGGTTTCAATAACCATGACATTTGTTCTCATCAGGCTCGCCATTCTTCAGAAAGGCTTGAGTGAAGGCCCCTGAGACTCTTTTGACATCGGAACGTGATTGAGGTTAGTCTCTGCGATGTGGAATCTAGGCCTGTCCTTGGAAGAGTACAGATTTGTTTCCACTTTCTCCTTTCAAAACCTTGCTGGTGGGACTTATTTCAGCAGAACTGTTCGAGAGGACAAGTGTGAAAAGAAGCTTCAATGATGGATTTGACACTTGTTACAGACAACTCCTTGAGCACTTCAGAGGTGCTAGGACAAAGACTAGTACATAACATTAAAAGTAGAGTTACTGCACTTCAGGCATTTCCAGAATTGTAATTTCTTAACCAGGGTAATTTAGTTGGAGTGACATAAAGGAACACAATGGTGGGAAATGTCTTAATTTGAGTTCTTGGAAAAGGGCCCTAGACAAATGTTTGGGTGTAGTCTTTTATTGTAGAGGTGATCTAAGGAGGTTTGGAGAGTGTGAGAGGAAGTTAGACAAGAAGGAGAAAGTAACTAATACAGATCTGCAACTCCATGCTTGCAAGTAGCCTGTGTTATGCTGACAGTAATTGTGGTTTTCATGACACCAGTCAAAGCAGGTCACAAACACAGGATTAAGAATAGAGAAAACTACATATTATTCCATTGTGTAGGCATACCACTGTTTCTTTTCCTACTACTCATCTGTCCTCAAGCAAACAACTTGAGTTGTTTCTAAACCCTAACTGTTGTGAATAGTGGTGCAATGAACACAGGAATGCAGAAGGTTTTTCTGCATTGTGTTTTGGGGCTCCTAACTCATGGTATTAAAATAAAATAAAATAAAAGAGACAACTAAAAATATGAGCATGGGATTAGAGAACTCCCAATGTTGTGAATGTCTGCCATTTAAGTTCAATATTTATTACTTAGAAGTACTAATCATCAGAAGTACGACATTGTTTGGCCAAATGCCTATCTTAATCTAGAAATGCTAAACTTTTACACAACTGAAGGCCTTAGCATATGGGGAAACCATTCTTATGATGACTGAAAACATCTCAAAGGGAGTTCCTTCTGTGATAAAGACCAGAGATAAGGCATTTATAAGGATTCCCATGCAGGACACCCCAGCCCCCTAAAAGCAGTAGTGTTCTACCTTGGTGTCCTGTTTAGGATGTCAAGATTTTGCAATTCATCCTTTTTGCCTCTCTCCTCAATCTATCTTTCTTAACATTTTGTTCCCAACAGAGTCAGTCCTAAAGGGTCTATTTGGGAGGTTATTTAAACATATTTGAGATCTTCCTGTCTGAGAGGAAATAATTTATGGAGCAACTCCCATCTTCCAAGGATCTGAAATTGTCCTTGGTATATCAATGCCCTGATGTATGCAGCTTTAAGTGTGTGACCTAAGTTCCTAAAACCAGGGAAAGACCACAGAGGGAATCTGGATATTTGCAAATGAAACAATAGTAGACATTAAGCAGCAAAACCACAGTCTGCTTCAGACCAGAGTGGTACCTGTAAGTAAGATTTTTGTAGAGGTCAGAAGACCTGAGAGTCAGTAAATTTCATTTCGACCTTAATTCTACAATCATTAGGTACTTTATTACATGCAACATATAATTATATCAATACAATTAAAGGTTTTTTGTCACACCCAGAGTCGGTGCTCGGGGGTTACCCTGGCTTTGTGCTCAGAAATCACTCCTAGCAGGCACTGGGGACCATATGGTATGCTGGGATTCGAACCACAGTTCATCTTGAATTGGCTGCATGAAAGGCAAATGCCCTACCGCCATGCTATCTCTCCACCCCAGTAGTTAAATGATATATTTACTATATTATGCTATATTCATATTATGTCTATTATATATGAATGTTATGTGTATTATATTAACATATACTATATTTTCATGTATATATTATAATATATTATGAAAATAATATAATTTTTATTTACAAACTGTATAAAATTATTTTAAGGTATGCCTCTTATAATCAAAACTTGTTTTTTAATTTAAAAATGGAATATAGTTAAATACTTCTCAATGAGTGAAAGACTAACCATGCTAAATATCAAAGTTCAAGTGTCATCACACTAACAAGAAATTCTCTTATGTCCCTTACCCTCCACTTTCTTTCTCCAAGGTAGCGACCTATTTTTCATAGATCAAGGAGAAATTTTTGCTGTGTTTTTCCAGTTTATTTGCCTTTCTTACTGATATTCTACATTTGACTGATTCCATCTAGAAATTGTGTTATACTTGCACCCAAACCATTACAAAAGGCACAGCTTCCTATTTCAATTCATAAAATAATATTATTATAATTTATGTAACATCATTACACTAGTGTTAATATTGATAGTACTGAGTAGTATTTTGCTTTATTTTGATTTTGGATCCAGGGCTAAATCCTGGCTCTGTGTGCTCAGAGATCAGGACTCTTGGCTTGGGAGATCTTATGAAGAATCAAACCGAGTCACCGCATGGGCAATCCAAGTGTCCTACTCACTGTATCATTGCTATAGCCCTTGAGCAGTATTTTATTGTGTATATACTACATATTTACCCATTCATTAACTATTGAGAATTTAGGATGATTCTGTGTTTTGGCTACTGTCACAGTATACTTTTAAAGTAGTATATCTTTTGTTTTAGGGGGACTACACTCAGTGACACTCAGGGGTTGTATCTTGCTCTGTGCTCAGGTATTACTCCTCACAGGCCCAGGGGACTGTATGAGAGGCCTGACATTGGACCTGGATCAACCACATGCAAGGCAAATACCCTTCCGCTGAATTATAACTGAAGCCCCTCAAATTAGTATTTTATACCCTCTGTCAAAAGGACTGGCATTAATAAGTTTTTAATATTTTTAATATTTCTAAAGTTTATTAAAAGGATTATGGTTTACAAAGTTACTTATAGTTGAGTTTTAGACTTACAATGTTCTAACACTGATCCAACCATCAGTGTGTCATCCTCCCTCCAAGAATGTTCCCAAAGTCTTCCCCATAACTTGTCCCTATAGATCAGGGGTCTTCAAACTACGGCCCGCGGGCCACATATTGTATTTATTCCCATTTTGTTTCTTCACTTCTAAATAAGATATATGCAGTGTGCATAGAAATTTGTTCATAATTTTTGTTTTAACTATAATCTGGCCCTCCAACAGTCTGAAGGACAGTGAACTGGCCCCCTGTTTAAAAAGTTTGAGGACCCCTGCTAGATTCTCATTATACCTTATTTAAATAAGCAATAAGAATATTGTCTTTTGCTTAGCACACTAATGGCATTTTGAAAATAATTTAAAGTAAAGGATATGACATTTGATTGTTTTATTCCCTTTTTAAAACAGAGTTTCAATATTTGATTTTCTCTAAAGTTCACACAATCAAACTGGAGCGAAGATGGCTAGACAGATTAGTATAATTAGAGTCATTGATATGGGATGATTTATACATTTAAGTAATTTTTCCATGCCTTAAGCTTTATTAACATTGACATTTTTCAGTGGCTAGAACTCCACTATTAAACTATGTCTTTCAGGGCTAGAAAAATAAATAGGACAGTGGGTAAGATACTTGCCTTGCATGCAACTGACCTGAGTTCAATCCCTATGATGACATTTGGTCCTAGAGTCCCTCTAAGAATAATTTCTAAGTGTAGAGCCATAAGTAATGCCTGAGCATCACTGGGTATATCCCCTCAAATATGCCTTTAATTTCAAAGCTGTTGCAACTTTTTTTGCAAGAAAGAAGCATAAATTCACCTTATGTCTCCTTCCATACAGCAACCTTTGATGCTATTTGCTTTTGCTATCAGAGTGGTTAACAGACCTTAAGGCCTCTCAAAATTTAAGTTTCAGAAAGATGGTCCAGAGGTAGAGCACTTGACTTATATATGTCTAAACTAGATGTGATCCTAAACATGCATAGCTGAGCATCAAAAACAAAGTTTTATGAAGAACACACAGAAAACAACAAAAGGACCTGTTGAACTAATAACATTAAGATCCCTATCCTGTTTATCCCCCCACAATTCCTTTATTATTATTTTTTTAAATTTTCACCAATTTTCTTGTTGCTATACTTTAATTTTTCTCTCTTTGTTTCTTCTTTTCTTCTTTTCTTTTATAAAATTTTCATTTAAGCACCATAATTATAAGCATGATTGTAGTTGGGTTTCAGTCATAAACAGAACACACCCTTCTCCAGTGCAACCTTCCCACCACCGATGCTCCCAACCCTCCTCTCCCATCCCTGATTGTATTAGAGACAGGCATTCTACTTCTCTCATTCATTAACATTGTCATGCTAGTTGTTAATGTAGCTATTTCCCTAACAGAATTCACCACTCTTCGTGGTGAGCTTCATATTGTGAGTCGGTCCTTCAGACCTTTTAACTCATATTGTCTCTGGGCCTTATTACAATAATGACTTTTAATTTTTCTTAAAACCCATAGATGAGTGAGACTATTCTGTGTCTATCTCTCTCCCTCTGACTTATTTCACTCAGCATAATAGATTCCATGTACATCCATGTATAGGAAAATTTCATGACTTCATCTCTCCTGATGGCTGCATAATATTCCAATGTGTATATGTACCACAGTTTCTTTAGCCACTCCTCTGTTGAAGGGAATCTTGGTTGTTTCCAGAATCTGGCTATTGTAAATAGCACTGCAATGAATATAGATGTGGGGAATGGATTTTTGTATTATGTTTTTGTGTTCCTAGGATATATCTCTAGGAGTGGTATAGCTGGATCATATGGGAACTCAATTTCCAGTTTTTTGAAGAAATTTTATATTGTTTTCCATAAAAGCTGGACTAGACAGCGTTCCTACTAGCAGTGAATAATAGTTTCTTTCTCTCCACATCCCTGCCAGGACTGCTTGTTCTTATTCTTTGTGATGTGTGCCAGTCTCTATGCCATGAGATGGTATCTCATAGAACAACACGTAGGTAAAACACTTCATGACATTGAGACTAAAGGCATCTTCAAGGAGTAAACAATACTCTCCAAACACATGGAAGCAGAGATAAACAGATGGGAGTATATATTAAGCTGAGAAGCTTCTGCACCTCAAGGGAAATAGTGTCTAGGATACAAGAGCCACCCACTGAATGGGAAAAGCTATTCACCCAATACCCATCAGATAAGGGACTAATATCCAAAATATACAAGGCTCTGACAGAACTTTACAAGAATAAACATCTAACCCCATCAAAAAATGGGGAAAAGAAATGAACAGACACTTCCTCAAGAAGAAATACAAATGGCCAAGACACATAAAAAAATGCTCCACTTCACTAATAATCAGGGAGATGCAAATCTTTTTTTTTAATTTTTTCAAACAAATAGGTATTTCCAGTGCCTCTGACACATAAAAATCATCTCTGAAACAAAGGGACCTGGAGATTCATATTTTTATTCTTTCTTGTACTCTAGACTGTAATAAAATCATGTATTTTTTTTTCAAAATAAGTATTGGAATAAAAAAAAACACATCTTAAAAAAATGAACCCTCTTGACTCTGTTGGTAGGTATTATGGTAAATTAGTCTGAGTCTCTCTGGAAAACAGTATGAAGGTTTTAAAATATGAAAAATAGTTTTACCATATGATCCAGCACTTCTACTCGAGGTGTCTATCTTAACACAAAACTATTAATCAGAATGTGTACAACATATTTAATGTTCACTGCAGTTTCTGCTTTATTTTGTTAACTCTGCTAACAAGACATGTTTGGAAGGTGGGTGGAAAACTGCTGTTTTCTATTTGTTTGCTAAAGGTCACGCTTGGTGGTGGTACTGGAACACTGAATGCCTAAAACAACTATACTATGAACAGCTTTGGAAATCACAATGTTTAAAGAAAGAGGAAGTTTCACTGATAAAATAGAGTACAAACTTTCCACACACAAATACGTTATATAAATCAATTTATTTTGAAATTATGTCTAGAGGTACCAGAAATAATCTTAGACAGGTAGGATTTGAGAGAGCAGAATGTTGGAAAGAAGGAACTGTGTAAATAAGATAACTTCGAAGATATTGTGAGACATTGGATTTATTTTTTGCCCTTTCTTTCCGTTTTTTGGGTCACACCAGAGCTTACTCTTGTCTCTGATGATAGGGATCACTTCTAGTGGGCTTGGGAGACCATATGGGGTGTCAGCGATTGAAATCTGGTCAGCTATTTGGCAATTTAAATGCCCTTTCTGTGTACTATTGATTTAGCTTTATATTTTTACTATCCTGTTACTCCCCCATGAATTGGTCTGAATTATAATTTTGTGATAGAAATTGTTTCTTTTCAGCTTCCTGGGCACAGAGTGAGATTATATTTCCCAGGTACCCTTACAGTTATATTTGGTCATGTGCTTAAGTTCATATCAATTACATATGGGTGGTAGTGAGTTTATCCCATTCCTAAGTATGACTCATAAAATTCTCTTGAATGATCCCAGATTTCTCTTTCTTCAGATGCCAGTGCCATTGAGAGAAGAGAGTAGAACTTTAAGATAGAAGAAACTTGGCTCCTGGACAGGATTTGGAAGGCTGCTGACTAGAAGAACTCACATTAACAAAAAAATGAATAAGATATACACTTAGGTCATGAGGAATTTTAATTTTTGTTTTAGAATCTAGACCAATATCAATATAGGAAAATTGAATAGAGCTATAAGGAGTAAGATCCCATTTATTCTTTAAAACTAGAATTCAGGGCCGGAGCAATAGCATGGCAGTAGGGTGTTTGTTTGCCTTGCATGTGGCCAACCTGGATTCAATCCCTGGCATCCCATAAGGTCCGTCGAGCCTGCCAGGAGTGATTTCTGAGTGCAGAGCCAGGAATAACCCTTGAGGACCACCAGATGTGGCCCAATAAACAAGAACAAAAACTTAAACAAAAATAAAACTAGACATCCGGGTTCAAATCCTGGCTATTTCATTTGCACTGCTGAAATGACTCTGGAGAGCTCCCAAAGATTTTGGTTCTTGCCCAAATCTGTATAAGGTATCTGGACTGCAAGTTTTGCAAATGACCGGGGCATGAAGAAGTAATAAATACTCACTAAGCTAAACCACCAATAAATTTGAAGCTGTTTGCTACAGCAATTTGTCTTTTCCGCTTAAATCAAAAGTCATCAAATCATGAAAGGGTTATAGTCTACAGTTGGAAATATGCAGAGAAGCAAATTTGGATACTTTGCCAGTTTATAAATTTGGAATAATTGGGGCATGTTTGTTTTATAACAATGTACTGACCTTCTCTTTCAGCCCTTCTTCCTTTTCCCAAGAACATCTACCCTGCATCCTGTGTCACCTATTTTCTATAAATAGGTTTCTTTACTCCACCCCTGCAAAAAGCTAATGAAAAAATTAACTTTATTCATGTAGAACGTTTTACTCCAAATATTCATGAGTGTCTTTAAATCTCTTTGGCTTAAAACCTAAAGTCTACCCTGTGGAAAATTATCCACCTAACAATCCCCTGGGTAAACTAGTTTAGGTCTTTTAGAGTGTAATACTCTAAAATACTAGAAAGCAAAAAATGCCCAGGACAGAACAAAACAAACTGTTTCAGACCTTTACATGTAGAGGTCAACACAGGCAAAAATACAATAGGAGGGGAGTCTACCGCCATGCCGGAGGCCTTATTAACCAGGCCTGGGGGGGTGGGGTGCGGGACTTGGGTAACCCCAGCACCCCTCTACCGCCTTGCTCCAGATCTCCAGGGCTTCCCCGGGCCACATGCCTGGGCAAGCAGGTGAGTTGGGCCCCTTGGCAGAGCTTGAAGGTACCCTAGGCTTTCCCCCATTATCCATTCGGCTCCTTAGGGAGGGTCTGGGTGGGGCTCTGAACTTCTGGCCTCCCAGCTTCTTGAAGTCACTAGTAATCTCTTTCCAGTCTATATTTTCAAAATCGCGCGGGGGCGCACACAAGATACATTAATAGTACTCACTATCATTGAATTATGTTTTTATGTATGCAGAATGTCCATTTTGTACTCTGCCCTTTTGCACACCCCTACAAAAGATCATTTTTCTCTTTAACTTTCATAACCCCTATCATCATTACTCCTCATTTACCCTTTCTAACTTAAGCACTGTAAAGTTCTAAGTCACAGACCAAAGTGGTGCCATGGAGTTAACACCCACCCAACTATTCCAAAAGGCATAAAAAGGACACATATATCTTTCAACATTTTATGGGTGTTTTCTTTGACTTTGGCTATAACTTTTGCTGAATATTTTCTTATACAGTGACGACCCCCCCCCTTTTTTTATCTTCTCTTTGTGAACTGCTCAATATGGAATTTGGTGTGAAAGAATCCCTCAGTTTAATGCTTATGTTTGAACCAAGTCATGGGTATTGTTGGACATGTTCTTATGCCCCCATATACTCTGATAACGCCATGTGGCTTTATTTCTTGTTTGCATAGGCACACTAAAATGGGAAAATACTATACATACCAATAAGTTCTTATCTAATAGAGATGGGAACACACAAATCTTGTAGTGCAATGGGACCTTACACCCTGAACATTGACATAAAGACCTGGCACAGGCCTCAGAAAAATGGGCATTCTCCATTCACCCCTGATCTAGAGAAGTCATCTACAAAACATCCAAGGTTGTCTATAACATCTCCTGGAGGCAATCCTCTACCAGGGAAGACCCTAAAGCTGCTCTGACATTGATCTACTCAAAAGAGACTTCCCTTAACACTGAGAAGACTTAACAAGAACAATGACCTGCTTACTGGACAGGGCTTGCTGTATTGCCCCTTAATTGTGAGTTGAAACTAGAGGATACTCCACACCAGCCTGACCTCAATGTAGAATGTGCAGATTCCAGGATCTTTAATACAGAAACCTGATGCCAACAATAGGACTGCGTGAAAAATAAAACTGTATTGGCACTACAGACAATGACTTGGATTGAATAAACTAGCTTACCTAAAGCCTAGAGTTGGTCTTATGCCAGGAAACTTCAGGGGTAGTGGTCTCCTTGTATTTAGACCAAGGCTATTCCTTTCTATGCCCCTCATATTTTGGTGGGCCTTTGCAAACAATATTTGCCACTCTAACACCATTTTTACTGTGCCCCTTTGACCAACCCCTTAAAAAAACCTCTTAAACTTTTGATGTTAACTTAAACTAATATGTATGTGCAAGAATATATAAAAATACTATGCCTTCAAAGTTAAGGAGTCACATAAATCTCATGGCTTTAGATTGCTTTGTGTACTGCTAAGACATATTATAATGTACTACAATCTGGGGACTTGTGGACAAAGTAATTGTACATGGGTTCTGCCTTATTTTTCTTAATGTTTTTTTGACTGTAAGTTCAATATTTAGGCGCCAACAAGGGGATTTCTTCTGAGAACTCTGTTTATGGGAGATTGTTCTTTCACTGTAACTTTACCTTGTCCTCTTTGCATCATTGTTCTCATAATTAAAAATAAAAAATTAAAAAAATACAATAGGAAATTGTCACAGGTTTAGCTAGACTTTAAGTACCTACTGAAATTTGATGTGCTTAGGAACTATCCTTCATGTCTTTGTAAACTTAAACAATGGCTCAAATGGTGGGAGCCAGAGGAGGGGGGGTAAATGTTGAACTTAATAAATGGCAAGCCTGTGAACTAAGCCAGTTAACCATAAACCTTGGGTAGTACTTGCATATTTGTCTCCTTAAGTGCTTGTCTCATTTTCTGCAACCAATCCCTGCTAAATGGAGGTAGCAGGTGCCAATCAACTGGCTTACATAACCCATGCTTTCTATAATAGGTTTTCTATTTTTTCTCTTTTTTTCATTTTTTTATTTTATTGAAACAATTGTGATCCACACAGTTCTTCATAGTTGAATTTCAGATATACAGTGAGTCAGGGCCATCCCCACCACCAGTGTTAGCCTCCTTCCACCAATGTTCCCAGAGTGCATTCTATGCCATCACCTTTACCCCCTGACCTGCCAGTATAACAGGCCCTTTTAAGTTTGTTAAATTGCTAGATCGTTAAAGGTTAGGACTACTAATTCTATTGTCATTGACTTTTGTCTATGACTATTTTCATATGTCTATTGTCATTGACTTTGGTTTGGGTATTTAATTTTGTCCTTATTTTTTCCCCACCAATACATCTGAGACCACTTGTTCCCTGCCCCCATCAGCCTTTTTTTATTCCTTTATTCTTAGTTTTATAGAAAAATGCAGAAATATGTGGTAAAACAAAGTAATCCATGTCTGAAGCTTCTATGAAAAAGGTAGGAGCCCCTATTTAAAAGATAAGAAATTCAAAAAAAGAAAATAAGAAATAAAAAGTGTGTGTGTAGGGGGCAAGGTTTTTTGTTTTGTTTTGTTTTTCATAGGCACAGCAAAAGATGGGGAAAACAGAAATGAAAAACCTTTGGCCTAAAAACAGGGATACCTTACTTATGAAGCATTCTGCCATAAGACCAACTACAGGTTCTGGGCATACAAACTTGCCTAACCCCAAAGTCTAACCAGTAATAGTTTTCAGTCATGGTTGTCACAGTCAGATTTTGGTAGTTAGAAATCCTGGTTTTTGTACAGATCCTATGTCAAAATCAGGGTGACATGGAGCGTCTTCTGGTTTTAATCTCACTGTTAGGCGGCAAGGCAGGGAATTCTGTCCTGAAAGCGAGTTGTTGAGGTGGCCAACACATACACTCATACACAAAGAGAAATAGACGCTGAGGATCAATCCGACTGTAAAAATCATAAGTTTTACCATTGAAAAGCTGACTCTGGTGAAATGGGACAGAACGCTTACAAAATATAAAGTTGGTAAGTCAGATGTAAAACTTTTCCATTTTCTAGGCAAATCATCATTGGTGAGGGTAAACTTTACTGAAGAAAGGCTTCTTAGGTTAGTTTATATAGAGAGCATTCTTAAAAACAAGCATAATTTTCAAGTCTAAAAAACTAAGTAATATGGTAATGAGCACTATAAGAGGAGTCTACACCATGAAGTATTGTTTAGAGGGTCTTGAGCATCCAGGTTCCTTTCCTGAAAGCAAACTAAAATCATGAGCATTATGGTATACTGGTAAATTTAAGTAAATTTTCTTATGATTAAAAGGCCTTCTGAATGGCAGATCTGATGACTATCTGGGGCCCTATATAGATGGTGTAGAAGGGGAAGCTTGTGATCATGACTGATGGCACTCATTTTGAGAGTTGCTGTGCAGAGAACCTAATGTGACTTCTTCCTTCTATATAGCATAATACTCGAAAGATCTGTGTATACATTCTCTCCTTGTAGCTTAGCTAGAAGGAAACATCTTGGCTCTTACATCTCCCCAGTCTTAACCAAATTATCTGTGATGCTCGAAAAGGAGCAGTTATCAGCCACATGTAAGGCTTGCCTTACCACATAGAATTTCTCTATGGCCCTATGGATGTGTAACTTATTTCTAGCTTAAATTTCTCCTCTGAGTATGGTTACAAGCTGAACTATTTTTCCTTTAATCCCCATGTTTTGAGATGCTAACTCTGAGTACCTCAGACTGTGACCTTATTTGGAAATAATGTGTATGAAGATGTAACTAGCTATAGGTGGATCCTGGTTAGAGTCTAGTCCAATCTGACAAATGCCTTCTAAAAGTAAAATTCGGACACACATATTTGAAGATTCAGACCAAGATCTAGAAGTCGAGGGATATGGAGGTTTTTCAGCAAATCTCCAATATCTAGGTAAGAAACATAGAGCAGAGTTTTCTACCATCTCTCATAAGAAAACCATTCTCTCGATATTTGATCTCCAATACTTATAGCCTATGGAAGGATATGAGTCAATATATGTATGTAATTAAGCCAGTCAACTTTCAATACATTTTCTAGTAGTCCCAGCCAAGTAATTTAAAGAGGAAGAGTGGTATCTAAGTGAGTAGATTGTCTTGATAATTCCAAGAGGTAATATTTAAATGCTCAGATATAGTGTCTAGCACAGTAAGAACTCTATAAATGACAGTATTACCACTAATTTTTATTTATATTTCAAAACTTTTATTTTAACACTATGATTTACAAAGTTGTTCATAATACAGTTGTTTTAGGCATCAAATGTTTCAAAACTAAGTCTACCACCAGTATGGGCTTCCCCTCTAAAGTTTTCAGTTTCCAACTCACCAACCCAGCCTGAATACTTGTACACAAAAAATTACTTCATATTATATGTTACAAAACAAAGGTAAATGGAATTACTAAAGTAGATCAATAAGAATAAATTTGTGTTATTATTATGTATCAGTGATATTACTTAAGTCACTGAGGATCTAATGTGCTGGTTAGTACTAGTTGTACTTACTAGTAGTACTAGTAGTACTCTGTGTTATTGTTTAGTTTCATTGAACCTGATGATCTATACAACTTTCCCATCAGATTTATGATTTACTGTGATCCTACTGGACTAATATTACTAAAAATTGGAGGTATAATACACTGTCTCATGGTCCAGGGGATATAGATATGGAAATATTTGGTGGTTTGGCAGTTTAATGAATCTCAGATATAGAGCTGGGCCATTTCTATGTTGAAGGATGTTAGATATAGCTTCAGGATGCTGTGCCTTCAGGAAGAAATGGAAATCTGTCTGCCCTCTCACTGAGAAGGACAGTTCTCAGCCTGAACCAGTCTTTCTAAGAAGATTCAGCAGCATCATGGTTTTTTGGAGATAAATTGCAGAGCTGGGCCATTACTTTTCTCTTTATATTATGACTTACTTATTGAGCATTTAATCTATAAATTCTATCCTCTGTGTTCTAAAGTGCAGCCTTTTTTGCTTGCAATAGTACCATCAAAGTTTCAAATGCTAAAGAAAAAGCAATGGTTTTTGGAACCATCTTCACAATGATAAGTGAAGTATGACTACTTGCAATGAAAATATAAATTGATCCTAGAGATTTCCTGGAGTTAATTCATCTTTGATTTTTTTTCTTAATGGGTCTTGATGTCTTCACTTTTTAATCAAATCTATAGTGATTTAGAAAGGCGCTCAGAGTTGTTCAATAATAGAATCTAGAAGTTAACATGCTGCTAGAAGGAGATGAGATTCCACTATGACAAGGAGGAACTATTTTTCACAGAGTGTGAATGCGTGCTCTTATTCACATTGCTCTATCATATCCAATATCTTCCCTTCTTTGTGCTCTCAGAGATTGGTCAAACAACTTGGCCAAAAGTCCCTTCATGACTAATGTCCAGATCAGTTCATTGAACATTGGGAGATACAAGTTCGGATATTACTTTGTTCGGATATTACTTTCCTTCTTCCTTCTTGCTTTGCCATCCCATTTTGGGGGAATAGCTATATCCAAAAATCATCACAATGCTTGGGAAATGAACAGTTGACAATATTTGTCGCCTTAGGCCGAGAGACATTAAAGGTAACAACTAGCAACTAACTATGTTTACTAGTTCCTGGGGTGTCACAACATCTTTGATTTCCTGAACAGAGACCACATAATCTGTGACAGCATATCTTGTATCAAACTCTCCCCATCGAGACTGGATTCTCTTCTTACCTATCTCCTGCCTGCTGAATTCCTAAAGTCAAAAGTTTCTCCTGAAGTAAATTCCCAGGCAAAGATTTAATAGTGTGATCCAGTGAAGGAAGCAGAGAAGTCGTATGGGAAGTGTAAAACACCTAACAAAGGGATTGTTAATTGCTACAGTGTGTGTGTGACTGAGGCCCAACCCCACTGAGGAACTCTAAGGAATAAAGCATATGGTTCAGAATCATCTCACCTTTGAATCAAAGCTGTTCCTTCCTGGGAGATCAGTGGATGGAGTCCTACTCTTGGGGATGTTCATTCACGCTAACTGTCAATCTACCTTATTTGCTGGCTGCATAGCTTTGCCCATGATGGAAAGAAAAGCCCTCAGACCCCAAAGAGCACTAATTAGTAGCTCGAACCTAAATGAAAATTCTCTATGGGAGATCCTCAAAAGCTAACTGCTGTGTCACCGTGTCTGTATATATTCATCCTTTTAGACATACTGTCAAGTCTTACATTGTAGGGAATATTTAGTGACAATAAGTTATTTGGAAATTATTGATGCCTCTGAGTATGCATCCAATTAACAGAATCTGACACCACAAACAAGCAATAAGAAGTGATTGAAGCACCTGATTAAGGAATTTGTTCTGATGAATAGTGAAATGGACCATTGAAGTTGAATCTGACAATCGCTGGATGAAAGGAAGCCCAGGAAATGATGAAAGTAGTGATGGTGGTGTGAGTAGTGGTATGTTTACATATGCCCTACATATCTATCTATCCAGAATTGTTGGTTAGGTCAAACAATTGTCTCAATCAAGATACTTCGGAGGTATGACTGTAAACACCTGGGATGTGGGGCATAGAATTCTGAGGTAAAGATATTTCAGATAATTAGATAAACTCTTGGGTTAAAGACAGGGTGATGCCTTCTGAAAAAGGAACAGGGCCAGAGCGGTAGCTCAGTGGTTGGGCATTTGCCTTGCACCTGCTGACCTAGGACAGAATGCAGTTCGATACCCCCATGTCCCATATGGTCCCCAAGTCAGAAGCGATTTCTGAGCTCATAGCCAGGAGTAACCCCTGAGCATCACCGGTTGTGGCTAAAAAACCAAAAAACCAAAATATAAAATAAAATAAAAGAGGAAGGAACAGTCTCAATCTAACTAACTAACTAACTAACTAACTAACTAACTAACTAACTAACTGCAGTGTAGGCAGAGAAGAAACTAAAGGTAAATAATGGATAAAGATGCAAGTAAAGTATTTTAGCCATAATACCATCACTCTGGTACTGTGTGGACATAGTAGACGTAGTATTGATGTTCAAAAAAAAAAAAAAAAGATGAGGACTTGGTAGAGGCAAGACTTTGCTACTTTTCTGCATCCAAATCCAAAGTAGATGTCCCCAAATCTCAGTATATGACTGGGCAAGAAGTACCTGACTTCAAATCTGCCTCTTTCAGGCCTGGAAGACAGATCAACAGGGTACAGTTTGTAGCATCACAGGATTTCTTGAGCACCTTTGACTGCCCCAGAGCATCTAGCAGGAAGTAGCCTTCCCAGATTTCATTGGGAATGCCACCCCCTCAAGTTCCAACTTTTTCACATGTGCAACTTGTGTCACATAGAAGATAAAACCTTTTCTTTGATCTTGAGCAGTTTCTTCAGAGTGGAGGTTGAGGCTACTCCAAGGCCTAGGCCTAGGGAGTAGGAGATCCATATGTATATGCTCACTGAATGATAACCAGACTTGGGTCATCCTCACTTCTGCTGGCTGCTTTTGTTCTGGGCAGAAACAGGGATCCCTAGTAAAAGAAGTGCTCCTGTTTTCCCAGGAGTCCCCTTGCCTATGAGGTATCTTTCTCCTCTTATTCTCTTGACAAAGTCAAGTGTAGTCAACAGAGTTAGAATATACCAAGAGATGGAGGCTCATAGAGCTGAGGCACAGGGTGGGGATTGAGGAAAGTCGGGGCATTTAAGTGTTTCAACCTCGGAACTTTATGCCTCCGTCTCCTCATTAGTTAAAAATGGAATGATGATGTTTGTTTTATTTCAAAATGATTTGTAGCATCTAATCTAAAGAGATGACTGTTGGTGGGTGTAAAGTTTTAAAATATTTCAACCCTTTCTGCACAAAGGATGAATGCCCCCATTCTAAGTTAAAAAATTATTATTTTAGAAAATTCCCTCTAGCCATACTGATAAGATGTCATGATATGCATGTGCCTCCGTATTGCTGAAGCGTGAGGCAAAGTAATAAAGAGTTTGAAGTAATGACTTTGAACATGGTTTTGGGCTCCTGAACTTTTCCTAGGTTTTGGGTGCTTGCCTAACCCGATCCCCCAGTCTGACCAATGTATTAAGACCTCTTTGTTGTCCTGCAATAGATTCCCTCACTAGGCTTGATTAAGTGATCTATTACTAAAAAAAACAAGAAGAGCGACAACAAAACCCCAGCATAGTTCACATATGTTAAAAATTGAGGACAGTGCCTGACAAAAATGATAGGTGTCTAAATTTTAAATAGTAATTTTCTAGTTCCACACAGTAATGATTACCAAAAATGATTTAGCTCAGAATAAAATATGCAGCCTCACTGACAAAGTGGGGAATGGGATGGGATGGGATGGGATGGGATGGGATGGGATGGGGTGGAATGTACAGTGGCAACTTGGGATCACTTCCAGTACTGTTGAGGCCCATTCTCTATCACGAGACAAGAGATTCCTCAGATTAAACTGGATTTACATCAAAGAAAAATTGTAAACTCTTCTCAAAGAAGTAGGTGTCTTGATTGCCTTTGTTTATTATAATTAAGGTCTGTAGTTGAATATTTCTCTCAGGTACAGCTTCATTTGTTTTCTGAGTCAAGAGCTGTCACTGCCTGGTAAACACTCTCCCTTCCCAGAAGTCGTGGGAGGCTCTGTCTGCCACATCCCTGTCCTCTAACTCTGCTTCAGAAAGAGGAGGAAATCAGAATGCAAGAGAAATGCACCAGTTATTCTCTTTCATTCATCCTGTGACCAACCTAATTATCTACTCAAATACCAATTGCCTGTAATCAGTGTTACCATGAAGTTCAATAGCAGATGAGCATTCAATTGATTTTAGACTGATTCTTAATTGTTTCTTCTTATTTATCTCCTCTTCTTCCTTTATATCTATATCTGGCATTCTAATTCTCTCTAGAATTTCTAAGCTCCCTGCAACTTCACTGAACCAACAATTATTACTCTTGCTAACCTTCATGCTTCGAGTGTTTGAAGACTTAAACCCTAACCATAAATCTTCCCATATCCAAAGGACATCATGCAGATTGGCTGGGAGAAAACTCTTTGGTAACCTGGATTAGAAAAATGGACTATCTAAAATTTAAATTTATTAAAAATTTCTTTTTATTTCCCTATATACTGTAGCTGATAAGGGGTGACAGTACATTTGAATTTAGAGTTATAAGACTAGTTGAACAGTCAAATCTTACCAGAGTATTTCTAAATTCATAGAAAGACCCAAATATGTGTGTATTTAGGTCATGTGTAGAGATAATGACATTTCTGAGCTTTAGTCCATTTCTGGCCTGGGGACAGAAAGATGTTACAAGAGACTTTACATAAAGATGTTGACATAATTTTTTGAGGATGATATGCTATACTCTAGGTTTGATATAGTACAAACGACTTTATCCTCTTTGCCCAGTGAGACTATCAAGTCACTATTTATAAATAATTCATAGGTTAGTTGACAGAAATTCTGTCAAAAGACAAATGATTTCAGTAGTAATGGCAAGAGAAATAAAATTGGTAGCCAGGGTTCTATTGAGATTAACTTAACTGTCGCTCAATGTCTAAAGCAGGATTGTGATAGTTGTCTTATAGATTGCTAACTCCCTAAAAAGAAATGAAACACAATATTGATAAGGCAACCGGGAAACAATGGTAAAGAAATAAGCAAATAATTCAGTCCAAGGCTGCCACTGCAAACTGAATTAATGGGAAAGTTAATGCTGTGGAAAACTGATGGGGACTGACCTCTGACAGTCATCATAAATATGCTTCGGAATTGGCTACTGTCCTGTTTCTTACATTCTACCCCAAATTAAGAAATATGCAATTCCTATTCATTCATTCTTGTCCTTCAATGGCGAAGAAATGTTCCATATGGGAATGAGTTCTTTTCTACTTCTGTCTTCCTCCCATACATAACTAGGTCAGTTAGAGAAAAACAGAAAGAAGACAAAGATAAGGGAAAAACTGCATCTGTATGTCTTACAACTGCCTCACAGAAATAAGCACGACCATACCATAGATGCATTTATAGATGTATTGAATGCAGAGAGGTCCCGGATTACTCAAAGAGAACCCAGAGTTACGGTGAATTATTACATCTGTAGCTAGAGACATCAGCACTTGACTACAGATTACAATGAGTGAAGGTGAAATTAGTTATGGTGAAAAAATACAGAAAGCAAAGAAGTAATGCTTCTGTGGTGTTGAAAATCATAAGGCTTAAGAGATATAAAGTAACCTTTTAGCAAAAATCAAAATTTCTACGGAAATAAAAGATTATCTTAAGCACTCCTCAATCAGCAACATGATAACTGAATGGCCAAAATTTCACAGGATTAAGATCTCTAATCATCTTTTTTTTTATGCTTTTGGGTCATATCTGGTGTTACACGGGGGCTGCTCCTGGTTCTATGCTCAGAAATTAGTCTTGGCAGACTCAAGTGACCATATAGGATGCTGAGGATTGAACCCAAATTAGGTGCGTGCAAGGAAAATGGCATACTCAATGTACCATCTCTTTAGTCCCAGGAAATTACCTTATTTTTTTAAAACTTACCTCCAATGGGGCTGTTTTATATGGATTGCCTTTTCTTTCTCTGAACAAGTATATGATGATACCATAATTTTTGGTCACTCAATTATATATAATTATATGTCCCAATTAAATGTACCATCTAGTTGTAATCAATTTAATCACCTATACCATATAACTTTAATCAATCAATTAAAAATTTTAATGAAGAATATTGGTTTATAATTCTATCACAATTTTATACATCTTTAAAATGTATATTGGTGTCAGACAATAATGAAACATCACTGATCAAGAAAATCGAAGCAAAGATAAACAATTTGAACTATAATAAAAGAAGCTGCTAAACCTCAAAGGAAACTATAACCAGGATATAAAATAGCCCTTGAAGTGAAATTATTTACCTAAAACTGATAAAGGGTTGATATGAAAGATATATAAAGCACTGGTAGAACTTTATTTATTTGGGGGGGAGGTTTGGATCACAACCGGCGGTGCTCAGGGGTTCTTCCTGGCTCTATGCTCAGAAATCGCTCCTGGCAAGCTCAGGTGACCATATGGGATGCCAGAATTCGAACCACCGACTTTCTACATGCAAGGTAAACGCCTTACCTCCAAGCTATCTGTCCAGCCCCACTGGTAGAACTTTATAAGAAAAAAAAACACACATGGAATTCCATCAAAAAGATGAAAAGAAATGAGCAGAAACTTTCTCAAAAAAGAAATAAAAATGGCCAAAGGCACATAAAATACTCTGCATTACTAATTATTAGAAAGATGCAAACCGAAATAACACTGTGACATAATTTTATACCAAGGAGATAGGCAACAACAACCACAATAACAACAACAAATCTTGCTGATAATGGTATAACTCTGAGCTGATCCAGCCTTTTTGGAAAACATTATGGACATTCTTTAAAAAGCTAGGAATAAGCTGCCATTTGACCCAGCAGCTCCATTTCTTGAAATACACCCAAGGCCCAAAAACAAAATGGAGAAAAGATATTTGCACCCTTATGTTGCATAACAACTTAAATCTACAAACAACTCAAGTGTCCAAGAATAGATGATAGGGTTAAGAAACATATGGTATATACAGTAGTATGTAGTTTTACTCAGCCATAGAAAAGATGAAGTCATGCAATTTTCAACTTTTTAAAGTAACCTGGAGAGTATCATGCTGAGTGAAGTTAGGCAGAGAAACTGACACAGAATAATATCTCTCATATATATAGGGAATAAAGAAACTTAATGAAGGAATAACAGATGCATGAAGAGAAGGGGAACAGCACATGAGAATTGGTATTTAGAAGCAAACATGCTACTAAGGAGGATGGAGGATAGGGCAGGGAGGAAGCAGCAATTCTGATGAAGTGAAGCACTCAACCAATAGGAGGAGAAGCTAAAAGGTGGTAAAGTGTTATGTATAAAACCCTATCAGCAACAGTATAAAAAAAGGGAGTCTCTTGTAAGAGAAGACTGGTGGGTGGGTGGGTGGTAAGCAAATGGGAGCTGGAGGGAAACAGACACTGGTGAAGGAGTTGGTATTGAAATATCCCCAGATAACAATACCCATTACACTAATATTGCTTTTGACTTGATGTTAATGTCAAGAAATACTAAGGATATATTAGTTATATGAAAGCTTTGAGGTTATGTTTATGGTTGCTTTCTGCCCTCTAATATTACTTTTGGGGTCTTATTTACATTATATCTTTCACACTAAAATGTAAATCCTAGAACAGAATTTAGGAGCTTGTTGAATTCTTTGCTATTGTGAGTGTCTTTACGTATGGATCACAGAAAAGCACCATAATTTTATGGCAATTAGTCAGTTGGACATTTTATGGATAAACTGACCAATATAATTATTTAAAATATGTAAGCAGGCCCACCTCCACATCTTCTGATCTGTTGTTTGTCCCTCTACCTATCAAGAGATAATAAGCGCCCTGATGATATCTGTGGTCCCTTTTGGGAAGCAGAAGAGGATGATCCTTCCTTTAGCTAGTGTCCTAGTAGCCTCCATTCCATGTAAAATATACAATATAAAATACATATAGAATCCTACCAAGCTCAATGAGGGAAAATGATAAAATGGAAGGCTCTACCAGTGCCAACCAGTTCTGTAAACTCTCATAATTTATACCATACTGAGAATGTTTAAAGAACTCAAAGATATGATGGTACATGTAGTCAGCAAAGCACAATAAATGAAAGGAGCGGAAATCAGAAAATTGTAATCAGACATAACATAGTAGTCAATATATAAAATGTAATAACAAGTCTGAATAGCAGGACATGCAGAAAACGATTTTGTTTCTAGACGTTTCTAAAAACAAAAGACGATGGAAATACAATTTTAAGGAAATATATAACATATTAGAGAACTATGAAATAAGTTCAAGAGAAACAATATAATAGTCACCATTATCTGAAGAACAGAAAGGCATATTTGAAAAAAAAAAAACTAGTTGAAGAAATTATAGATAATAAGAAGAGGCTCGTGTTACCCTGGAAATCGTGAGTTTTACATACCAGTTATATAAACTTATCAAATAGTAGATTACTTTGGACTAGAGTGATAGTATAGCAAGTAGGATGCTTTCCTTGTAGGAAGCCAATGCAAGTTAAATCTCTGGCACCCCTATACACCCCCTGAGCACTGCCAGGAGTGATCCTTGAATTCAGAACCAGTAGTAGGTCCTGAAAACTGCCAGTTGGGACCAAAAAACAAAAAGCCCAATCCTTCCGAATAAAACCCCTCTGAATAGTAGATTAATTTTTTATTAAAACGTGTGTTTCCCACCCTCTCCAGCATAGAAACTATTCTAGGTCCTCTAACAGATAAAATCAAGTATGTAAGCACAAATTGCCCTTGCCAGAAAACCACAGATGATGTGATAACATTTTATATTATATTCAGAATAAAATTTGATTGTATTAATATATTAACTGGTGCCACGAGTGACAAATCATTAATTTATGATAGAAGAATGTAACAGATCATTGGTTAAGATAACTTTCATTTAATTTTTCAAAACATTCCTTTTAAATCTCATTCTTTTTAAATCTGTCAGTTTTTTAATTATAATCTAAGACTGGGGTCATATCGTCATTTTAAGTGATGCTTTTAAACACAATATGATGAGAAATTAATTTAACTTCATAACTATCACAAACAAGAAAGTCTATGCAATAACTTTCTTTTATAATTAGAACAGCAATTTCCTTCTTCAACTTCTCTACCTACATACTCTCTGCATCTCTTATATGTTGCCCTCTCTGCATTTCCTCTCCCTTCTCTCTTCATATGTCTGTTTTTCTTTTATTTATGTATTCACACTAATGTAAAACATTAAATCAGCAAATAATATCAGAGTTGTCTCTAAAAGAACACATAACATTAAATTAATGGAAACATACCAGGAATGTAGCATTTAAAAGTAGTTATTCATTGATTTTTGATGTGACTCCATTGCAATCATACATTATATATAACCAACAATCCATTTGAGTTAATGAGGCTAAAGTCACATAATTTTTAGATTATTACTACTTTATAAGTATATGCTTTAAGACCAGATTTTTCTAGTGAAAATTTTCTAGTGAATAAGTTGTGTTGATGAGTGACTTGTATTTTCTAAAATAACATCAGGATAGAAAGCCTCAATATAAATTGTCATTTCAATTTAGTGAAAATAAATGGATGGCAGGTCTATAAATTATGGTCGTCATAGCTCTTTAGGATCATATAGAATTATTCAAACACCATAATCAATAAA
The DNA here is from genome assembly GCF_024139225.1 of Suncus etruscus. NCBI lineage: Eukaryota > Metazoa > Chordata > Mammalia > Eulipotyphla > Soricidae > Suncus > Suncus etruscus. The sequence continues at coordinate 1,711,447 of NC_064856.1, read as the reverse complement.
TTATTTTGAAGGGAAGAAGTGTATAAATATATTTTTTGAATTAACGTGAGATACAGTTACAATCTGTTCATGACTGAATTTCAGTTATACTATGCCCAGCACCCATCCCTTCACCAGTATACATTTCTTGCCACCAACATCTCCAGTTTCCCATCTCCATCCCCACCTCACCCCTGCCTGCTTCTGGCAAAGATATTTTTCTTCTCTCTCTTTCTCACTTCCTTTTTTCTTCCACTTAGATCTGTGCTTTGCAATATTGTTGTTGAAGGGGTATCATGCTGATGACTTTACCTCCTTTTAGCACCCAGATATTGTCTAGGGTGATCATTCCCAACTACATTTGTTTGTCATAATGGCTCCTTCTCTGTCCTAACTGCAGTTTCTCGCTCTTTACTACATGATTGCTACCATGCACCAGCCCTTCAGTCCTCATACCAATTGTCTTTGGTTATTATTACCATACTTTTTCTTTTGGTTCATGAGCCACATCTGGCAGTGCTCAGGGATTACTCCTAGCTCTGTGCTCAGAGATCATTCCTGATCATACTCTGGTGACCATATTGAATGCCAGGGAGCAAACCCAGTCAGGCCAGGTGCAAGGTAAATATTCTACCTGTTGTGCTATTGCTCAGGCCTCCACCATACTCTTTTTATATTCCACAAATGAGTGTAATTATTCAGTATCTATTCCTATCCCTCTGACTAATTTTGCTCAGCATAATACTCTCCATAACTGTGATTGATATTTGATCTTATATTTACTTATATTAATTTGTGTGTAAAGCAAGATAGTTTCCATTGAAATTTATTTAATAAGATGAGGAGAACGTAAACAAGAAGTTGTGTCCATGAGAAAAAAAAACTTTTTTCCAGAGTGGAAATAAGCAATCAAATGAATATAGACAAATAAAAGAGATATATGTTCAAGGGAAAAGAGTTGGCTTGCTCTTTAAACAAATATTATTCTTAAAATATACATTTTTATTAAACATAGCATAGAAACAGGAAAGAAAACAAATTGTAAGAGTACTGATTAATAAGTTTTCACAAAGACTATTCAAAATATTCTTAAAGGCATATTGCATATTGAGGAGTAAAGTTCCTCTCTTTATTTACTCCAGGGTTATCGGTTCCACCAAAGTTAAATAACTAACTTCTTTAAAGTTCTATTTGAGGTTATAAATATCAATTTAAAAGAAGAAAGGGGAAAAGAAGAAAAACATCTTTTTTCTTTTCTTTTTTATCAAACAGAACCACATAAATCTTGTTCTGCCTCATAAATTGAGGGGGAATAAATGGATAGTACCAGGATCAAATAGTCATATGAACATTGAGAAGAAATAAAAAAAATGATCATACTTAAGACACAAAACCCAAAGTCAACGACAACAGAATCGATACCCAATCTAGAACAAGCTAGACACAGAGGGGACCATGCTGGGAACAGGGGTAGAGGGAGGACAACCGAGGTGATAGGAATGCCCCTGATTCAATGTCACTATGTACCTTAAATATTACTGTGAAAGATTTTAATTCACTTAAGTAAAATAAAAATTATGTTTTTAAAAAAAAAGTTCTATTTGACCTTTATATATACAGTGTCACATCATAGGCTTTAATTTCATTGAAATGACTGATTCAATACTTGACTGTGATATTTATTTATGTTTTATGGTGTGATATATGTCTAGTACATTATTGTGCCATAATGTATGTTTATTCTAGTGTATCAGCATTAAAATTTGTATTTGACAAATTTCAAATGACATTTGCATTCTTTTCCCAATTGGGAAACACTTGATGCTGCTATGAATGTACTAGTATTGTATTTTTGAAAATAAATGTATAATGAATTATTATTGGGCATATTCATACCTAGGACTGGAATTTCCAGGTCAAAAGGTATACACATATTTAATTTTAGTTGATGATTCCAACAGTTTTCTAAAGTGGTTTTACAATTTTTATGCTTACCATAGATAATAATTTGCTCAAATTACTTGCTACACATTTTTATTGCCAAATCTTATCATTGTATTATTCTGACAGGTTTGCAGTAGCACCTTATTAGTTACCATGATTTTATTTGGCATTGTCTTAATAATTGGTATGTTTGACTATTTTTAATGTTAATTTGAACGCCTCTACTGTGAAATATCTGTTGAAGTTCCTTGCTCATTTCTGCACGATTTTATTCCTCTTTTAAAAGAAATCATTATAAATTCTAGGTAAAACACTTTGTTAAATGTGTATTGAACTACTATCTCCTATGCTGCTTTATTTCCTGTTCTCTTAGTGATGGTATTGATACACACATAAACTTAGATTTATTACAAACTGTATCCTGTTTTAGGAGTTTTTGTTTTCTCTCAAGAAATGAACATATGGGGCCAGAGAGATGGCATGGAGGAAATGCGTTTGCCTTGCATGCATTTGGTGGTTTGAATCCCGGCATCCCATTTGGTCCCCTGAGCCTGCCAGGAGCGATTTCTGAGCATAGAGCCAGGAGTAACCCCTGAGTTTTGCCGGGTGTGACCCAATGTTAAAAAAAAATAAAGAAATGAACATATTATATTAATCTTGGATTTGCAATCCATCTGAAACTGACTTATATGTGTTGTGCTAGGGGGCTGGCCTACGTAGATCAAAGGAAGAAAATTCATTACTAAGATGTGGGACAAGAGGAAGAACATATTCCTCACCTGTGTAAGGATATGAGTTCAATGCTTCATAGGAAATCACCAGGGCTATAGTGACTCCTTTGTTTTAACAAAGGAAAGTTCAGTGAAAGGCCTTAAAGCTTTTCCTTCTTAGCAAACATTTCTTACAACTCCAATAAATTAACTAAAACAAAGAAAACTGTTATACAGCTGCATAAATTAAGGTATAGAAATGTTCAAACATTTGTTGAAAGAATCTTGTGCTGAATATTATCTTGAAAAAACTAACAAAGCAGTATATTGCTCAATAGTACCAAAAATCATTTATTTTCAAAAAAAAATACAATACCATCTTCCCTCTGAGAGTAAGTAGTAATTCAAATTCTGAAACTGAAAATTCTCAAAGTATAAAATTGGGAACCAGAAGATAACTCAAAAAGCTAGAATATATGCTTAATAAGTGCTATGCCTCTAATTCAGTCCTTCGACTGTATGGCCCCTGGGCACTGACCAATATGGCACAAATGACCCTAACACTACTGATGCCAAATAACATCACACTGATAAAGGAGGCTCCAGACCCTAACACCCTTTGTACCACATCTGCTACCCTATCCTCCAAAGAAATGAAAACTCCAAATGTTCAACAAACCACCTACAAATTGCTAAGATCAGTGTTGTCCAATAATTGCATGAGAGAATGCAATGATTTAAATGGGAGTTTGTCTAGAACATTCTTGTCCACAGAGTAAGGAGAAGGAACGAAATAGAAGGTAGGGGAAAGATGTGAAATAACAGGGCATAGGGATGAAGAGTTTTTCAGCTAAATAAGTGTTGTTACAGGACAGAACTAACTAGACAAACCACAGTCAACACTAAAATCATAAGATTCAATTCAACAACTAATTAAAAAGGTGTTTTTTATGATGGCAGGTGGTTTGTGTGTGAGGGGGTATGAACTGGTGGAGTCCATTGGTGGAGGGAGTTTGACACTGGTGGTGGAATTGTCTAAAAATCAACCATAAATAACTTTGTATATTTGAATGCTTTAAATAAAAATATTTTAAAACTCTAAAAAAATAAATGTAATGCAAACTATATAGGTTATTTTAATTTATCATTAACATTTAAAAATGAAAGATCTGATAATTTATAAAAATTATAATTTTGTTGATGTAGAAATTTCAAAATGTTTTCATTGCATGTGGTACTGGCTACATGTCAAGAATTTAATAAGCTAGTGATTACCCTATAAGAAAAACTAGCCACTGCAGAAATACAGGATTCATTAACAAGAATACATAGGACTCCACTGCAAATTACACATCTATAGATCATTCTATTTACATCCTTTTCATAGCCACATATTATGCAAAGAACACAATAGGGCCCAGAGACATGATCTGGTGGTACAACACCTGCCTTGAAAAATAAAGACACCTATTTAATCCCCAGCACCACTCCACATTTTTGTGAAGTATGATCTCTGGCTGTGCCCAACTGATATGCAATGTTAAAATCAAGTGTATGACCCCTGGGATACTATAATGAAGAGTGTGTCACTCCTGCATGCTGTAACAAAACAACAGAGGAAAAGGGAATAAAAGAAAAAGAATATCAGTGATTTTCATTGTATTAATTTCTTCGAGCAGTATTTCTCTTCTTTCTCACTATGTATTCACCAGGACATGAACAAACTTATCACTTGAGATGGTTAGAAATGTAAATTCTTGATCCAAGACAGACTTTCTGAATGAGAACCTCTGGGGGTTGATTTAACAATTTGGAAATAGCAGGACTATTTCTATCCTATGCAGTGACAGTAACTCTGTCTTTAAATATAAATATTCTACCTAAAGCGAAACATTTTGGATGTGTCTGTAATCTGTCAAGTCATCATTTCTTATTCCAAACGAGACTCTTATAAATCATGACAAATGTTCTGTTCCACTGTGTGATAGACATGTGGAAGAATGCTTCATTTTTGATTGTTGATGATTTCCAATTGCCACAGGCATCTATTAAATTTGCAGAAGGAAAACTTGGGCCCACACAGTAATAATCAAAGTGAGGAAATTGAATTATACAGAGAAGCAAATAACTACTTTCTCCTTATTAGCTTTGTATGAATAGAATGAATACATAAAGAGGTACTTGAAACTTAAAAAATAAAATAATATATTTCGTTGGCTGGGAATATACAACCTTGAAAGAACAGCTTTTTATTAATGTTCTCTCATAGATAGGGCACTTTTCTCACATTTTACACACCAGTATACCATTATCAATACTACGCCAGGCATCTAAAAAGTTCTCAAAAATATTTGTTGGCTAAATTAATTGAGGCTGCAAAATGTCATATCTATGTTTCAACTTCTGATTTAGGGTTCCCTTATTCATTTAACAAAACATAAGTAAAATTACCCTAATATTTTTTCAAGTACCACTTATCTTCTCTAAATTCCAATTGCCTTTTAAAAGTTCATTTAGAAGACATGCAGATCTTAAGAAATGCTATTAGAATATGTTTGAATATAAGTTAATAAATGTAAGAAATTTTATTTATTCTCCATTAAATGAATAAAATGGAGATAATTTCCTGCCATATTATAAATAGTATTTATTAAAAGATTATACTTTATCCCTTTAAAATTCCTTTATAAGCCCCCTTTATCTATTTTCTAGATACAGCCACAGAAAAGATTAATTTATTATATTTTTCTTTATTATTTCTCTTATTCTGCTTTTTCCATAAATGTACAAGATCTCTCAAGCTACCCTCCTACCCTCCAAATAAGATTCCTAGCAATCTCACGGTAGTCTAAATCTCTATGCATGTTTTTCTTCAAACAAATATCTACCTCACTTATTCCAACATTGCTAATCAATGTGTAAACTTCACTTATTTTTTGCATTATTGAATGTTATAGAATTTTCCTTAATATATTAATACTGTGTTCTCGAAGATATTCTTTTTCTGGAAGTTAGTGATTCTAGAGTCACAGTATACAACTAGCTTGATTGGCTTTAACATCTTCCTCAGATATAGTTTAGCGTCTAGTGTGAGGTATATAGAGGTCTTTATAATATTTCTCTTTTGTATCTGTTCTCTAGGCCTACTTTTCCCCCTTACCCCGCACTGTTTAGGATCTGAATAAATTCAAGGCAGGACTGAGAAAAAGGAGCCTTTTGCTGGAGGCTTGCTAGCTCTAGGATTGGAGCAGCTGGCTTGTTAGTAAATGCTTCTGTTCGAGTTTCTTGTCTCTTTTTACACTCATACCTCTGCGGATTATTTACTGCTGACTAATATACCTGGGACAGTTTCTCCTATTCTTCCTGGGTAGGGGATAAAGGGTTCCCCATTCCCTTTTGGGAACTGTGGAATAACCAGACCTTAACCCTATATCCAGCGAATGCTTGGCTTCATATAGCTCATATTAGACATAGTTGTGAACTAACTTAAAATGAGAGCTGTTTAACAATATACTTATATAAATTTTAAAGCCTAGACCAGATCTACATTATTGTTTTTATCCTGGCATACCTATTAACAATCTTTCTTTTTGCTGTAGAACCAAATCTATTTTGATATTATTGTGTTTTACCAAACTGTAGCCAACATTCACGCAATAAAACATTGAACAAAAATTGCACATTTCAACAATAACCCATGACATCAGGACAGACTAAGAAATGAATTTGACAGATGAAATGTCTATGCTTATTACTATCTTCTGTTTTATTTCTAAAAGTTGAAAAATCAAATAATACAGCAAGTATAATACTTAGTGTATTTAATATCATAACTCATTCATTGTCTGTTGCTTGGAAATCTCTCTGAGAAAAAGATGAATGTGTTACAAATCTTAACCTACATACTTTTACCTTTTACTTTTAAGGGCTTTTCCCACATATAGTACCTCTTATTGTTAAATCAGGTTGTGGATACTGGTATTCTTATTTTAAGAAGAAAAACAAAACTCCAAAGAGTTAATGCATTTATTTAGCCAGGCAGCCACAGATAGATACTATAATATAACTTAATGTTACCAGAAATATTTTTATTTCCTCTCTGATCCACTGGTGGGTTATCTGTTTAATTTTCAGATTTTAAGGTATATACAAATATATACATAAAAATAATATTGTAATATACCTAAAGATAATAGAGACAAGGGTCAGGAGAATTGGTCCATGTTAGGAAACTTGCTACAAAGAGTGGAGGGTAGGGGGTAAGGTGGGAGTGCAGTTAGGGCAGAGGAACAACCATTATTATAGTAAAAATTAAAAAATGTCACTCTAGACAAGAATTGAATACTGAAAGGAGATAAAGCAATACACATGATACCCCTTCAGTAATATAGCAAACCACAAAAGGGAAAAAAAGGAAGATTATGATAGAGATAAAGAGAATGGGAGCGAGAGATAGAGAAGAAAAATGTATGCCATAGGGAAAGGCAGGGGAAGTGTAGAGGGGAGGGCAAGAGGAAGACTGGAGATATTGCTGGTGGAAAATGTGCATTAGTGAAGGGAATGGTGTTGGATATTGTATAAGTGAAACTTTATAAAGAATTTTGTAACTGTATCTTAATAGTGAATCAATCGAAAATCATTAAAAATAACAAAGCCCAGTGTTATAATTGCATGACTTTCTATCCTTAAAAATATAAGGCCACACCCCTTTCTAATTAAAAAAAAAAGAAACATTCACTATAGAAATAAAGGAGCACTTCTTCCAAAGAAAGCTTGTAGGCACAGCATTTGGTATGCTTTCAAAGATTGCCCCCAAATACTAATCATGCTTTCCATTCACTTATTGCTTTTTCAAGGTATCTTATATTATCTCTTATATCAAACTTATAAAAAATACTTTGGTTGGGGCCGGACTGGTGGCACAAGTGGTAGGGCATTTGTCTTGCACGTGCTAACCAAGGACGGACCACGGTTCTATCCCTTGGCATCACATATTGGTTCCCAAGGCAGGAGCGATGTCTGAGTTCATTGCCAGGAGTAACCCCTGAGCATCATAGGGTGTGGCCCCAAAAAGAAAAAAAAAGGAACTTCAGTGTTTTCACTTTGTTTCCTCCAGAGGTCTCAAGGCTATATTGAAGCTGAATATAATGGATGTACTTGACTCCCAAGCCAAGTACCTTTAGTACCTTTTATTACCTTTGTTAAGAGACAATATTGGAAAATAAAATGAAAACATTTCCATGGAAATTATCAAATATTTGAACACTCTTAAATAAAATAATATCCTAATAATTAGAATGTAACACGAACACTCCCTTCTTTCAGGTCAAGTGCTTACAAATACTGAGTTGAATTATGTTTGAGTACCATGCATAGACATAACTGAACTTTTAGGAATAAAATTCTAAAGAAGACAGGTACTGGTAACATAATGCTTTATCTGCGTCATCTGGATGTCACATCTGAAGCACCTATTGGTGCTTTCATGAAACATAAGTAATAAACTGCAGTAAAAACTGTAACCTACACATATTTGGAGCACATATGTATGATCAGCAGCTCTTTCAGACTTTCCAGAGCATGATGTCTGCTTTCATAGTTATTACTGCAGACATTCCTTTGAAAGAACGTCTTACTATGTACTAAAGTACTAAAGGGCAAATGTCAAAAAAAAAATGCTGGGCTGAGCTCTCATTTACGTTTCCCTATTATTATTTTTTTTTTAATTCAAGTATGCTTTTGAGTTTCTGGGGCTTTGAAAACAGTCTATAGAAACACAAATTTTTATGGGTAGACCCTTAGGTCAATGCCTTAGGAAACATTAAATAAATAGTAAAATTATAAAGGAAAAGTGGACACTCTACCAATTGCTTTTTAAAGAGTGAGAATAAAATAATGTAGGGGCAGATACAGCACTTGGGAACACAGAAGTAACAATGCCCTTCTCTCCCCCAGCCCATTCGATGATGGCAAATGAAGCCTGTGTTTTGCAGGAGAGCAACATGGATAAGAATGAAACACTGGGCTCTTTTGTCACGTGGGAGAGCAGATCACAGTAACCTCTACAGACATCTATTGTCTATTGACATCTTCTGGTTGAGAGAAATGAGAAGAAATGGTCTTCAAGAAGGCAATGTTTTCGCATTTACAGAAAAAGGGTAACTTAAAACCTCTTTCAAATTATCCAGATGCTATCTCTAAACTGCTAAATTCAATAGTTAACTCAATGTACTCACCATTTTTCTCCATGTATAGATAGACACAACTAGTAAATCTCACATATGTTCATACATAATCCAATTCCTGATCATGTTAATGTCTGTTAGCGACATCCTAGCAGATGTCTGTGAATATACTAGGATTTATCACAATAAAGTAATTTTGAGTTTCACCATAATTGTTACTTTTGTCTATTTTTTAACTTCATATAAATTAAATCACAGATATATACTTTATAACTTATGGCTTTTTTTAACTAAATAACAGCTTGACATTCATCCATTTTGTGGTATATTTCAATAATGTATTCACTTTATTGTTTTGTAATATTTCATTGAATAAAACAGATTGTTTTATTCTGTTGCTGAATATTTAATTTATTTCTAATTTGTACTATTATGATATTCATTATGCATTGATTATTTTCTAATATAAACAGAATTTTGCCTTGATATCCTCATTTAATGATAGTCTGTTATACAAGTTCATTCATATTACTTACATTCAGTATTCAGGTATTTGGCAATTACAAATATGAGAGTTTTGTGGAGAGTTAAACATATCGTACTAGATTGGAGCAATAGCAGAGTGAATACGGTGCTTGTCTGGCAAGCAGCTGATCTTACATCACATATGGTCTGCTAGACCACCAGGTGTGATCACTGAGTCACAGACAAGAGCTTCACTGGATGTGGTTCATAAAATAAAACAAACGATAAAATCTCATGTCTTATTATACTACCAAGTTTGAAATGTTAAGGAACAGTTGAAGTTAGAGGGATAGTTTCAAGTATGTTGAATATGTGCATTTAATGTATAAATAGAGAGAGTTGAGCCTGATTCTTTACTCTAGAAAACTTCTGTAGAATACTTAGGATATATTCTTATAGTACCAGTCTTTTGATTGGCATCTTTTAACCATGTGAACCAACTATCTAATAAGACAAAGAAACCTAGGCCTTGTCATTTAAATACTTAAATAACTACTTCCTGGACAAAATTCAATTCCATTATAATTGGCGCACTGGATAGTTGATAACTCCTCGCAGTCATTTTCATGCTGCAAATTATGTAGTAGGGAGTCAGTGTTATTTCATTCGAGTAGTATGCAATTTTGATAATTGAAAATTTCCTTATCCTCATATCAAATGTATTCTGTATACATTTTCCAAATGATATATTTTTCTATGTTCATTAAAGAGTTATGGAAATATCTGAGCTTCCCCTGCCATACAACATAAATAACAGAAAAATAAAATTAAAGAAACGACATGGAGTGAATCAATAAAAAGAGCAAGGATAACTCCAGAGGAGCAAGATAATAACAAGACTGATTCAAAGACAAAGTCATAGACCAAGTCAAGCAGGCAGTATAATTAACCCTAAGAGAATGAGCTTAAAATGGAACTTTGGAAGAGATCAAGCATTGTACTTGGACAAAGAAAAGTGATAATCTCCAAATTAGACATACTTCACTTATTATAATTACTAGTGATAAGTACAGAAAATTTAATCAAAAGGGCTAATGTTGAGATTAAAAGCTGACCACCACGACAACTACTTTGCCATCTGGGAACATATATAAGAAAAAATATGGGTCTACCAAATTCTACCACATATAAGTACAAGTTTTATTCTACTCCATAGTATACAGCATCTCTATCAGCACTGCTAAGATGTCCAGACTCTCTCTGCCATTGAATATTCTTCTGATTCAATTCACCTTGTCTGAAACTTTAATTCTACTCCCCATGTGATAGTTGAGCATACCTTGCCAATAACAATCAGTGTTATTGAATTCCAGTATTTTAGACTACATCAATCCACCTTGTGAAATTAGGAAGGTGAGTTCCTAGATGGTTTTCAAACATCAACTACTGTCTGTGGATGACAGCCTTTACAGAAATTCTCAAATCTACCAGTGACCTTGGGTAAAAATATCTTACTATCCTTGAAAAGAGCCTTCCTAGATTGTTTGGAACAGAAAAAAGTGAAAAAAATTAATTATACTTATAAAGCACCTATTTTAGGTGATATCCCTTCACAGCAACAGGCTGAAGAATGCAATAAGGAAGAAGAGATTGGTTCTATGTTCTACAATGAGTCAATAAAAAATTAAAATGTAAAGTTTTTACTTTATTAAATCAAATAATGCATGCCTGGTATCCACATACCTGTCAGGATAGAGTCTTAAATTAAAAAAATTATTAATGTGGGTATATCACTTCCTTCATGTCTTTAGAGAAAGGGCTCTTTGAAGATGTCTCAGTGTTCTCTAGTTACAGAGCATTCCTTCACTTTGACCTACAAGACACTCAGGCTATGTAGGACAAAGTTATTACCTCCTTTTTATCTGTGATAATTATCAGAACATTGATAATTGTAGTTACTAGATCTAATATAACAACCTTTTTCAATTTACTATGAATGAAAGCTTCAATAATTGTAATGTGATTGCACAGCAGGCTATATTTTCAGTTCAATTTAGCACAACAGAATGTGGACCCTATTGCTTTCAGATGATTTGATAATCCAGTTCCAAATCCAATCAGTAGGATATCTTTCTTGAATAAATGACTATTTAAGAACTAAATGTAAAAACTTTGATTTTAATGTTCTCAAAATATGAGAAAAGAGTCTGGGAACAGCAAGGCAGGGAAATTTCACTGTTCTTGTCACTTTCTCTCAATGAAGCAGGAAGATATAGTCAGGAGGCACAGTAAATGCATCTGCTAAGTGACTTGGAATACCTCTACTCTTATCTAGGGAGTAAAAATGTCAAAAATGTCTAGAGATTTTCGTAGTAATTCCAACTAGGGTACCTATTAGTATCTCGTAAATAGAGATACCGTTCCAGGTAATGGTCAAACCAAGAAAACTTAAAGAAGTGCAGCAAATATCTGACAAAAGAACCCAACTGTAAAAGAACGAAGAGTATATAGAAGGTATTTCGCAGAAAACACAAATGAAGATTAATACATGAAATACAAAATTGGTTACCCAGTTCTGAAATTATGGTAAGGCATCATTTTACACTCAAGTGAGTGGCAAGAACTAAGATATCAAACAAGGGAAGAACAGGTCTCAAGGGAAATCTCTTACTTTTAGTTGAAAATTTAAATGGTACCATCTCTTTGGGAAGTGATTTCTGAGCGCATAGCCAGGAGTAACCTCTGAGCTTTACTGGATGTGGGCCAAAAAAAAAATAAGATTTAAATGATAAAATACATCAAGGATATTCAATATAAATCACCTATATCTTAGGGTTACTTGCTAAATTATAGCCCTATTAATATAAACATAATCTTCATTATTATTGTAACTTCTTGGAGTAAAAAATGTAACAATCCACCCATATTCTCCTGACATTCTTTTATTTTTCTGTTCATAATTTTCAAATGCTGGGCTTAATATATTCTTCTGGTTTCTAGAGCTCTCTTTACTCACATACACAGTAGAGCAGTACCTTGTACTTTTCCAGTAAAGGAACAACCCTCAACCAAAGCAAGTAGTTACATATACTAATTCCCTTGTGGAGGATAAATTCAGCTTATGCTCATACTACATATAAGAATTATCTAATAAGATAATGTACCTCTCGGTCATTATGACAATAATGAGGTTTTTATATGTTTTTTTCCTATATAAGATATCCAGATTACTACAAAATATATAGCATCACCTTTTTTTTTGCTTTTGGATCATGCATTTTTATTTATTTTTTATTTTTTTATTTAAACACCTTGATTACAAACATGATTGTTTTTGGGTTTCAGTCATATCAGATGATATCCACCCTCCATCACCAGTACAACATTCCCATCACCAATGACCCAAATATCCTTCCTCCCCTCCCCGTTCCTACCTGTCCTCTAGACAGTCTTTCCACTTCCCTCATATATTCTCATTTTTAGGATAGTTCGTAATGTAGTTATTTCTCTAAATAAACTCATCACTTTTTGTGGTGAGGTTCATAAGGTTGGCTGTAATGGCTAGCCCTCCTCTCTTTTGTCTCTAAGAATTGTTGAGAAATGTCTTTCATTTTTCTTAAAACCCATAGATGAGTGAGACCATTCTCTGTCTTTCTCTCTCTCTGACTTATTTCACTCAGCATAATAGATTCCATGTACATCCATGTATAGGAAAATTTCATGACTTCATCTCTCCTGACGGCTGCATAATATTCCATTGTGTATATGTACCACAGTTTTTTTAGCCATTCATCTGTTGAAGGGCATCTTTGTTGTTTCCAGAGTCTTGCTATGGTAAATAGTGCTGCAATAAATATAGGTGTAAGGAAGGGGTTTTTGTATTGTATTTTTTGCGTTCTTAGGGTGTATTCCTATGAGTGGTATAGCTGGATCATATGGGAGCTCAATTTCCAGTTTTTGAAGGAATCTCCATATAGCTCTCCAGAAGGGTAGAACTAGTCAGCATTCTCACCAGCAGTGGATAAGAGTTCCTGTCTCACCGCATCCTCGCCAACACTGCTTGTTCTCATTCTTTGTGATGTGTGCCAGTCTCTGTGGTGTGAGGTGGTACTTCATAGTTGTTTTGATTTGCATCTCCCTGATGATTAGTGATGTGGAACATTTTTTCATGTGCCTTTTGGCCATTTGCTTTTCTTCTTTATCAAAGTGTCTGTCCATTTCTTCTCCCCATTTTTTGATGGGGTTAGATGTTTTTTTCTTGTAGAGTTCTATGAGTACCCTGTATATTTTGGATATATTAGCCCCTTATCTGATGAGTATTGGGTGAATAGTTTCTCCCACTCAGTGGGTGGCTCTTGTATCCTGGGCACTATTTCCTTTGAGGTGCAGAAGCTTCTCAGCTTAATATATTCCCATCTGTTAATCTCTGCTTTCACTTGCTTGGAGAATGCAGTTTCCTCTTTGAAGATGCCTCTAGTCTCAATGTCATGGAATGTTATAACTACATGTTGTTCTATATACCTTATGGTTTCAGGTCTGATATCAAGGTCTTTAATCCATTTGGATTTTACCTTCGTACATGATGTTAACTGGGGTATTATTATTGGTGTATGGAAAGGCCATTGATTTTTGTGTGTTAATTTTGTAGCCTGCCACCTTGATATATGAGTCTATTGTTTCTAGAAGCTTTTTGGTAGAGTCTTTAGGGTTTTTCTAAGTAGAGTATCATGTCATTTGCAAACAGTGAGAGCTTGACTTCTTCTTTTCCTATCTGGATTCCCTTGATATCTTTTTCTTGCCTGATTGCTATAGCAAAGACTTCCAGTGCTATGTTGAATAGGAGTGGTGAGAGAGGACAGCCTTGTCTTGTGCCAGAATTTAGAGGGAAGACTTTTAGTTTTTCTCCATTGAGGATAATATTTGCCACTGGCTTGTGGTAGATGGCTTTAACTATATTGAGGAAGGTTCCCTTCATTCCCATCTTGCTGAGAATTTTGATCAAAAATGGGTGTTGGACCTTATCAAATGCTTTCTCTGCAGCTATTGATATGACCATGTGATTTTTATTTTTCTTGTTGTTGATGTGTGTATGATGTTAATAGATTTACAGATGTTAAACCATCTTTGCATTCCTGGGATGAAATCTACTTGATCGTAGTGGATGATCTTCTTTTTTCTTTTTAAATAATATCTTTAAGTACCATGATTACAAACATGTTTGTAGTTGGTTTCAGTAATAAAAACATCCTCCTTCACCAATGCAACATTCCGACTATATCCCTCCTCCTCCATCCCTGCCTGTATTCGAGACAGGCATTTTTTTCCTCTCACTCACTATCATTGTCATGATAGTTGTCCGTGAGTTATTTCTCTGACTGAACTCACCACTCTTTGTGGTAAACTTCATACTGCGGGTCGATCCTTCCAGCTCTTACCTCTATTGCCTCTGGGTATTAATACATTAATGTCTTTTATTTTTCCTACATCCCACAAATGAGTAAGACTATTCTGTGACTATGCTCTCCCTCTGCCTTATTTCACTCTGTATAATAGTTTTTTTTTTTAATTTTGATCTTCTTAATGAGGCATTGAATCCAATTTGCCAGGATTTTGTTAAGGATCTTTGCATCTGTGTTCATCAGCGATATTGGTCTGTATTTTCCTTTTTTCGTAGCATCTCTATCTGGTTTAGGTATCAAGGTGACGTTGGCTTCATAAAAGCTATTTGGAAGTGTTCCCGTTTTTTCGATTTCATGAAAGAGTCTTGCCAGGATTGGTAGTAGTTCCTCTTGGAAAGTTTGATAGAATTCATTAGTGAATCCATCTGGACCTGGGCTTTTGTTTTTCGGCAGACATTTGATTACCGTTTTAATTTCATCAATAGTGATGGGGTTGTTTAGATATGCTACATCCTCTTTATTCAACCGTGGGATGTTATAAGAGTCCAAAAATTTATCCATTTCTTCCAGGTTCTCTTTTTAGTGGCATAGAGTTTCTCAAAGTAGTTTCTGCTTACCCTTGGAATCTCTTCAATATCAGTAGTGATCTCCCCCTTTTCAGTTCTAATATGAGTTATCAAGTTTCTCTCTCTCTCTCTCTCTCTTTGTTAGTTTTGCTAATGGTCTATCAATCTTGTTTATTTTTTCGAAGAACCAACTTCTGCTTTCATTGAATGTTTCAGACTGTTTTTCTGGGTTTCCACTTTGTTGATTTTTGCTCTCAGCTTTGTTATTTCCTTCTGTCTCCCTATTTTTGGGTCTTTTTGTTGAGCAGTTTCTAGTTCTATGAGCTGTGTCATTAAGCTATTCAGGTAGGCCCCTTCTTCCTTCCTGATATGTGCTTGCAAAGCTATAAGTTTTCCTCTCAGTACTGCTTTTGCTGTGTCCCATAAGTTCTGATAGTTTGTGTCTTTATTATCATATGTTTCCAGGAAAGTTTTGATTTCTTCTTTGATTTCATCTCAGACCCACTGGTTATTCAGCATGAGGCTGTTTAACTTCCAGGTGTTAAAGTTTTTTTTTCTTTCTGTGTCCCTTTGGAATTCACAACTAATTTCAGATACTTGTGGTCAGCGAAGGTAGTCTGCAAAATTTCTATCCTCTTGATATTATGGAGGTATGTTTTATGTGCCAGCCTGTAGTGTATCCTGGAGAATGTTCCATGTACATTGAAGCAAAATGTGTATCCAGGTTTCTGGGGGTGGAGAGTCCTAAATATATCTATTAGGCCTCTTTCTTCCATTTCTCTTCTCAGGTCTAGTATATTCTTGTTGGATTTCAGTCTGGTTGACCTATCCAGTATTGACAAAGCCGTGTTGAGGTCCCCAACAATTACTGTATTGTTATTGATATTATTTTTCAGATTTGTCAACAATTTTATTAAATATATGCTGGCCCCTCATTTGGTGCATATATGTTTAGGAGAGTGATTTCTTCCTGCTGTACATATCCCTTGATTAATACAAAATGTCCATCTTTGTCCCTTACACCTTTTCTGAGTATAAAGTTTGCATCACCTGGTATTAGTATGGCCACTCCAGCTTTTTTATGGGTGTTGTTTCCTTGAATAATTTTCCTCCAGCCATTTATTTTGAGTCTATGTTTGTTCTGACTATTCAGGTGTGTTTCTTGTAGGCAGCAGAAGATTGGATTGAGTTTCTTGATCCATTTAGCCACTCTGTGTCTCTTAACTGGTGCATTTAGTCGATTAACATTGAGAGAAAGAATTGTCCTGGGATGTAATTCCATCTTTATGTCGAAATTTGGTGTGTCTCTTGGTTAGTCTTGTCTTAAAATAGATCTTTCAGTTTTTCTCTTAAGACTGGTTTTGAGTCTGTAAAGTTTCTGAGCTGTTGTTTGTCTGTGAAACCATGTATTCTTCTCTCAAACCTGAAAGTGAGTTTTGCTGGGTGCAGTATTCTAGGCGAAGCAATTATTTCATTGAGTTTTGTCACTATGTCCCACCATTGCTTTCTGGCCTGGAGTGTTTCTGGTGATGGTCTGCTGTAAATCTCAAGGATGTTTCCTTGAGTGTAATTTTCCTTTTTGATCTGGCTACTTTCACAATTCTGTCTCTATCTTGGGATTCAGCATTTTGACTAGGATGTGTCTTGGGGTATTTTTTCTGGGGTCTCCTTTGGTTGGTTGTCTTTGGGCACGCTGGATTTGATCACATATATTCTTTAGCTCTGGAAGTTTGTCTTTAATAATGTTCTTGACCGTTGATTCTTCCTGGAGATTTTCTTCCTGGGTCTCTGGGGCTCCAATGATTCTTAAGTTGTTTCTGTTGAGCTTATCATAGATTTCTATTTTCATCTGTTCCCATTCTTTGACTAATTTTTCCATTGTCTGTTCATTTGCTATAAGTTTATTTTCCAATCTCTCCTGCTGTATGGAGTTATTTATCTCATCTTCTACAGCACTAATTCTATTCTCATCTTCTGTTACCCTGTTGGAGAGCTCATCCATTTTGCCATTCAGTTCGTTTACTGAGTTTTTTCAGGCCTGTTATTTGACCTGTTATTTCAGTTTGGAGTTTTCTGATTTCTGTCTTTATATTTTCTTGGTTTTTATTAGTGTTCTGTTCAGCTCGATTCATGGTTTCTTTGAGTTCTTTGAGCATCTTCCATATTTCTTGTCTAAACGCCTTATCTGAGAGACTGAATAGTTGGTTGGCCATTTTCTGGTCATCAGAATTGTAATCTTCATTTTCTATGTCTGATGTTGGCCTGCGTTCTTTCCCCATTGTCACACTTGTATTGTGGAAATTTCTACGTGTTGTGGTGGTATTTATTGGCTAAATGATATGCATGGTCACGCTCCTCTGGCTCCGCCCTTTCTGGATGAGTCGACTTGCCTCCAAGGGATGGGAGTCCTCCGTGGATGAAGCCTCACACATGATCAAATCTTAGGCCCGAGCACGCAGCAGAGAAGACAGTCCAGAGAGAAATGCTGGGCTTCAGTGATCCAGCACAGTTCCTAGTGTGATTTTTTCTTCTTGTTGCAGTGGCGTTCTTTCATTAGAAAGAGAGCACAGCCTAGCGAGGCAAAGCGGCTGTGCTCTTCTGGAGCCTGTGGGAGAGCGAATTTTCTGGGCCCTTTTAGGCCCACTCCCAAGAGGTTCAGGGGACAGGACAGTAGAGAAAACACACACAGGTAGCACTCACAGTTTCTCACAGCCAGGAACCACTGGGCAGGCCTAGATTTTCTCAGGCTGATGTCACAAACAGGGGACCTGCCTTCTGCAAAGTACTGCTCAGAGTCGGTTTTCACGATTGGAAGCAGTTTCTTGGTGTTCCGGCCCGTGAATGAGCCCGTGGGAGAGCGAATTTTCTGGGCCCTTTTCGGCCCACTCCCTAGAGGTTCAGGAGACAGGACAGTAGAGAAAACACATACAGGCAGCACTCACAGTTTCTCACAGTTGGGAACCACTGGGCAGGCCTAGCTGCATCACCTTTTAATTAAAAAGCAGACTATGTTTTCATTATCTTTTGACTTAAAAGCAATAAATTAAAGCATTCCTAAACTTTCTGTTTTACTTTTTATTTTCTAGAAATTCTTGTTTTAAATTTGAAAGAGTAGGCTTACAATGATCTCACGGATATCAGTTTAGTTAGTCAAAACCAATCAGAAAATGTGGTTTAAATTTTTTGACCTTTCTTCAATAATCTGATCATGACTCAATGCTATAAGTTTATAGGGGTAGGATTAGTTTCAATTGGCATTTGGTAGTTCTGTGGAAGGCCACCTGGCACCATGGTATTGATCCTTTTACAAGGCAGAGGTTCATGCCAGTGATTTAAAATACATTGCTGAAAATCTAAATATACCCCAGAAGTACCCTGTAACAGATTGTCAAAGCTATTCATTGAAAGTGGAAAGATGGGCTTATACCGGCTTACATGTTCACAGAGCCTATATTTAGTTATCTGAAGTGTGAGATATAAAATACCACTCTGTTGACAAGAGTCTTGTCTCCACTGAGATTAAGATATTGCACCATTATCTATATAATCCACCCCATATAACAAAGAAAAGGATCCTCAGCCCTGGAAGTCTTAGTCCTTTCTGATGGAGACTAGACTTTCTTTATTATTTTGTAGTTTATATTTTGCCTTTATTAAAGTATTACAGGTGTGACTGAACTTTTTTCAGTTACTCAAAACTGTATAACTGTTGCATTGAGGCTATTATTGGATGAGCAAAGAGTGGAGGAAAAGAGGGTTCCTACTATAGCATCCAAAAAGAGTTATTTCAGAAATTAATAAATATTAGAAAGCGGGATTCTCCACTTTGTTGGGTTTGTAGAATATTATTTTGCTCATTTACATATAAATTCATTTGACATTGGACTTTCATGCAATCTCATGTTCCATTGGATGCGTTGATTTCTTTAATTCTTTTTTTTTTTTTTTTTTTTTGGTTTTTGGGCCACACCTGGCGTTGCTCAGGGGTTACTCCTGGCTGTCTGCTCAGAAATAGCTCCTGGCAGGCACGGGGGGACCATATGGGACATCGGGATTCGAACCAACCACCCTTGGTCCTGGATCGGCTGCTTGCAAGGCAAACACCACTGTGCTATTTCTCCGGGCCCGATTTCTTTAATTCTTGAGTTAACTTTCCTTATCCACCCACCTCTCTTGTGTAGACTTTGCACATTGGTCAACACAACCTAATACATGAAACCATCACTGAACAAACATTTATCTACTAGACATGCTTAAATATATGTACTGTTGTCTTTTTAAAATATTAATCTTGAGTAGTGTTTTAGCTTTGTTTTCTTTCTCTCTTCCATCATATCCAATAGAAAAGTTAGAGTTTTGAAGTCATGCTTGAATGACCTAACTTAAGTGTTACTAAAAATTCACAGTTTTTTTTTTTAATCTAGAAGGGACTCTTTACACATGATTCTTCAGACAATTCTCTCAGTTCTTTAAAAAACAATATGTGCAGAAGTAAGATATAATAAAAGGAGAGTATTCATGAAAGCATCCGGAAGAGTCACATTATCAACTTGCCTAAGGCTTGCCTAAGGCTGAAGTAATGGTACAGAGGGTAAGATTCTAGGCTTGCATATACCTGGGTTTGATCTTTGACATACGTAATGAGTTCTTAAGCTTTATAGGAATGATTCATAGCACAGAGCCAAAACAAAGCCTTAGGAGCTTATAGTTACTCCAAAGACTCATAGAATGCAAGGCAGAATTTTCTTTCTCACTATTAATATCAACTCTTTAGTTTCAAAAGCCACAAACTTATACTTAAATAAACTTTAATTTGAAATAGTAAAATAAATGATCATTTTGTATTAGAACACAAGTAATTAGCATGCTTTTATATAAAATTAAAATTATATTTGAGGATAATTGGCAGTCACCTATGGTAATCTAGCTGAAGCAGCTCCTAAATATACTGAAATTCATCTCTCTCCTAAACCAACTGATGATTATCTCTTACTTGTCCATTTACTACTGAGCCTTCAGCCTTAGCACTCAAAATGCATAATAGCCTCTAGGAATATAACAAACTCATTTCCCTGCTAATAATTCTCAAATGGCATTTCTTTTGTTAAAGTAAAAGCAATATATATATATCAATATATATATATATTTGTCCATGGATAAAAATATTTATCATTTTTTTAAATTTTGGGGCCACACTTGGTGATGCTCAGGAGTTACTCCTGGCTATGCACTCAGAAATCACTCCTGGCTTGGGGAACCTATGGGACACTGGACACTGGAATCAAACCAAGGTCTGTCCTGAATCAGCCATATGCAAAGCAAACCCTACTGCTGTGCCATTGCACCGGCTCTATAAATCTTTATACTTTTTTTTATCTCTTTCATAATGTTTCTCCAAATACCTTCTAAAATAACTATGTTTTCTTACTGAATGTTGACCATATGCCTCACTTGGTTTATGACTCACTAAAAGTTTATCTTTAAGTTATTCCTCAGTTTGCACATTTCATGGCTTCATTCTTTGTACTTAATTCTGAGTACAAATAGCCTGCCAATTATCCTTTATCTCATTAGCCTTTGTACCAAGTAGATGACCATAAATATTGCCTGCCTGTTTCATTGTGCATTTCACTATTTACTTGTCTACTCCTTCAAGGCCAAGCACATGCCTATTTGGGTCTAGTATTGTACTTCTACTCTTCAGAAGCTCCTACTAAGTACTTGTTGCCTAAATCAAGGGATTTATGCTTTGCAAATGCATTATCCTTTAAAATTGATATACTATGAACACATTAGTCTCAAGGATAAAACATGATTTACCATTTTATATATCATGAAATGACCACCACAGTTAATCTAATTTATATATATATGAATATATATAATCAACAATGGCAGATTATTCTCTTGTGATTAGAAGTTCTAAGATACACTTTCAAATAAATTATAAAGAGTGATTAGCTACAGTCATCATGTGCCACATTATATCTTTAGGACTTCTTTATTTAATAGAAAGTTTGCACATTTTGTTCCCTTCATCCACTTCCCCTTCCCTTTCCCCTTCCCAATCTCTGACTGAAAACAATCAAGTCTATGATGTTGGAGCTTTATTTATCTATTCACTTAGTTTCTACATGTAGATGAGGTCAAGTTACTTATTTCACTTAGCATAAAGGCCTCAATGTCTATTAGAGCTATGTCACATTGCATATTTTAATAGTTTTATTACTAAATAATATTCCATTATACATATATAAATTAAGGTTTAAAAGGGTAAATTATAGCATAATTTCTCCACTACCTTTTTAATGATGACTCTGTAGAAATAAAACTCCAGAGGAGTGTTGATATTTTAGTCTGTAATTTTTTGTTCACGTTCCTCAGAGCTCTTCATTTCTGCTCAGCGTTCATTTTGGCAAGAGGTAGAAGTATTCTGCCATAGCGTATTTCTGTAAAAACATGGGGACAACTTTAGTTAGAATCCCACCAACATTATGCTCTGTTTAAAAATAAACATATACCTCATTTACTTTACATTCTCCTACATGCTTTGTATCATTTCTTCAGTTTTCGTCATTCCCTGGAATACAGCAGCTGTTCTGTAGCTTCTAACAAAGACACCCTCAGATTATTTTAGACTCCCCTTAGCACCTAACTGTCCTTCACAGTACTTTGATCATTTCACTGTGAATCCATCGCCAATAAATGGCGAGGTCTTTTGGAGAACCTGAACTTCTGGGCCTGATCCACTCATCTGTAATTGTGCGTGTTTAATATAGTTGATTCTCATTATCTCCAGGACAGTAGTTCTGTTCTTTAAAGTTGCTACAACAGCGAACACTGCAGATGATTGCTGCAGCACTATAGTATGAAAAACAGAGAACTAGGTTTCTGCTAGTCTCTGGACCCTACATTTTCATCAATCACACAACACATACATGTTATTATGATTTTACATGCACTTCCATTTAAGGATACCTTATTTAATACATATCACTGACTTATTAATACTCAATTGACAGCCAACAGCACTAAAGCTCACTTCTAATGAGCTTATCTAAGAAGGGTATAGTCTCTTTAGGCACACAATAGGGAACAGTATGCAGAACACTGGTGGGGGGTGTTCTGGTGGGGGGACCTTTTAAGAGACATCATTCCCCAAAAGAGGAAAAAAGGGACAAAATGCATAAAACACATAAAAATTTCTGCAACTGAAAAATCTATGAATAATGATTGGCTATAAACACTTCTGTTGTATCAATTATGCACAGCTCTTACAAGTTCTTAGCCTTATTTATAGTTTTGCATAGCACTGCCATTTAAACGAGCAAAGAATAAATACTATTGATGAGATAGAAAGGGACTAAATACAGACTTCCTATGCTGCATCAAAGATCCAGGAATGCAAGAAGTTATTCACTATCCTAATAAAAAGACAAATTATAGCTCTTTTCTCTAGCTGATATTAATCATTGCTTATCCAATTTTTGAACGAGTCCAAAGAAAATTTCCCTGAAAATAATAATAGGTTAAGTCTACCTTATCCTTTAAGGGACAGCTCAAATTGTCCTCAGGAGATGCTTCAATTCTTCTCTAAGAATAGCAAGAAATACCTACTTTTAATTCATTATATGCATCAGTTAACTGTAGGTACACAATGAGCACACTTAGAGACTTATTTTCTGTAAAGTGCCAGAAATTTATGACAATGAAGATATTCCACATTAAGTATAGTACAGTTAAAAAATGTTTCAAGCTACTTTCTGAATATGAATTTATGGTTAATTTTTTAATCTTTCCAATTAACTTAGATCTGTGACATTTTAAGCAGGTTAATTCAATCTTATTTTATTTGCAGCTATGGGGAGCAAATTTGTTACTAAAATAATCCAACAATCACCTAAATTCTAAACTATCATTGCTAAAATCTGTAGGACTTGCTAAATGACTGTCACCACAGTAGCAGTATTTTATTTAGAAAAGGAGAAATTTTAGAAAGATGATTATGAATGTTCATTTTCTGTGTGCTTTTAATTTAGTTCAAAATGAGCAAAAAACATAGTAGTCACTCTCTTTGAAATTCTTGTGATATTTTTGTGCATATCCCAGATTACCAAATATGATAGTCAGAAAATAATTTCAGAACTGATAGCATGTACCTATGCTATCATATGCATAAAATTATATTAGTGTAATATAAAATTGCATATACTATTCATATACTATTAATACAACATTACATATGATATCATATGCATACTAATTACTGCATAATAATTAAAATTTAATGT
The DNA here is from genome assembly GCF_024139225.1 of Suncus etruscus. Classification (NCBI taxonomy): domain Eukaryota; kingdom Metazoa; phylum Chordata; class Mammalia; order Eulipotyphla; family Soricidae; genus Suncus; species Suncus etruscus. The sequence goes on along the minus strand of NC_064856.1, from coordinate 1,687,908 downwards.
ATTTTACCAAAGTAATATATTGACCCAGAAAAACAAAACTGATTAATGCAACTTATTTTAGTTTTTACTAAAATCATTACATAAATATCGCTATTTGCTTTGTATTTATTTTCATAAATATTACTTTAAATTTTCTATTTATTCTGAACATAAACAAATTAAACAAAGTTGATACCATACAATTCTTTTAATATATCTGTAAAGAATTATTAAATTTTCTCAAATTTTTTTCTTTTTAAACATGCCACCAAGAAACTTTTGGGTATTTTTGGCAAAGCTCTATTACAGGTACTGGCCTACTAAAAGCAAAGTCATGTTTATTAGGCCATGTTCAATAATGATGATAAAACTGTGAAACTACTGACAATGTGTAATGATAACTAAACTTGATATTTTGCTTTTCCAAACTTTGAGTGAAAGAGGTTAAATTTTTGATAAATGTAGAAATACCCCTGTAGTAGTTGCTTGATTTGGGACAATTCACTATATTTTGAGTGTATTTACTGAAAATAGTGATAAATACCATTTCCATAACAGTGTGCTTTTCTTCTGAGTAAAGAGAAAAATGGCTTAAGTAAAAGAGCTTGCCCAATAGAAAATCATAAAAACGTTAGTTCATATTTTTACTAAGTGTAAAACTGACTTAAGCAGCAAGAATAAGATTTTTAGAACCAAAAACAAACAAAAATAAGTAACGTATCACCTGTAAAAATACTTAACAAAAACCTATAGCTTATTTACATATTAACTTAGCACCCACCACAAAAAAGTTCTATAGCTGTGATGTATATGTTATAAAAATGGAGTTATACCCATCAAGGAAAAATAATTAAATCTTCTTTAAAGTTAAAAAAATTTTTTTGGTTTGAGGACTATGCCTGGTGCTGCTCAGGGCTTAGTCTTGTCTTGGTGCTCAGGCCAGATATATGTGGTGTCAGGGATTGAATCCAGGTCAGCCAAATGCAAGGAAAGTGTCTTACCTCTCTAAAATACCTTTGGCTTCATTATGCCCCCAACACATTCATTTATGCTGTGTTGAATATTGCATTTTCATAGATTCTCTGCTAAGCTAATCAATATTGAGCACCTTGACTATTAGGTTACATGGAAAGACCAAAATGTTATTACAAGTGGCACCAAAGATATGGGTATGTAATTCAGCCAACCAAATTGGCAGATTTTTAAAACACTTCAAGATTCTTTTTCCAATACAATGGAACAAAGTTTTACCATCAACTATATTAGAACAATTTTATTTCCTCCATACATTTCTCCTCTCTCCTATGTATAGACAGAAATACTTATACTGATGACTTTTAAAAGGGTTTAAACAAAATGCATTGAAACCCGTAAGTGCTGGAATATAAAAATGTTGATTGCATTCTTTTACGTCTTTTTTCATTTCCCCATAGATATAAATTTGCAAATAACAGATTTGATAAATGGCCCATGTTATTATGTTAGAAAATAGTATTTTTCCCTCTTCCTCAAAGAAAATAGACTGTGGCCTTAGCTTCTTTATACTCTATTCTGTTTAAATGAATCCCAAAGCATTAAAATCATCAAGATGTCAAATCTGTTAGGTCAATTTCTTCAACAAGTTTGAGAAACAGAGAGAAAAAGGGACTGTAAGAAAAAAAAGAAATACAACTTATTTTTTAACTTATTTTAAAATAAGAAGCATTCTGAACTAATAATTTTCTAGAAAACATGTTCCTTCATTTAATAGTAGGTTTTCAGTATACTTTATAATATATATTATTGTATTATATTAATTTATAGTATAATTCTATAATATAATATTTATATTATAATTATATTAACAATATATATTAGTATTGGTATATATATATTACATAGTACTAGACTTACAGTTAGATTCTCTATTCATCAAGTAACTGGTTAATTTTAAATACACAAAAGAATTTCATCATCAACCTGACAGTGTCAAAGTTGAGAGAAAATAAGACAAAAACAGTTTAATATAAACCTGTGAGAAATTGAAATCTCCACATAAATTTTCTGCTACTTGTCTTCTCCTTTGTGATCTTGGTTTCTTTATATAATAAAATATTCAAAATTGAAGCTTACCTCTTGTCATCTTTCTTCATCATTGTAATAAGTGTTTTCCATGAAGAAAAACACTAAACATGCAAAACACAATAGGACCATTAAAACAAATTTGAAGTGAAAATGTTAACCTCAGAAAACAGGCTTATTTTTTTTTCATTTAAAACATGATAATGATGACAAATGGAGCTGCATTTTTTGCAGTAGTTAATTATATACTTGTCAACTGTCTTGGATTTATTTAGAAAAACTTTTCAGAAACCTACATATCTATTTTCTGTCTTTCTATTTTTCCAAATGTGGTTTAAGGGCTATTTGGTTTTCTGTTCAGGAACTAATAAACTCACAATTTTTCCTTTTCTATAGGAAAAATATCTCATTTGAATGTCGAATCCATATCCTTGAGACATTTCACACTCATTTCACAAATTGAGCTTTTTAGGACTGTGACCAATGAATGGACTTTTTCTCTGGAAGAGCTAAGTTTAGCTAGACTTTTATTTCAGGGGCAACTAGTCTTTATTTTTATAAAACCACACCAATGTAATATTACTGGACTTATCTTTATTGTATTATAAAATGACTTAATGTTTTTCTTTATTAGACATCTAAATTCTACCCCTTTGATGCATATTTACTTTAGGAATCTCACTGACTGAACTGTTATTCTGTGTCTAGTTTATTCACCTTGAACTCAAGGTACTGCTAGTAGAAGAAACTATGATGGCATGTACTTTCAGAAGACAAAATGAGATATTAAGTCTTATGTAGCATTGTTTTTAGAAAATTTATATTAATTACCATGTTTTAGTTATATGGAATTAAATATAATCTCAGATTAAACATCAACAAATAACAGCTCAATATTGAATATCAGTATAAATTGAATATAAGAATTTTCTCATAGCCATTTTATTAGATCTGTGCCTATCTAATCTCATCCTATTGTTCAAATGTTTTGACAGAATATATCTATGAATGATTTCACTAAGGGATGGTGGGATAAGAGTTCAACAGAGATGATGACGGGTTGACCAAGTCCTTATAAGCAAGACTCTCTCTAAATCAGGAGTTGTTTTTATATTCTATTTTTTGTTTTTGTTTTTTAGGGGCTACTCCCAGTGATGTTCAGGGGTTAGAGGATTCTAAATCCAAACTAAGGGATCATTCCTTGCAGTGCTCAAAGGATGGGGTATAAAATCCAGGTCATCTATGTGCAAGAAAAGTACCGTAGCTGCTATAATATCACTTCATCTTCCTAAAACTTGACTCCTTAACTGGGTGGGAGGTAAATCCAAATACTTGGGCACATTTAGATTTAAAAAATTATGGTTTTATGAGTTTGAATTTTAATGAAAAAGAAAATACATCTTTACTTTCGTTTACCTCTAGCAGGTATTAAATACCTCAGGTTCTTAGAGTGCTCCTTTAAGGATCTCTTAGGAGCACTCTAAGAATCTGAGATCTAGAAAATACAAACTTCCACATTCTCTTATAATCACTGAAGACTCCTTGAAAAATCATTTGTATTCATTACTGCATTGACTATATTAAAATAATTAGACTCAATTAGTTCATATATCTGTTTATATATGTTTTTTGTTTTGTGTACTGTGCTTTATAAACTGTTACTAGTAGGATCTGAAGAAACATATTTTTATAGAAAAGATACTTTTATTTGATGCTTTAATAACTGCACAATGTAACTATAAGGTTTATTTCTACAATCCTATGTATTTTATGCATTTAAAAATGTTGTCATTGTTGTAGACCTGTAGTTCTAGACATAAATCCCAAAGAACCAAAATCGGGTACTGAAATCTTGGAATAAGACTATGAATAGTGGCACTATTCTTAATAGCCAAAGGCAGAAATAGTCCAATAATGTACAAATAAAATATATCCATACAACAAAACATTTGTCAGGCATAAGAACAAATAAAGTACTGGTATTCATTAGAATGTGAATAATCATTAAAAACATTATACTGGGGCCGAAGCAATGGCGCAGCAGTAGGGCATTTGCCTTGCATGCAGTTGACCTAGGAAGGACCACAGTTTAATCCCCCAGCGTCTCATATGGTTCCCCAAGCCAGGAGCGATTTCTGAGTGCATAACCAGGAGTAACCCCTGAGTGTCACAAGGTGTGGCCCAAAAAGAAAAAAAAAAGGAAAGAAAAAGAGAATAAATAGAAATTTTACCACATAAACATGTTATTTAGTTATCATAGAAAATTATACATTTTCATGAACAGAAGTAGCTGATTTTACTGTTTTCAGTGATCTGTCTTCTGTACTTTTAGTTGTTAAATATACCAGGAAACTCTGCTGATTATCTTTATGACAGGTATAAAGCTTCTAGTGCATTTTATTACTTCCATAGAAAATTTGTTCCTTTGGAATTTTTTCTTTTAACAAGTATACTTGACAACAGTGATTAATACATGGTAGAAAGGAAAGTAATTGTCAGAAATGAAAGGGAAAGGAAGTTACTAGAAAAAAATAAAGAAAGAAAAATGTTATTAAGAAGTTATACTTAAACCCCCCCCCCGGGACCCCTAGAGCAAGCGGAGAGCAGACGGGCATTCTTGGATACAAAGGGTGGACAAACCAAGATGGCAGCTTGGGATACCACACGAGATACCATACCTAGCTGGCACTAAGAGATGGTGCCGAGAAAACTCTTTAACATACACTTTATTTCAAGGTTATACCTTCTTTTAGGAATCGAAGCACGTGGCCAGTCAGACCACCGAAGCAGTAACTGTGACATACAGACTTAAACTACAGACTCTACTCATCGAACACATTCAAGCAAACTAACATTCCCTTACTATTCTCTCCTCTCTTCTCACTACTTTCTTTTTTTTATCATTTCTTTTCTACTCTTCTCTCTACTTTTTTTTCTTTTCTCTTTTCCCTTTCTTTCTAATGTATTTTCTCTTTTCTCCCTTCCTACCCCTACCATATACCTTCCCCTTTCCCCCCTTTGGAAATCCAACTACCCCCTCACCCCTCATTCCCATCCAGACTTCCCACTGTATTAAAACTCTTCACCCTCAGTCCTTAATCTATTAGGCATCAAGATTGACCTCCTACCCCAATGAACCAGTACCCAGTACCCAAATGAAGAGACACCCAGTCAAACCCACACTTCGTCTTCTGCAAGAAAAGGCAGCTAACTCCCCTGCGGACCCATGCTGCGTGGCCCTCCCTACCATCTTCCCCTAATGTGGACTGTTACTTGAAACCGGACTTAGTTCCAAAAGTAGTCCCAATACAAGAACTCTTCCAAGACTTCCAAGACCTCCCTGCCACAAATCTTTTGCCAATCTGAAGAAGGTCAGGGGGTGTGATGGAAAGGTGCCTGGGAACTCACACACTACAAGAAAAACCCAAAAGACAATGGGAAAACATGTACTCCCAACATAAACATAAGACCTGTATTACACCTCCTCTTTACCTGCCTTTCCCCAAATGTAAGGTAATCTTCTGCATCACTTTGGTCCTTTAAATACTTCATTAATTCATTTTTAATTGTCTGTTCTACATATACATATGTGAGCACAAACATTTTTAATCCTATTTTTTTAAAATCTTTTTTGGGTATGTGACCTGTTTCTGTTTTCCTCTCTGTCCACCCCCAAATGCACCAACAATATAACGTAGCACCATTTCTCTCTGCAAAGGCACACTAAAAGAAGGGGAATTCTTACACATAAAAAAGAGCTCTTATCTACTAGAGATAGGAACTCATAGTTGTTTACAATACAGGGATAACTCCTACCTTGAAAATATGTCATGTGGAATCAACTTAGACCTCAGGAGATTAGATCCCATCCGTCCAGCCTTAAACCCTGGATCCCAGTCACAGAAACGGCACAGTTCTTCACAACAGCTGCAGGAAACAAACCCCATCCGGGACAACCTTAATACTGCTGGAACACCAACGAGTGCCAGCTCTAATACGATATCCTGACAACGAGGAAAATGGGAACAACATGACCTAAGAACAGGTTATCCTACCTTACCAGCCATCGATAAGTCAAAATCAGAAGACTTGTCACCTTTTAGTAGGTCCAAAAACCAAGATCGCGATTACAGATGACTGGCTGCTAGAACCATGACCAGACTGTATATATCTTGGGACCAATAAAAAAGCCCTAGTCTAGGGTTTGAACTACGACCTGCACAACAACCATGATCCTCAGTTCCAAAGGTCTGGCAGAGACAACTGTAACGGAATGGGGCTTCTGGAAACACAAGGAAAGGCGTTATCCTAGGTGCCATCCTAGGTTTAGTACCAAGACCAAGACCACCAACCACAGAAGATGGATTAAAATGACACTGAGAGAACGAAACTTCTAGAACCACAAAGACTGACTTCATCATAAGTCCCACTCCTGGACCTGTGCAGATACTGAGATAAATAGATACAGAGGTCTGATTGTATCACCTAGGACGGAACAGAAGTCTTCCAAACAACACAAAAACACCACCGGGAGAGTAAAGGATCCTGAACAGAGGCTATAATTGATCCTGTGACAATATACTCCAAGGGCAGAGAAACCCCATATCTCTTAGGCCAAGTGAATTCCTTTTGGAATGACCCCAATATTTACTGTGCCAGGACAGGAGGGAAAGAAACAAAACACAAAATATTATTTATCTTTTTATATATATTATTTTTTATCTTCATTTATTACCATTATTATTATATTTACCTATCTATTTTTGGTTGATTTCTTTGTTTTGGTGTGGTTATTGAAGCTGTTGCCCCCATTTACACTCTTTTCTTTTCTTTTCTTTTCTTTTCTTTTCTTTTCTTTTCTTTTCTTTTCTTTCATTATTTGCTCTGCCATGTTTCTTATCTCAAGACCGTGGCGAGGTATTTCTTTTTTTGTGGTGCTTAGCATTATTGTTGGAGTCCTCACTGGATATTTGACACTTCTTTTTGTACTGGTGGAGTGTTTCACCTTTTTTTCCTTCGTCTCTCTAACTGAGGATGAGACCCTCTAGAAGAATTCCGCTTGTTTTCTGCATATTAGACCTTTACCCCAGTTTACTACTATTCCCTTCTTCAAACAAAACCATGTAACTTGAACTAACTAGTCCTGCCCCCCAGTTAGAGGGGGAAATAAGGGAGACACCAGGACCAAACAGGTGCAAGACTACTAAGTATTAGGCTAGATACAGAGGGAACAACATATTCTGGCAGCCCTAGGGGTGAGGGAAGAGCATATGGGAGGTAGGACAAAAACGGAGGTGTAGGGAGGACAAATTGGTGATGGAAATCCCCCCTGATTTTATGTAAATATGTACCTAAAATATTATTGTCAACAATATGTAAGCCACTATGATCAAAATAAAAATTAAATTAAAAAAAAAGAAGTCCAAAGGGCAAAGGGGGGGGGAGATATGGAATGCATGCTAGGAACAAGGATGGTGGAGGACAACACTGTGGTGAGAATGGCCCTGATTCATTGTCATTATGTACCTTAAATATTACTGTGAAATATTTGTAATTCACTTTGCTCACAATAAAAAATGAAAAAGATTAAAAAAATTAAGTTATACTTGAAGCAGGAAATGTGTAATGGAGTAGGTTGTACCTTGTATGACCATAACTCAATCACAAACAAGAACAGAATAAACAGTAAGTACTACTACTGTAACAACAAGTATCAAAAAGAACAGCAACAGCAGCAACAAGCAAAAGCATAACAAAAACAGAAACTGAATGTCCCTGGAACCATAATGATTGCATGCATGATGTGGTTGAGAAAGTGAATTGAAAATATATATAAAACTAAGGGACTGACTAAATTTTGGATGGCATTACGGTAAAGATTTGGGATCTTATTGTAAGTCTGATGGGTATTTGAGCAGGTTATACAATAAAAATATATTTTATTAATTAATTTAAAAGGCATTTTTGCAAGAATCCTCAGAAACAAAGAGAGGAGGGCTGAGAGGTCCAGCTCACGATATGAAGCTCACCACAAAGAGTGGTGAGTGTAGTTAGAGAAATAACTACATTGAGAACTATCATAACAATGTGAATGAATGAGGGAAGTGTAAAGCCTGTCTAGAGTACAGTTGGGGGAGGGGTGTGGAGGAGGGAGATTTGGGACACTGGGGATGGGAATGTCCCACTGGTGAAAGGGGATGTCTTTACATGACTGAAACCCAACTACAATCATGTTTGTAATCAAGGTGTTTAAATAAAGATAATAATTTAAAAAAAGAAAATTCCAAGTGATGCCCAAGAGGCCTAGAGATCATCCTGGTGATACCTGTTTAACCACAGACTGGACCATACGTACTGGTGCCTAGGAACCTCTAAGGCAACATATGACAGTGTCTGTTGAGGCCACATTATACCAGAGATTAAACCTGGGTTGGGTGCATTAATCCTTGTATTCAATCTCAAACCCCTAATTTACACTTTAAAACTTCCTTGGTATGATGAAAACATTGCAGCAGCATAAGACTAAAACAGAACTAGTGGTCACAGGTGATTAGGTGCATAAATGATAGCAGCTTGTGGTAGGATCATAGTAGAGGGAAAAGAGTGAGAATAGTTAAACTATAGATGTGCCTTGATATCACACAATTATTGGTTGGGTACAAGACAAGCAAAGGATAGCCTAGATACAGGGAGGGCAAAGCTGCTATGTCTACAGCTGGGAGGAAGCAGAATAAATATTACCTGCATCTGCTCTGGCTTCCACAGCCAAATATTGGACAGTTTATGGGCAGAAATTTCTCCATTCCGGTATGAGTCTGAGAACAGGATGGCTATGCAATTAAGGGAGAGTTTTATGAAATATATTCAAATATGTGGGAAAGGAATTAAGGAGTTCTTTGAAATTTGTTTCATAATCCCATTTATGAACGATCTACCCTCAGGACTTAATATATTCCCCATCTTTAGGGATTACAAATTGAAAATACTCCTTTTCTCTGTACAGACACAAGCATTCAGACCATAGTGTATGTGTTGTTCAGAAAAATCTACCCCAAATTCTTCATCTTTGACCAAATCCCTTATCTAAGAGATCTTGCCAATTATGTCTTTCTTCTGTGTTTGACTATGTGACTTAATTTAGTCAATGGAATACTGTTAACATAACTATAGTTCCAAGTACTAAATTATTTCTAATTTTTCTTGAATGTGTGCATCATAATAAAAACATGTGCAAAGTGAGAGTCATGCAGAGCAATAGCACCACACTAAATGCATACCATATAACACACCAGCTACCTGGAAAATATGTGCAAGAGCAGACATTTGTCTACTTGACCTGCAGTTAGTTGAAAAGGTATGAGCACTTCAGCCTTGATCAGCTATGTCTTTGAAGGTATTATATTTAGAAATAAATGATTGTGTGACTTGATAATAAGCAGTATTTCTATGGCATTGGTTACCCGACACAGGATTTTTCTTCTTTTACAAATATGAGGAAAGGAATGTAGAGTCACCAGATGCCTAATACCCTAGATAATAGAATTCTATTCTTACATTCCAGGACACTTACATCTTGCAAATAAAATGTAGGAATAAATGATTAAAAATGGAAAAATAATTAAATGAATTAAAAACCCAAGACCTTATTTACTTGGACCTGTCTCTTGCACTGGCATTTATATCTAGGTTAACTGGAAAATTTGGTTTTAATTTACAATTTAGCAACATTTGCTCAGTTTTTGGTATTTTAACTAATTATTATCATCTCTGTAAATACCTTTCCTCAAGTATAAGATTTAAGAAATTGGGAAGATTTATTTGAATTGACAACACTCAGCAACTAATTCATTATCAATATCAATATCTATTTGCTTGTTGAAACATCTTCAGAAAAAGAAACAGATGCTAAGGAATCATGAAACTAATAAAAATTAAAGACTTGTGGGTTCAAATCTATAATAAGGAGAACTTCAGTAACTTGTTTATATAGTTATATTTTTAAAAAATTATGTAAGTTATTTTAGCAGCGACCATTTAGGATAGCTGTCTTTTGCGTTCCAACTTCCTACATCACACTTCTAAGTGTTGCGTGGAGCTGGGGTGGCTATAGTTATTTTGGATCTATTGCTAAGGGATTGTTATTGGAGATGCACTTAACTTATATTCAGTTTTCTATATTTATGTATTACATACTCAATTTTCATTAAAATTCAGTCTTTGCTAGCCATCCCAATGAGAAATGCTTATTGGGATCTCGTTGTACTGACTGACTCAGGACCATGGCATAGATGTACATGACCTGAAGAGAAACCTTGATGTAAGTGTGCCCAATATCTCCCCATAGATGGTTGTGGAGGAAAGTTGCCTATTATACAGTTTAAAAACTTTGCAGCAAGTCTTAGCATGATAAGTATACATACATATTTTTTCAAAGAGACACCAAAACATTGTTCATGAGGTGGGAGTATTTAATTGTTAACGAGGTTTTATATATATATATATATATATATATATATATATATATATATATATATATATATATATATATATATATACCATTACTATGGTAGTAGATTTGCCTTCTGAAATTGAACCGACACGAGACCTGGGGCTGGCTCAAATCTTTTCCTTGTCACTTTGCACATCGCCATCATAGATCATCAATTGGCCTCTGGTTATACTTACTTATGCAAGGAAGTGCAGCTGCAGTTTACAAGTTAATCACACATCTATATTTCAAATAACTTTTAAAGTTTAACTGAGTAACTAGTGCATGATAAAACCATAAAATCCCAGTCTTGTTAGCTCTAGGAAGACCAGAAAGTTGAAAATAGGGGGAAACTGACAATATTTCAAAGAAATGTTCATACTTTACTCTCAAGTCCCATACATTTCTTTCTGACTAATCAACTTCACTCATAAGTTATGCACAAAAATCCTGGGAGGAATTTTATATTTATATAACCATGTTATTTTTATATAACCATGTTGGCTAAAAATATTTTGAGATTAGGAGTTAATTTCTTCTTTGTTCTGAACCACTGATATGACTTTGGTTAAATTACTTGTTCTCTATTTTCCTCAACTTCTTACCTTACAAAATAAAAGTTAATACCTGCTGACACAAGTATCAACAGAGTAATTAGAAGGTCATTTCATCCAAGGAAAATAAAGTGATAGCACTTATAAGTTGCTTATTGAAATCCTAAAGTCCTCTACCAGATGAAGCCTCTATGCTGAGGACTCTGAATTTGTTAGGGGAATGATGTCGGTCAATTGGATGAAATCTAGAAAATCTCTGGAATACTAAGCATACCTACTTTGACTTACCTATTTCTTCAAGCAACACTAAGTAGGAACCCAACTATCCAGCAAACAAATAATCCTCTTTTTCCTTTCCTAAAAATTCAGGCTAGCACTTGAACTAGCTACTCGAGGACTCTGTATGTTTGTTCGCATTGAAAGACATAAATAAAGTTTGGAGGCCCTCAGAGGTCCTCTGACCTCTGAGTAGATTTTCTTAGCAAACCAAGCAAGCAAGCTGAATAGAACTCCATTTTATCCGAAGTTCATTGTCCAAGGGCATTTGGAGGCCACAGGACCTGACCTTCTTAGAAGTGATTCTAATATCCATTTTCTTCCCATATAGCCCCATCTTACTGTGAAACTGTTCACAGCAAGGAATCTCGCACACAAATGGCACTGAGAATATCATGTGCCAAGTCTATACTGTTTCTTCCAGGCAAAAGCCAAACACAAAGTAAAAGAGAATTACCTCACTTTGATTTGTCTCCATAACAAAGGCCAATTGTGAGGTGAAAGAAGATCTGCTCATAAATAAAAATAGGAAGCCCATTATTTTATCTAAGTTGCTCTGTCATTCATCAGATAAAGGTTTTAATTGTTTTAAAGTGTGTGCAATAAAGGCATCTAAATATCCTATAAATAACTTACACACACTGATGATCATTCTCTTAGCAGAAGTCCCTGAGGCATCTTCAGGAAAAACAAATAATCCAACTTCTGTTCAAACAGCAGACATTACACATACAACAATTTCATTCCCAAAACTCAGTTTGAGAAAATCACACACACACACACACACACACACACACACACACACACACACACACACACACACAGAGTCACTTCAGGATGGGCCTAAGAAAATAATAAATGTCCTGTGTACACTTGTATATGTAGTCTTCATACCTCAAACTAAAAGTAAAAAAAAAAAAAGTGACACTGATATCTATTAATAGTCATAAAATTCTTTGAGCCCCACAACACATTCATGTATGGGAGGAAAAGAGAATTAGCTATTCATCTATCACTTGTTCTCATCTCACTTCTTAACTGTCTCATGCTCAAGGAGTATCAGCCTTATCAAGACCAGACCTCCATATATATACTGAATGAAATGATAAATCAATGAGTTTGCTGGAATTCACTTGTTTCACACTTTTAGGCAGAGTTTTTCAGTTATTCCAAGTCAATATTTCATATTAGGACACAAAAAAGGATTTCTTTAGAGTCAAAATGTAGAATGCTGATATTATAGGGTAGGTATTTTTGACCAAATTTACAAAAACATTTTTTATTGGTTTGGAGATCAGTCAATCCATAATCGTCTGTGGAATAACAACAATGTTCCAAATAAAATATTTATTAAGAGTTGACATTTTATTTTATTAGGGGGTGTAAAATCTTAATGTTAAGAAAAACCGATCAGGTTCATGCTGAGTAATTGAAGGATAGATGGGTACAGAATGAATTGAATAAAATATTGACAGGCTATATTGTTTATCTCTTTGAAAACAATCAGCATTATAGAAAAAATCTTTACACTTACGAAATATGTATGATGGAAAAAGCATGGTATTCTTATTGGGGTGGACTTCTGAGGGTTAAAATTAAGGGCCTCATACATGAGGGAAATCATTCTACTGGAGTTATATCCCCAATACAAAACAACCATATTAGACAATTCTCCTTACTAACTCAAACTTATTTATGCTGCAACTTTAACCTACGTAATTGTGCTTTTGTGTTTAATAGTTGATCTCACCAGCATTGGTTCCCATTTTATTTCCATGCTACTTTTCCTTGGTTTCTGTTCTCTAATTTGAGAAAAATCTGTTCATTTATAAAATGACAAGAGGCCCCTTGAAGACCATACTGTATGCCCACAATGTGAACTGTTGAAAGATGTAAAGAGTAGGTGGAGGACTAGATAGAAATAGATACTTTATTTATTTCAGATTTTTAGCATCTACGCTAAGTGCTCGATTTGAAATAAAATCACTCTCAGTCAAAAATAAGCAAAAAAAGAGGGATGCAGCAATAGTACAGTGGGTTGGGTACCTGCTTTGCCTATGTCTGGCCTGGGTTTAATCCCTGGAATTCTATATGAGTATCCCATGAGCCTGCTGGGAGTAATTCTTGAGCACAGTCAGGAGTAATCATTATGAACTGCTTGGAATGGCCCAACAACCAAAATAGAAGAAAAGCAAGGAAGCTATATATTATAAAGACAACAATAAGTAATATTAATTATCTGACATTGGGCTTATTCATTCTTTGTCTTCTTTCAATTCCAGAGATTAATTGAATGCTGTCAGTACCAAGTTATTATTAAATTGCCATCATTTAATCAAAAGCTTAAAATGGTAGAATTATCTTTACATGTTATGTTCCTATTAAGTGATAATGCATGAAAAAGTGCTATTCAAATTTAATATATAAAAGAAATTTGACACCTCACATGTTTATTACTAATATGAATATAAATATATATTTATATATACTTAATATATAAATTCAGGCCCATTCTGAATTTATATAATATTTACAAATACATATATTTATATGAATATAAATTTGACACCTCAAACATTTACTACTAATATGAATTTAATTTAGCTGACAATAGAATAGCTAAATTACTATTTATATCTCATCTTGAATCATGCTTTCTAAATGATCTACCAAATTTCTGAATGTAGTTATGCATTATTTTGTGTGCTATCTATGATTTCACCCATTAATTTTTGACTTCTCTGGCAGTGCTAATCTGGCTGATATCTGTACATGAATCTCCTTTTGCAACTCTTTCTAGTTTTGTAGGTTAGGATATGATCCAGTAATCAGCAAGTTCTAGTAGACATTAATGCTGCTGCTCCTGGAATACATTTTTGTGAAATAAGGCCTAAAATAAGTAAAGGATAGAAAATAAGTTCACTCTGATGAAATTGTCAAACTCTGAAAAAAATAAGATTAAAAGAGAGGAGGAAACATTGTAAAAAACATACACTTACAAAAGAAGAAATTGTGATTGTATTCACTGTTTCCTCACTAGTTGTTTACCTAGCCTTTTGCCTCTTGTCCTAGAAGTCAATGTTGAGGAGAACATTGAATCAAGCAGAAACAGTGGTTTTCTCTTCATGTCTTTTCTATTTCCTTCCTTCCCTTTGTTACGATGATGGACACATACTTCACCATACTGCTTCAAAGGTTACAAACACTTGCATCTGTTGCTTGGATATTTCTGTAAGCTGCTTTGAGGATCACACACTCAGATGTGGTTCTCAGATACTCTGGGCTCTGGTGTGCCCAGTTGATGTACACATGATAATAGTATCAGAGACTGCCCTCAGTGACAATTCAGGGTAGGTAGTGCCAAACATTGAATTCTTGTCTTAGGGTGTGAAATAGGTCCACTATTGAATCACATCACTGAAATCCCAGAATCGGGATTTTCAAATGATTCAGAGGAAACCCAACAGTAATAAAAAGTATTTCTAAATCTTTTCAACTTCCCACAAAGAGACTAAAATTATTTCCTCTCTGCTATCACCTGTTGTCAATTGATTGTTCTTTGTTTTAGAAATTTCTTTTTTTTTAAATTGATTGATTTGGTGAAGCATCTGCCTTTCCTATTCTTGAGGCAGGTTTTAGGAATATATTCTCTATATCAATTTCCCACTGTTCAGAAGTAACACTCCATTAAATTAAACAAAAAGAAATGCAAAAGGAGACACATTTCTGTTTTACTTTTTTTTTTACAACAATGTCTTTTATTTTTCTTAAACCCCATACATGAGTGAGACAATTCTGTGTCAATCTCTCTCCCTCAGACTTATTTCACTCAGCATAATATATCCTATGTAGATCCATGTATAGGAAAATTTCATGACTTCATCTCTCCTGATGGCTTCATAATATTCCATTGTGTATAGGTACCACAGTTTCTTGAAGGGCATTTTGGTTGTTTCCAGAGTGGCTATTGTAAATAGCACTGCAATGAATATAGGAGTGAGGAAGGAATTTTTCTATTGTATGTTCATGTTTCTAGGCTATATTCCCTAGGAGTGCTATAGTTGGATCATATGGGAGCAGAATTTCCAGGTTTTTTTTTTAAAAAAAATCTTCATATTCCTTTCCATAAGGACTGGACTAGATGGCATTCCCACCAGCAGTGAATGAGAGTTCCTTTCTCTCCACATTCCTGTCAGAACCAATTGTTCTTATTTTTTGTGATGTGTGCCAGTCTCTGTGGTATGAGATGGTACCTCATTGTTGCTTTGATTTGCGTCTCCCTGATAATTAGTGATGTGGAGCATTTTTCATGTGCCTTTTGGCCATTTGTATTTTTTCTTTGAGGAATTGTCTATTCATTTCTTCTCCCCATTTTTGATGGGGTTAGATGGTTTTTCCTTGTTAAGTTCTGTCAGTACCATGTGTATTTTTGATTATTAGTCCATTATCTGATGGATATTGGGTGAATAGATTCTCCCATTCTGTGGGTGGCTCTTGTATCCTAGACACTATTTCCTACAAAGTGCAAATTTCTGTTTTTAAATTTATGTTTAATTCCCAGCATCCCATATATGAGTGCAGAGCCAGAGTAACCCCTGAGTGCCACCGGGTATGGCCCAAAAACAAAACAAACAAACAAAGAGAGAGAGAAATGTCTATTCGTCCAATCTTTTTGGAAAACAATATGGACACTTCTTTAAAAATATAAATTGAACTATGGACCAACAATTCCATGCCTTAGCATTAACTCCTAGGGCCCAAACTTTTATTCAGAAAAAAACATTTATACTTTTAGATACATTCCAATACTATTCACAGTATCTAATATCTGGAAACTATCCAATTATTGACGATCAAATTACTGACTAAAGAAGCAATGGTTTATATACACAATGGGATATTATTTACCTATACAAAAGGGCAAACTCATGAAATTTGCTTATATGTGGACGGTTCTAGAGAGTACACTGAGTGAAGTTTGTCAAGAGAGGAACAGATACAGAATAATCTCCCTCATATATTGGATATAAGGAAACAAAATAAGGGAAAGGCATATGCTCAAAAGCAACAGTAAAATGAGAACTGATCTTCAGTAGGAAGTTTACCAAAGCTATGGGATAGGTAGGAATACTGAGACGAGGGTGGAGAAAAGTGGACACTCTGGTAGAAGTTCTAATTCTAGAATACTTTATAAATGAAACCCAACCATTAACAGTGCTTTAAATATGGCACCAAAATAGAAAGCACATTAATTAAAAATAAAAGAGTAAAAAAATGCATCTATAGATATATTGTTGAAAAGCTCAAAAGAAAAAGATCAAGGAATGAAGCAAAGAAAGCTAAGATGGATCATGACTAGAATTCTCCAACCAGCCCAGTGAAAAATTTTATATGTTCTCAAAAGCTTATACTACCTTCACCATCTGCATTTATTATATCCTATGGCCTCATTGTGACAACCTTAACAATAAAGTGCGGCTTCTGTTTCTCATCTTTGTCTCATAATTTAGAGTTCAAGTATATTATTTTTTCTTTTTTATTAATTTTTATTTTTAATTATGAGAACAAAAATGCAAAGAAAGAGAACAAGGTAAAGTTACAGTGGAAGGACAATCACCCATAAACAGAATTCTCAGTAGTCCCATTGCAGATATCTTAACTTTGAACTTTCAGCCAAAGAATATTAAGAAAAATAAAACAGAACCCATGTACAATTACTTTGTCCCTCAAGTCCCCAGATTTTAGTACATAATATTTCTTAGCAGCACACAAAGCAATCTAAAGCCATAAAACTTATGTAACTCCTTAAACACTGAAGGCAAAGTACTTTTTTACATTTCCATGCACATGCATATTAGTTTAAGTTAACCTCAAAAGTTTAAGTGGGTTGCTTTCCTTAAGGATTAGAGTCAAAGGAGCACAGTAAAAATGGTGTTAGAGTGGCAATTATTGTTTGCATAGGCCCACCAAAAAATGAGGGACATGAAAAGGAAAA
Source organism: Suncus etruscus (assembly GCF_024139225.1). Lineage (NCBI taxonomy): Eukaryota > Metazoa > Chordata > Mammalia > Eulipotyphla > Soricidae > Suncus > Suncus etruscus. The sequence continues at coordinate 1,670,555 of NC_064856.1, read as the reverse complement.
GCACTGCCTAAATACAAGGAGACCCTACCCCTGAAGTTTCCTGGCATAAGACCAACTCTAGGCTCCAGGCAAACTAGTTTTTTCAATTCAGATCATTATCTGTAGTGCCAATACACTTTTATTTTTCACAGTCTCTGTTGTTGGTATCATGTTTCTGTATTAAAGATCCTGGAATCTGCATATCCTATATTGCAGTCAGGATGGTGCAGCGCATCCTCTCATTTCACCTCACAATTAAAGGGCAATGCAGAGAATCCTGTCCTGTAAGCAGGTCGTTGTTGTTGTCAAGTCTTCTTAGTGTTGAGGGAAGTCTCTTTTGAGCAGGTCGATGTCAGAGCAGTGGTAGGGTCTTCCCTGGTAGAGGATTGCTTCCAGGTGTTGTTATAAAACACCTTGGATGTTTTGTAGATAACTTCCCTGGTTCAGGGGTGAATGGAGGATGCCCATTCTTCTGAGGCCTGTGCCAAGTCATTATATCAATGTTCAGGGTGTAAGGTTCCATTGCACAACAAGATTTGTGTGTTCCAATCTCTATTAGATAAGAACTTATTTGTATGTATAGTATTTTCCCATTTTAATGTGCCTATGCAAACAAGGAACAATGCCACGTGGCGTTATCGGCGCATATGGGGACCATAGGAACAAGTCCAACAATCCCCATGACATGGTTCAGTTGTAAGCATTAAACTGAGGGACTCTTCCACCAAAATTCGTTATTGAACAGCTAACAAAGAGAAGACAAGATAAAAAGTGGGTAGAATCTTCACAGTAAAAGAATATTTAGAATTATAGCTGTTAAAGAAAATACACATAAAATATTCAAAAGACATATGTGTCCATTTTATGTCTTTTGAAATAGTTGGGGATTGTTAAATCCAATGTACGACTTTGGTCTGTGATTAGGACTGTGTAGTACTGAAGTTAAAAAGGGTAAATGTGGGATACTAATGGTTGGGGGTGAGAGAGTTAAGGAGTAATAATGAGCTTTGTAGGGGTGTACGAAAGGGCAGAATCTGTTGTGGCAGGAGGTCGGTCTTGGTGCCTAACAAATTAAAGAACTGAGGGTAAAGAAGGTTAATTGAGAGGAAGATAATGCTGGATTGGGAGATGAGGGAGTAGAAGGGGCTCTGGTGTGGGAGAGTGAAATATATCAGAGGGGCTATATACATTGTATAGATGAATTGTTTATGGATTAGGCTTGGCAGTCAAAGAGGACCACTGCATAGGAAGTCACGTCTACATATACACTAATTTTAGAGACCTCTTTGAATATTATCCTCCAAATCTAGGGAATTCCATTTTTTTCCCTAGAAACAGTTGAGAATTAAGAATATTTTTGGGTGTTGTTAAAAAGTATTAGTGCCCGCGCACTTTTGAAAATGAATACTAGTGAAAAAAAACTCCTGAATGGGGTCCAGTATGCATAGGGGAGGAACTTCTCTCCCCCACCCTCCCCCCAGGACCCGATTTACAAGGCGTGGCCATGAAGACCAGTCTGTCATGGTGGGATCTCAGTCCCCTGGACTAAGTGGTCAGCCCAGGGGGCCTATGGCTGGCTGTCCTGCTCAGAGCCCCCAACATACCAGTCAAAGACACCCAGAAGTCCTGGCATGTTGAGTCTTCTGAGCCCAGCACCTGCTTCTGTCCAAGTATATTATTTTTAAGATTAAAATTACATATATCTGTGTCCCAGAAGTAAAGAAGGCTGGGAGACTGATTTTCTTCTAATGCTTCTATAGACTCTAAAAGTATTCTTTTCTTTCTATTTTTTCACCTTTGAATATTTTTTCACTATTTTTTATTTAAACATCATGGTTACATAGTTGTTCATAATACAGATTTTTAAATAAAAATTAAATTGTTCACGAATTATAATAATACAATGTATAACAACCTTCACCAGTGTACATTTATCACCATTAAGGTAATAAATTTCCCTCTCACCCTCCCTCACACCCACCCCCTCCCACCTGCCTCTGGGACAAGCATTTACCCTCTGTCTGTCTCTCTCTCCCTACCCTCTCTTTCCTGTTGTGATATTGTGTTATGTATTACTACAAATCAAAGGGTGCCATGGATAGCCTTTCCATATTAGACCTATCTATTCGAACTGCACTCTCCGCTATTTGTGGCAAGCTACCGACCATGGACTGACACTCCTGATTTTCATCTCTATTGTCTCTGGATATCATACCCACACTATGTTTTATTTTCCTTATATCCCAGTAATGAGTAAGATAGTTCTATGTTTATCCCTCTTACCCTGACTCATTGGCTCAGCATTATAGTTTTCATGTCCATCCATAATTAAACAAAATTCATGCCTTCAATTTTCCTCTAAGGGCTGCATAGTATTCCATTGGAAAGAATCCAATTGGAAAAGAGATTGGAGCTATTGGACAGCTCTTCCAAATTACAAATGCATATGGTAACAAATAACGAGCTAAGAGTTTATGAACAGGGGCCAATGAGATAGCAAAACAGTATGGTGTTTGTCTTACACATAGCCGATTCAGGACGAACTTGGGTTTGTTTTCCAGCATTCTATATGATTACCTGAGCCTGCCAGGAGTAATTTCTGAGTGCATATCCAGGAGTAACCCCTGAGCGCTGCCAGGTGTGGCCCAATATTTAAAAAAAAAGTTTATGAACTTTACTCTGTGTATACACAAATCATTATTAATATATAGAAAACTTGTAAGTAAATATATCTTGTAACATTAAGAAATCAACAGCTTCAAATGCTTATTTAAAGTGTATTTTACATGTCTCAAATATTTTAGCATAAACATATTTTGATGTTTTCTACTTAGGGAAGGTATGTGCAACATTTAACTTCCTCCTCTATTTCTTTTTTAAGTGTATTTCCCAAGACCATCATCTAATAAACAATCCTACAATAAAACTGCCTATGAAACAGATGACTTCTTCATTAGCTTCACTCTCTCTCATCTCATTTGATTAGCAACTGATAAAGAAAATCAAACACCTGATACCCATTTTCATAATAAGAGATTAATTCTCTCTGGAGCATGAACAAAATTCAATTTCAAAGAGCTATCTTCTCTATTCAGAAAGCTGGCAAAGTCCCCTTTCTGAAATGTTTATTTGCATTGTTGTAATTAATTAAATATTAATGCATTTATTTTATAAATATTATAGATGCAGTATCAAAATTTTAATTGTATTTTATATACCCCTTGAACAGCACAACTGCCTAACAGATGAACAGATAAAGAGGCTGTGGTATTAAATATTATGTAGTTCTAAGAAAAGATGAAACCATGTGGTTTTCCTCAACATAGGTGAACTAAGAGCACTGTATTAAGCTAAATAACTTAGAAAAACAAATACAAGATGATCCCTCTCATCTATTGAGTACAAGGCAAAACAAGGGAAAGACATTATTGAATAATAAAATCCCTTGCCTTTGAATTACAAAAGTGATTAACAAGCATTGAGGGAGATGTAAGGTGCCAATAAAGGTCAGGTTACAGATGATATAGGAACAGTAGTGATGGGTTGTGGGCACTTAGGTACTGATGGAATGCAAAGACTTTGTACATCAGCATTATAAATTTTAATGCTACAGTAACCATGTAACTTAAACTATAACAAAATACTCTCTTAAAAATCACTATGCATGTTATGTAGAGAACGGATTAGTTTTAGTAAGGAATATATGCAGAGAGAGAAATTATGAAGGCACAGTATTCATCTGAGGTTCAAATCAGTGTTGATGTGAGGCAAATCAATTTTAGAAAATATCTTTCAGTAAAACATATAAGAATCATTGATTCTACCCAACAAATCACTATGTAGCCCATCAGTTACCTGCAACCTTTGCAATTTGATCATGCTTTCCCTCCTACCAGGATGCAGAGTCATCTTTACCTTTACTTAAATCTAGGCTTAAACTTAGGGTTGAAAGTGTAGAAATAGGAAAGCCAAGAATATAGAACTTATGATATTTAATTAATCAAACTATCATCCTAACCAAAGAATGTTTGCATCAATTTATTACTCTATGGCAAATCCTAAGGTAATCTTTATAAATAGGGTTTACACAACTATATACTGGAAGATGGGTCTATATTGGGTCTATATTAAGAGAAATGACAGATTAAGGAATATACAAAATAATTTTATTCTTCATTTACACACTACTATTAAAATTTTATATGTTTACTTATCATCAGTATGCAGAAAGAACTAATTTATTTTTAAATTCCAGGTATCAAATATCAAATTAGCTATCATTTTACTAAGTTCAGTCATTCTATACACAGATATAATCACACTTTCATTATCTTGATAATTATTAGTTTCTCCTAATGTTTTCATTTACTAAAATGATTTTTCAAAAAAGACGTAAAAACAGAACAATATTTTTGAAAAGCCATTTTATTAAAATGATTGAAATCACGATTGGACCAAGTGTAGCAAAACTGCAATATGTTGGCTGTGAATTGGACAGACTCCCTCCAAGAATGTAGGAGGCATAATGAGAAAGCAGAGAAGAAATTTCATAAGTGAAGATAATAGCCATAAGAGTGCTAATACTCAACAAGTACCAACCAGGTGTATAATCTCTCACATATCAACTTTATAGAGGAGATATTGAAGATAATATTGAAGATAATTAATGAACTCAAAGTAAAAGTGTCCAGACAGACACAGGGACATCTGAGAAAACTAGAAAGGCCTAAATAATTTGGTAGATAAAATGAAAAAAGCTTGATGAAAGACCTTAACAGCACAGTAACAGTAATTGAGGATAAAATCAATGAGCTCTAAGATGAAATACATGATTTACTAAGAGTTCCCCATGAAAAAATATAAAATATAGCTTTCTTTCTCTGCCTGTCTCTATCTCTATGTCTGTCTGTTGGTCTCTCTCCTTTAATCACACACCACATTCACACACTCTCTGATCAGGTGATAATCTGGTTTTAGCTGAAAAGGCAAATCTGAAAAATGGGCGAGAGACAAGTGTTTGTATAACAATATGACCTTTATGTTTCCGTACCAATTTACTCATCTACAAAAACGCAATGTATGATTGATGGTGAGACCTAGTCCAATACGAAAACCAGAAGAGGACTCCAAGATTTTTAGTTTCTTCCCACCATAATCCACATAGCATCATGGCCTCAAAATGGATGCACTTGCAGCTCTTAATTGTTCCCACCAGTCAAGTTTCAGAAATATTGTCTGAATCTAGGCAAATTATCAAAGGGGCACCTGTTTTAAATTTATGGCCATTGAATTTGATCTGTGTATAAGGCATGTAGGATCCCTGAGTTTGGTCTGGAGATTAGGCACATGATTCCTTGGAGAACCACTGGGAAAGGTTTCCAAACACTTCATCAGCAAGCCTCTTCCCAAACCAGCTAATATAGCTTGAAATGTTTAAAACATAAAGTCATTACAAATGAATCAATCTTAAATTTCAGAGTCTCAAAATATTATCTTGGTTTAAAATCACTATATATTCAAATAAAATGAACTGAAACTAGGGACTGAATGAAGGTGAGTTTTTTTTTTTACCAGCTTTCATTAAAAAGAGAGACAGTGAATTTAATAAGAGACCCATGCCGTAATATTAGTGTGTAGAGAAATTGAAATAAATTATCACCTGATCAGGCAGTGTGTGAATGTGGTGTGTGATTAAAGGAGAGAGACCAACAGACAGACATAGAGATAGAGACAGGCAGAGAAAGAAAGTAATATTTTATACTTTTTCATGGGGAACTCTTAGTAAAAGATATTTCAGTCACATATTTGACAGTGATTTCTCTTCTGTCACTCTAGTTTTGTGTTAGCAATTGTTATATAATTCATATTATATCTCAATTTCATTTTATTTTTCATACTGCATTTGGATATGGCCTCAGAAAAAGTGACTGTAGTTCTGATTGTCCCTAAATAATTTGATTAGCATAAAAGGAAAGGTGGATTTTAAAGTCAGCCTTGAAAATATAAACAAGAATAATGATCATGGAAGAGTGGAAATAAGTTCATGGCTAGGCAGAGAAAGTCTACTATCACTGGCAGCTTTGAGTAGCTTGCTATACTAGAGGGATAAATTTCATCTGGAGATCAGGAGAAATTAAATTTCTATTACATTTTAAAATATTTAAACATAAACGTTTGTACCAAGTATCGATACTTATTTATTTTAACCATCAATTTGAGAATACCTAGCAATAAAATATTTATACCAAAACTTAAATCTCTTCTCTATAAATTAGATTTCCCCCCCCCCCCAGTCTGGCTCATAACAAATCTATTCCTGAGTTAAATGGCTCCTCAAAATTTAGTTTGAAGCTCTTCTAACAGTATTTGATAGTCTTAGGATATTTCTCTATTGTTAGATTTTTTTTTTCAAAAGAGATGTGATCCTCACCTGCAGTCTGATAGTTCTACAAGACTGATTTCCAGGCAACTCGAATTTCACTGTAGTAACCAATGGAAATTTTATTAGGAACAAATTAACGAAGAGTGAAGAAAGGTCTGTATTACATAGGACACACAGTCAATAGGAAGTCTTATTAATATTTAAGAAAGTTAATTTGGTACAAAAAAGATCTCAGACTTCCTGGAGTCTGACAAGTTTAAAATCTTTTTGTTTTGTTTTGTTTTGTTTTTCGGGCCACACCTGTTAGATGCTCAGGGGTTACTCCTGGGTACGCGCTCAGAAATTGCCCCTGGCTTGGGGGGACCATATGGGACACTGGGGGATCGAACCGTGGTCCTTTCCTTGGCTAGCGCTTGCAAGGCAGATACCTTACCTCTAGCGCCACCTCGCCAGCCCCAAGTTTAAAATCTTATGTCTCATTCACACTTACATTACTTAATGACTTTTGCCTAATTTTCTCTATATATGACATAAATGAAATTATATCCCTCGTAGAATATTGCAAAATTAAAAGTTTTAAATAATCATTGAATAACTGGATGTACAAATAAGTGAATAATAAAATAAGGTCTCATGTGATAAAGGCATGCAAAACATGTGATTTCAGAGTTCATTTAAAGACAAATACCAGGGTTCTTGTTTTTATTATCATTCTCATAAGGGAGTTAGTAAAGCTCCAAGCACCACGTCATGGCATGACTTCATTCAAGTAAGTAGGAAGATTTTGGAATACATATCTTTTTTGTAAGGGAAGTAAATCTTTCCAGCAAAGTTCACCTCCCATTAGACTTCCTCTCAAGATTTACTGGTCATAATTGCATCACAAATGTTTGTCCTAAAGGTAGATAATGCTGAAAAAGTAACTACTTAGCACTTAGAATTTTTGTTCGTTTTATGGACACATCAGGAGTTACTCAGGGCTTACCCATCGCTCTGTACTCATAAATAATTTCTGACAAAGCTCAGAGGCCAGAGGTGGTGTTGGGTATCATGGGTTGAGTACATGCAAGGCAAGTGATTTGCTCACTGTATTATCACGCCAGTCCATTGCTGACTTTTTATTTTTATTTTTGAGGTTATTTTTTTTGGAGGGGCACAGTTGGCCCTGATTTCTGCGCTCAGAAATCACTCCTGGCAGGCGTGGGGAATCAAATGGGATACAGAAAATGAAACTGGCTCCATCCCAGGTCAGCCGCATAACAAGGCAAACGCCCTACTGCTGTGCTATCATTCCAGCCCCATTCCTTGTCGACTTTCAAATGATAATTGAATTCTGCAAGGAAGGAGGTGGATGAAAAGATAGTGTAGAAGCATCCAACAATTTCTACCACAACATAGGCCATAGCTTAAGAAGTAAAGAAGAATTTGCATTAAGTCAAAAATACTTGATAAATTTTAGTTCTTTTGTTATAATTCTGCAATCTCAACTCCACAGGTAATATATACAGGTATAATATATGTATAATATATGCATTCCACATGTAGCAGATATTTGTCATTGATATTCTGAAGCCTCCACTTCTCATCACTAAAAGTTCCTTACCATCAATAATCATTCCCAAAAACTGTGTGCATACTCCCTTGTGTTATTATAGTACTGGTAGGAGTCAGAGTTTCTCTTTTATATTTTACTCATACTTTTCTACAATAATCAGAGGATGGCATAAGTCTTAGGTAGGACAAAGTTATACCTTCTTTAGAATTTTGCATTTTGAATGGGTGATGCAAAATCAAACTACAAAACGAGGGCAGTAGAGGAATGAACTTTCCCTAAAGTGTGATCCTTACCATGTTCGCTGACATAGCCTCTAGAAGATATTTCCTAGATCTTCTCTTGTGAACTTGCCAGTAAACCCACCTATAAATTCTGGTAGTATTTGCTACAATAAGCATATGACTGCCTCTTTTCCCAAAGAACTACTCCAGGCAGACAGAAAAGAACTCTCCAGGAAAAGCCTGAGAGTGGTGATTTCCTGACTCCAGCACATATTCTGACATAAAAGCTTGAGGGGCATAGTTCTCTTGAATTCTACTTTTGATAATGTCAAATACCACAGCATTTATTTATGCCAGGAAAAATGCCACGGCAAATATTTAGATCAAGAAAAATGACCAGTGTTCTAAATAAGGTTTTGCGTCTTTCCTCAGAGTGCAAATTTATCAGAACTTTATTGCTAGGAATTATTGAGCTTCATTCAGAGAAAATTTACAGTCAATAGATGATTTGATTGAGTGTAGCAAAAGGTTTTTCTTTTATCTCCAGGTAAAAAAATATTTTCAGAATATATTTAAGTTCCAGAGATCTGGAGGAATCAAGGAACATTAGACATTACATGAACCATAGTTTTTATTGGCGCCTACTTATGTTTTACATAGTTTCCCCTAATTTTGTTTTGGTTTTGCCCACACTAAATACCTCTCAGAGATTACTCAAGGATTATTACTCCTGAGTATTTTTAGAGAACTCTATGTGATACCAGGGATCTAACCCGTTTTGACACATTTTAGGCAAGCACCTTACTCCCTGTATCCTTTCACTGTCCCCCATCCCAACATGTCTTTACTTTCATACAACTTACCATGTAGAGTGTTGAGTCAATAAATCTTTAAACACGAATTTCTACTTCAGTCTCTGCAACTAAGGTCCCCAGTCATATAGACCCATAGATTAAATGTCCTTTCTGCCTGTCTGACTCTCAAGATTTCTATAAATTCTCTAAATCTAATTATTTTGCAGCAAGTTTCTATTTTTCTTAGAGATTCTCTATTAGTTTCTATTTTGCTTCCAAACATAAGAACAAAAGTGACTCAAAACCACCTTAGTCTAGTGGGAAATGGTTTAACAATCACTCTATCTCATAAGACTAAATCTATAAAATATGTGTGATCATAAGTACTCAATCAACTGATGTAATCTGTTGTGTTAAAGATGTTTAAGAAGTAAATGCAATCCTTATGATTCCATTACATTAACTTGATTCTATTAACAAATGAAATGCCAATACTCATTAAATACAATTATTATGTAATAGATACCATTCAACATTATTACTCTCTTCAAGTTAAATCTTTTTAAAAATAATATCTTTATTTAAACACCATGATTACAAATAGGACTGTAGTTGGACTTCAGTCACTAAAAGAACATTCCCCTTCATCTTGCAACCTTCCCACCACCATGCCCCTCATCTCTCTCCTGCCACACCCTCTGCCTGTATTCGAAACAGGCATACTACTTCTCCCATTCATTAACATTGTCATGGTAGTTGTTAGTGTATTATTTCTCTAACTGCACTCACCTCTCTTTGAGGTGAGTTTCATATTGTGAGTCAGTCCTTTTGGCCCTCATCTCTGGGCATTATCACAATAATGTGCTGAACATGGAAACTATTATGCTGATTGAAATAAGTCAGAGGGAGAGAGAAACACACATAATAGTCTCACTTATCTATGGGTTTTAAATAAAATCTTCTATTAAATCTTCTAGGAATAATCTTCACAGCATAGTAGAACAACTTCAGAAATCGCCTATATTTGCAATCAGCTGCATTAAACTTTGCGGATACTAATGTTTCAAGTTAACCTTTCTGTAGCATCTTAAAACTCAATTATGCTTTGAAAATATCAAAATATTAAATAGTTTTACATTTAACCAAGTGAATATAACCACTGTAATAAATAAATAAACCATAGCTTTGTTCATATTAGCAACAGAAATAAATACCTCCTAAAATTCAAATGGAAATATGGAAATATAAAGTCTTTGACTTGCTCTACTAGCAGTTACTTTTCAAAGCTCTATTAAGTTTTCTCGAAGGATGGTACAAACAGTAATTTATCCTTGTGTCTGTTGGCCAGTGGGGAAGTATGTTGTTTGAATTGCTCATAAATCAGAAACTCGGGCATCTAACATATGGCCATGTAAACATCCTCCTAGTCATTTTACTTCAAAAAAAATCTCCCATTGTTCACTACTACATTAGTTTAAAGAAACACTTTAAATCGAGGTCTTCCTTAATGAAAGCTTCAGGTGAAGTGTTGAAAATCCTTTTTTTGATAAATATTTTAGGAGGTTGAAGTGATAGCACAGCAGGTAAGGCATTTTACCTTGCATACAACTGACTCCAATTTAATCTGTGGCGTCCCACACGGTTCCCCATGCATTGACAGGAACGACCCTGAATACAGAGCCAAGAGCCTCCCTTGAGCACCAATGGGTATAGCCCCAAATATAAACAAACAAAAAGAATTATTTAAATAAGCACTTTTAAGCTTATTACTTTAACACATGAATTTTTATTTCTACAAGTGGCATTTAATTAAAGTGAGATAAAGTCTAAAAATATACTACAAACACTATTGGCTCATGAAGCCATGAGCTTTGCATAGTGATGATATATGTGGTTCATCAATAGTAACAAATATGCACACTGAAGTGGGAGAAATGTTCAGGGAGGGTTTGTATAGTAAATCTCTGTACTGTCCTCTTAATTTTTTGTAACTCCAGAATCTAAAAGAGAGATATAAAATTAAGAGCAGTCTTTATTCACAGCACTTATTTATGTGGAACTTGGTTCAGTGCTCTTTCTCACCAACATGTGAGTTTCTTGCCATTGTCTTTTACTCAAATGTGACAAAGTATAAAATTATGACTGACTAGGAGAACTAAGAACACTAAGAAAATAAACCATCGATATTCTGTATCTTACAAGAGAATTTTATCTTTATCTTTACTTATACAGATCTCCTTCCAGCTATTTTTTTTTTTTTTGGTTTTTGGGGCCACACCCGTTTGATGCTCAGGGCTTACTCCTGGATAAGCGCTCAGAAATCGCCCCTGGCTTGGGGGGACCATATGGGACGCCGGGGGATCGAACCCCGGTCCTTCCTTGGCTGGCGCTTGCAAGGCAGACACCTTACCTCTAGCGCCACCTCACCGGCCCCCCTTCCAGCTATTTTTAAATGTCTGCTTGAATTCCTTTCCTCTTCTCCCCAAATATCTTGGTAGTAATAAATAAATTAGTTCCCTGTCTTAAAGAAACACATATTTTAAGGTCTTAAATCACTGTGAAAAGAACAATGAAATATTATATTTGAACTACTGATAAAAGTAAATATGGGTATTTGATCTCTTAGAAAATATTCATGCCTTATCTGTTTCTATAATTTATAAAGTTTATAAAAACAACAAGGTCCTTTGTAGAATAGTTTGCTTCTGAAGTTATGTTGCTCCTGAAAGCAACTTTATGATCATATTTAGAATGCAGTCTCTTTCACATCTTCCTACAAAAAAAATGCATGCAACAGCACTCTTTAATGAGAATGAATTACACGTGTGTACATTTATTTTATTCTTGGAGAAGACATAGGCTAGTAATGAGAGTATCACTTAGTCATTTCTCCAAAATCATGAAGTATTATGTTTGTTTTAGCTTTATGTTCTATAGTGACCTTGCTACACTATTAAAAGAATATTCAGCATGTAGTTCACACGAAGCCTACACTTTACTTGGAAAGAAAAAAGTTCAAATAGGTATTTTCTCAAGATTGGTCACTCTCACTTGACTCTGTGGTTCTCTGGGCATCACCTGTGACTCCTCCCTTGTGCCCATGTTCATCCAGGCCTAGCTTAATTCCTGCCATCTGCATCTCATGAGAGCACTGGGAAGAGAAGCTTGAGATGTGGTGCGCTGAGGTCAGTTTTCACAAGAAATTCCACCCCCAATTGTCTGTGTCTAGTCCCAGTCCTAGTGATAACTTGAATTGGGAGGAGCATTTAAATCATGGTGTTAAGTGAATGTTATAGTTTTTGTTCCACCTCCACTCTAAAAGAGTAGGTTGCTAATCATTTGTATGTATACCTCTGAATTTGAAAGATAAAAATGAACACAAAGTGCACTAAGTTAAAATATTGCCTATTCGGACAGGAAAAAATACCTGTAAGGAAAAGAAAAACTTTAGTACTTTTGTAGAGTCTTTCTTTGCTATTTAGGCAGCACCACTTTTTTCTTTTTTTAACTTTTTATTAATATCTTTATTTAAGCACCATAGTTACAAACATGTTTGTAGTTAAGTTTCAGTCATAAAAAAGTATATCCCATTTCACCAGTGTAACCTCCCACCACCAAGCAGCACCAATTTTAACAACATAGAAGAGGTAATATGTCTTTAAATTCATAAATTCAATTCACTAAATCTAATTGTTTCCAAAGAAGATGTGATTGGGATTTTCTCAGTTTTATGTAACTTCCAAAAATGAAACACAGCATTTTGGAAGCTAATTTGAAAATATTTGCTTAATCAAGTAAATATTTCTCATGATATGCAACCTTTGTAACAATAAACATTTTATACTTTTCTCATAACTTAAAAATTCTTCCTGCCAGTGATATGCATGGGTGATACAGTCACTCTCATTCCACTAAAATAATTCTAACAGTTTTTCTTTTAATTTTAATCATTGCATGTTCACTGTTATGTGCAGTCTGGAGGCATCACTGGCAGTCTAATACCTGCAGAGAAGCCCAAGTGCCACAAGCAGGGCAAAGATATTGGCCATTTAAAATTTCTACCCTGTAATGACCATAAAGAAAAAGGGGATGTGTTGGATATACAGACATTCAGGAAATAAATATGCTTAGCTAGAAAGATGCTAGTCTGAGGAAAGGAGCTAAACAAATAATTTAGGGACCCTCATTACTAATTGCCAGACACCAGAACATTAGTGAATGATCTATTTATGAAGGTCCTGATTCATTATTTTTTATCTGCCATTGATCCAGAGACTTGCACTAACTCCATTAGCCCCAGTGATATATCAAGTCCTAGTTATGTTAGATTACCATAAATAGATAACAGTCTGTTAACATTTGCCCTTCTGTTTACTGTTCAAAACCATGTTTTCTGGTTATAAACAAGAAATACTGAACTTGAAGGACAGTCAGGGCTCTCAGTCCAAGAGGATATGAGGCCCCTGATGCCATACTTTTCTTCTCTCTCATTTTTTCTTATTTTTTTTCTGTCTTGTTTTCTTATCCTTGAGAAATGCCTTTACTTCAGAGGTGCCCTGTTTCAGATTCCTTCCCCAACCCGGGCTCTTCCAGACACTCAATGAGCAAACAAGTACATAGTATGGGAAAAAATTTAGATGAGGACATTTTCAGTAAAACACTATGTCTGTGATATAATAGGGGAAATCCAGGCAGGAGGATATCTAAAAAGTATGAAATTAATAAGATGCTACAGAATCTAGGATCATTCGCTTATTTTAATATCTTTTACCACTATACTAATAATAATGAGAAAAGAGAAAGAAAAAATCCTCAAAGTTCTTTCTAGAGCTATGAGAACAGTAAAACATCTTAAAATACTATCATTTATTTCTAGGTACTACTTAATATAAGTATCAATATTGAGGGCATAATGATTACTTTGATTAATAATCCATTCTAGAAACAACCAAAAAATAAAAGGCTCTTGTTTTTAGTTCTAAGCAAAACCATCCCACACAGATCTGTTGTTTTCCTGTTCACATTTGTACTCATAAAAGGACTGTTCTGTCAATATTATTTATACAACGCTATGAGCCTACTTCTGACAGAATCAACAAAAAGTGTTTCCCAAATTCCCAACGTAGAATTTCAATATTTCCTGGGCTAGAGAATATGCATATTTACCTGATTTTAGTTTCTCCTAAAGTTCATTATCATAATCAATTACTCTGACATCAATACTCTCCCATTAATTTATAGGGCTTATTCTAAAATTAAAGTTTATTAATCTATCTTACATATTATACAAGTAGCTTTCCTTACAGCAGAACCATACAAAGTGTCAGTAGTATCAGACAAAGCTTAAGAAAATATTTTCCTCCAACTATGTGTGATAATGAGGCTGATCTGAAGTGACAGATAAATATGAAGAGTATTCATTAAACACACACACTAACTCTTGAGGTCTTTACTTTGGAGGGCCTATTCTTTTCTTTAAAATAATTTTTAATTGAATAACTGTGAGATACACAGATACAAAGTTGTTCATGATTGAGTTTTAGTCATACAATGTCCAACACCCATCCTTTCACTGCACACATTTCCCACCAATAATTAACCCAATTTCCCTCTGCCCTCTCCCTGAGGATACTGCAATATCTTTAATTATGTTTAAGATTTCCTTAGGTAAAGCAGCTTGTGCCTGAATATCTGCATATTGATTTTCTGCCATTAATAATTCATACGATAGAGTGACCCCTGCCACTCGTTTTTTTGTTCCATCCGGGCTATATAATTTGGATTTCACACCCTCCGCATAGAACATCTCCCATTCCGTTCGCTGTTTAGATGGCAAGCATATTTCAGCTAGTTTTTGAAATTCATGCAGTGTCCAAAGTGATTTTCGACACCAAAGTCTTAGCGTCTCCAGACAGTATGGAGAGGTTGGCCCAAATTCCTTACATGTTTTCTTAAACCGTTCCATGTCTTCTATTTCAAGGGGTTCGTAAATGGTTCTATATACTGTTTGTAACGGAACTGAGGCCGGATTAGCAGAAGTACTTTGCACCGGGCTCTGAGCCCTGACATGTGGAGCACTAGCCTGTGATTCGTCATCTGAGCCGGCACTATTTTGTGATTCCATTCTGTGTACAGAATCCGGACTCACTTGTGGACTTAGCACCGGGGGTTGGTCATCAGTGTTAATATTTTGATTTGGGTCCTGAGTTTCTAAATTATGTTTCCGAGTAGATTTTTTGTTGGGAAAAATGCCTATATTTTTGATGGTGGTGCTAGATTCATCAGCCTGCACTTTGGCCTGGAGTTTCATTGGATAGATCTCCTTATTTTCCAGGCTGGTCTTAGCCTCACTTTTCCCACACTTTTTCCTTCCGAAATACCAGCCAATACCTATGCATGCCATAACAATATTAGCAACCACAGAGATTCCAAATATTTCAAAATGTTAACCTTTGGAAAATAGAGTTCCAATGGCTATGATTCTTCTCAACAAAAGGAATATGTGTTTGTTGAGAAATATGAAAGTTAAGAAAATACTCTTCATGCTTGGTCAATAGTACAGTGGGCAGGGTACTTGCCTTGCATGTGGCCAATTCTGGGGATTGAACACATATGGTTTCCCAAAGCTCAAGTAATCAGTGACTGCACAGTCAAAAATAATCCCTAGGCACTTTTGAGTGTGCCTACCAAACAAAAAAGAGGAAAGGAAAGAAAATACTCTTCATTTATTCTACAGTTTCACGCTTGATTATATAGTATTTTGGAAAATCATTAGTTTTATTTAGGGTCAACTTTATTGTGTTTTTACTTTATTTCCTGGTAATCAAATAAAAATGAGCCCCCCCAAATAAGGATGTTTTTCTTTTAATAGGAGGCTACCAAGTGATGAGCAGGACACCTGAATATCCCTCCCATCAATTCTTGGCCAACTAGTAGTTCAGTGTTGACACCCAAGGATATGGTGCTACTCAAGACCAGTGATAGGAATCTACTGACCACCTTGGCAGTGAATAGGACCTTGGGGATCACACTCTGTGGTGCATACCTCTGGGTCACATCTGGGGATATGAAGGTGGTTGTGTGGTACCGGGGACCAAAGCAGGGTTGGTCCCATCATGCAAAGCATTTTTATTATGAATGTTTGTACTATGTACTAACCCTTGTACTATGTCTCCAACAACAAAAAGAATCTTTTCAATTATTATCCTGTCCTGAAGAAATCTAGCAAAAGAAACTGAGTGAGGGAGTACAGTTAGGGCAGAGAAGGGACATTATGACAATGATATTTGGAAATGATTACTCTGGACAAAAGCTGGATAATGGAAGGAGGTAAAGTGAAATGATGTTACCCCTTCACTAACCATGTAAATCCCAGAGTATAAAGATAGTAAATGGAGAGAGAGAAAGATAAAGAAGAAAAAATCTGACATAGAGGCAGGTAGTGGGGTGTAGCATATGAAAAAGTTTCCATAAGATGATTCTTGGAATTGTATATAAAAGTGTCTCCTTAGGATTGTTCTGTGACTTTTGCCCCACCTAACCCTTCCAGGTGGGGCGCTGTGGAGTTGGGAATAAATAGCTGGAGGGACAGGAGTTAGGGGTCCTTCTGTGAAAAGCTGCTGGCTGCAGGAGGATTCTTTGGCTCTCCTTGCCGATCTTTTAAACCCTATCGTTCTGGTCTGTGTGTATTATTATTTGCTGCGGATAAATATTTCCAAGGTCTTCCCCCGAAAGGGGACAAGGGGATGGGAAGTAATTTCTCATTCTGGGGACTGTTCTTGGATTCACAAATATCCAGCCAAGATAACAGCGAAGATATCTTGCAAATGGCGCCGGGAACAGGTGGACCTGGACCCTCAATAACTGTAAGTGAAACGCTTTATTGGAAATTGCCTCTGGAGATCCTTGGATGGCTTCTATGGTCAGCCGTGTTGATTGTGCCACCTTGTTACAAATTCTTTGGTTTGGCGTTTGTCAAGTGGATATTTCCATACTATTTAAAACAAATAGGCTGGATGATAGGTAAATTCATTGCTTTTGGATGGTTGTGGTCTATAGTTCAAATGACAATTGATACTCAAATATTTGCCTCGCCTGTGTTGGCTCCATTAGCCATAGTTTGTGGAATCTCTGTGGTTGCTAATATTGTTATGGCATGCATAGGTATTGGCTGGTATTTCGGAAGGAAAAAGTGTGGGAAAAGTGAGGCTAAGACCAGCCTGGAAAATAAGGAGATCTATCCAATGAAACTCCAGGCCAAAGTGCAGGCTGATGAGACATTTATATGATGACAGTTAGGAACAGCAACCCTTGTACAATTGAAAAATCCACAAAAAATCCTGATATATTTAAAAGTATTCATAGCCTCTTATTGACTTTAAAAATACAATTTATTAATAAACCTATTGTGTTGTTAGATGTACAACTTATTATAACATGTTAGATTATATTATAATAAAATCAAGAAAGTTAAAATCATAAGAATACATTTATAATATGACACTGTATTTACTGAACAAAATTCAAGTATAAGTGAACCTTACATATGGTACACATGGTTCAAACTAATTTTGTTCAAGAATCAGCTGTATAAAAAAGGACCACCATGATGATAATCATTGGAAATGATCATTCTGGACAAGAATTGGAAATTGAACGGAAGTAAAGTAATATGCGTAATGCAACTTCAATTATAATATTGCAAATTATGTTGTCTAAAATATAAAAGCAAGAGAGAGAAATAGAAAGAGATAAAAGTGTCTGCCACAGAGATAGGCAGGAGAATTGGCAGAGGTGACAATGTGAAGGAAACTGGGGACATTGTTAGTGGGATATGTGGACTGGCGAAGGGATATGTGTTAGTGGGAGATGTGTACATTGTATAACAGATGATCAATCAGAAACAACTTTGTAACTGTGCATCTTATAGTGATTTAATAAAAATATTGATTAATAAAAGAATCAACTGTATATATAAGATTTGTTTCTATTTTTACAAAATTATACATATATATGTATACAATTAAAAGATAATTATTTGAAAATTAAAGATGTGACATTAACAAGTAATCAGCATATTTCTAATAAGACCAGCTATTCTCATATCTAAACACAATATATTAATCGTACTTAGAAAGTTTAACATTGATATGTTATTATTCTACAAGAATCACCACATTATTCCAGTTATCCCTGCAGTACCCTCATAGCTTTACTATTTCTAAGATTCAGTCCAGAACCATAAACAGCAATTGGTCAACATAATTCTTGAAAAATCATCAAGCTAAGACAAACTATTGTCTCTCATAACATTTCATGTTTATAAGTACAGGTATAGAGATATAGTAGCGGGATCAAGGCACTTGATTTGCACTAAACTTGGACCACTTCAATCCTGAATACTACATATGGTACTTCCAGGAGTGACCCCTAAACACAAAGTAGGAATAATTCCTGTATACTAGCAGGTATGGTCCCTATACCAAAAAAAAAAAAAAAAAACTAAAATAAATTTAGAAGCACAAAATTATTTAAGGATTACACTGATCTGCTATATATAATCTTCTGACAAAAATTTTCAGTTTTAACAGATTTGGAAGGAAGTACTTAGACGATGTCAGACTTTTTATGGCTTCTTATGGGACAAATGGTTTTAGTTTCTCATTGGCTCCATCAAATTTGATCAATTGAAAAAGCAATGTTAGAGCCTTTGAACAATAATACAATGAATAGGACACCTGTCCTGTTCACAGCTGATTTGGATTCAATCTCTGAAGCTCAATCCCTTTAGCCTTACCAGGAGTGATCTCTTGAGTTCAGAGTCATGGCACCACTTAGAGTGTTCCCTCCTCCCCCCAAAGCAAATGCCCATAAAATATCACTATTTTATAACTATTTTTATCCATTTAAAAATATCATATGGGGCCGGGCGGTGGCGCTAAAGGTAAGGTGCCTGCCTTGCCTGCGCTAACCTTGGACGGACCGCGGTTCGATCCCCCGGTGTCCCATATGGTCCCCCAAGCCAGGAGCAACTTCTGAGCACATAGCCAGGAGTAACCCCTGAGCATTATCGGGTGTGGCCCAAAAACCAAAAAAAAAAAAAAATATCATATGAATTACATTTTAAAATTATGTGAGGGGCCAGAGAGATAGCACAGCAGTAGGGTGTTTGCCTTGCACGCAGCCGATCCAGGATGAATTGTGGTTCGAATCCCAGTATTCCATATGGTCCCCAGAGCCTGCCAGGAGTGATTTCTGAGCACAAAGCCAGGAGTAACTCATGACTGCTGCCGGGTGTGACCCAAAAAAAACCCCAAACAAACAAACAAACAAAAACTAAACTAAAAACAAATGTCTCCAAGAATACAATTACGTGGCAGAGCTAATTGCTGTGCATGAAATCCTTACAGACTCTCCCACAGGTACAATTGCCTTTGCAATTGGGAAGAATCAAGTAACTTGTTCTTGGCTATGACTAGTGAGTAGAACAGATAAGATACTTCTGAGCTAAAGCTCCTCCAATTCCATCTAACCTTGGCCTCTTGCTTCAACCATAATTATTGAGACAGCGTGTCAAAATGAGGAGTCATAAGACAGAACACTCATAAACTGTTAAATAAATGTGTGGAGAGCAGCTACACAGGAGAGCAGCTTGAATAAAGGTGGATCTGGACTGAGTGAGAAAGTCCTACGCACTGAGCTGCTGTGGGGCCAAACTCTCAACTTTCCTAATAAGCCAATTTTCATTGATAATTTTACAAGAATTAGAATAGTTTACTAATTTCTTCAAGATAATAACTCAGTAATATATACAAAAATATTGGTTAACTCTTACAGACTACTTTCTTCCTTCTCACTTTTGGATTTTTTTTTTTCTGGAAGAGCAAACTTCTACAAATCAAAGTGAGTGGAAAACTGAAGCCAGCTTGTTCCAATTTAGGAGAAATGCTTTGTAAACTTGTTGACATAATACAAGAAACTTGAAACTGTCCATGATGTGAATATTTACCTTGGCAAATGCCACAAATCAACCCCAATTTCACAATCCACTATACACAGAACTTCAAGACTGACCCTTATTAATGGTAAATTACCTATATATTCATAAAAATATGAATTTATCTGTTAAATAAAAGATAGAACTAGAATGTTCATTGCATCACTAAAATAATCTCAATTTTGTTATTATTTATCCATAATCGGCTACAAAATATGCCAAAAAGAAATGATAATAGGTTAGAACTGGAAAATAGTGTGATTTCATGAATATAGTGAGTGAAGAAGGCCCACATAAGATACTACCTATCATGGTTGGTATTTAAAGTTCACAATGAGGGGCCGGAGCAGTGGTACAACAGTAGGGCATTTGCCTTGCAAGCAGCTGACCTAGGATGGATCGTGGTTCGCTCCCCCTGCATCCCATATGGTCCGCCAAGCCACGAGCGATTTCTGAGCACATAGCCACGAGTAGCCCCTGAGTGTCATCGAATGTGGCCCCAAAACAAACAAATAAGAAAATAAAGTTCACAATGAACTAATCTATGATGTTAGAAATTCATGCTTTTTATGATTTTTAGTTCTGCTATATAATTAATATGTTTTTTTTTAATTTCTTTTTTCTTTTGGTTTTTGGGACTCACCCAGTGATGCTCAGGGGTTACTCCCGGCTCTGCGCTCTGAAGTCGCTCCTGGCTTGGGGGACCATATGGGACACTGGGGGATCGAACCGAGGTCCTTCCGAGGCTAGTGAGCTCAAAGCAAACGCCCTAGGCTTGTACCACCACTCAGGCCCTTAATGTGTTTTTCTTATAGGAGGATTTTAATAGTTATAAAATCTGTCTCCAAATGACTGACCATTCCTGAATTCCTTCAAAATATATCCTATAAATGTTTTCTAAGGAATATTATAACAAGTATCCTTTCCTCCACTGCAAAAAAAAAAAAAAAGGCAAGTTATAATACATTAGGTCTGAACTTCTGACTCATCAGAAACACATCATAGTAAACTTAATGCAATTAACATTTGTTAGATTAATGAAAATTTAGGCAGAGGAGCATGATGACCTACAGCCTAAATGATCTGACAATAAAATAGGACATCTTTTCCATGGCATGAAGATGACACTTGCTTTTCTCATTATCACTAGAAAGAATATTTCCTGCAAGGGTGCCCATGGAATAAAATTTGCCATCATCACAGTAGAAAGCAGAAGTTCTAATAATTCCTTAGTATCCCTGCCAGTTTGCATAAGTCCAACTGTGTTCCTGTGTCAGGTTCTACCTGTATTTTTAGCCAGTACTAAAAATATTTCTTTGCTACAACTGCTATGAAAACTCTGATTCTAACGTAATTTACTAGATTTGGCTACAGTTTTTCACCATCATTTTTTATTCACTTTCAGTGAGACTCTGAACTCTCCCCTCAAAATTGAACCAGACAATTCCTTAACCAAAGAGATTTAAAAGAACAAATGTTCTCCAAGCTTTCCTTCAAGCCTAGTTAAACAGGCTTAAAGTGAATTTATCTCAGCTAGAGAGAGCACATCTAAGGCACCGAGTACATTGAAATGATTCAACAAAGGTGATGAAACAGAATGGCTTCTCTTCTCTAAATATATGGCAGCTTTCACACTTCTTTTCATCTGTCTTAAACCACAAACCAGCCATTCTCCATGTGAGCTGACTTCTGGTGTTTAACAGAAATATCTTCTGATAAATCAGCTCTTTAGAAACTAAATTTGGTAGAAAGAAATCATAGTAGCTAACAAAGTGATATAGTTAGAAGTAAGACACTGTTGGATGTTGTGATCAAGTGGAAATAATGTGAATAACTTTACAGAATTTTACCCGTTAGGGGAATAGAACAATGGAGTATGAGCTGGAGAGCCCTAAAATAAAGATTGTTTTTAAAATTTAATTAAGACTGTGATTTTCAAAGTGATTGATAGTTGAGTTTTATGTATGTAATATTTCAACAACAATCGCGTCACCTTTGTCAACTTCCATTACCAGTGTTCTTATAGTCCATATACTCTCACTTTGCCCCCGCTGCCACTCCTGCCTTGACAGGCATATTGGAAAATTTGGCAGCTGCAGCTTAAATTTTATATTTTCAGTTTTGTTGAATCTGTGCTTTAGATTTATAGCTATATTACTCTCCACATCACCAATATAATAGAATCTGAGACTCCAAATCCCTTTTATTTCCTATATATTCCCTTTATTATCTTCTTCCCACTTTGATTTCCTTATTTCTCTGTCCTTCTCTTCCCCAAAATCTGGCATCCAGGATTATTTAGGCAATCTTGTTACTACATTACATTTCCTCATCCAGTATATATACTACAGAGAGCTCATTCTGTTTGTCTTTTTTCTTCTCGCTTACTTCACTCAATGTCATCTCCAATTCAGCCAGGTTGCAGCAATGAATTGCTTCTTCCTTGCAGTTGCATAAACATAGTATTCCATTGTATGTATATATTATATATCATGTCTTTGTAATTCATTCGTCTATGGTTGGGCAACTAGGTCGATTCCATATCTTAGCTATTATACAAAGTGAAGAACAGACTTTTGGTGTGCATATGTCCCTGTGAATAAATTTGTTTAAGACCTGAGGTAGATTAAATAATAAGATTATATGTGTGATACAGAAAGGTAAATAAGATTATACAGGTGGTAAAGAAGTTGTAAGAATAGACCAGAAATGATAGGTCTCTGCAATTTTGAGTGGTTTATGGTCATGGATGCGAAAGGAAGAAAGCCAGAACTCTGGTGTACATTTCCCCAGCAGTATTTACCTGTATACATACAAGTAATTATTGAGAAAGAATGGAAAGGTATGGGGTGAATTTTCCAAGTAAAATATAGAGGAGCTTTCATGTGAAATTATAGATAATAGATAATAGACTAATAATAATTCTGGAGAACTAAATCTGAGCTGGAACAAAGCAAAATGGGGACAAAAAGTAGTTGATAGGATCAAAGGACACCAGGTCATGATGAGGCTGACCTATTATTGAAGCTAAAACGTTATTTTAATTTAAAATATAGTCTAGGGGCCAGAGTGATGGCACAGTGGTAGGACATTTGCCTTGCACATGGCTGACATAGGACTGACTAAGGTTTGATCCCCAGCGTCCCATGTGGTCCCCCAAGCCAGGAGCGATTTCTGAGTGCATAACCTGGGTGAGCAGTCAGTTACAGTTTCCAGAGTCAACCAGCTGCATTTCTTCACTTGGCTTCAGGGCTAACTTTTTCCAAGCAGCTTCTTGTCTGCTCCTCCTCTGGCTCTCTGCTTCTGTTTCTCTTTAGCTGTCCTCCGTGTTTCCTTGCTTCCTTCTTCCCCCAAGACAACAGCTTTTATACTTTACTCCAAACTGCAGACCCTTCCCAGGTGTGGATGGTTCTGATCATCCTGGTGATAATAACATAGGGCACTGGGGAAGGAGTACCTCACTCTCAGATAGTAAAGGGAATAAGACTTCTCAATAAGTTATCATCACTGCCATACTGTGCTCCTATTAGTACAAAGAAGCAAGTTATCAAAGATGAATAATCAACAGAGAGTTTCCTATAATCTAAATCCTCTAAAAATACACAACTCGGGGCCAGAGTGGTAGCACAGTGGTAGGATGTTTGCCTTGCACATGGCTGACCCAGGACAGATGCGGGTTCGATCCCTAGCACCCCATATGGTCCCCTGAGCCAGGAGAAATTTCTGAGCAATTACAGAAGCTGAAGTAATCCCTGAGCACTGCCAGGTGGGGCTCAATAAAACCAAAACCAAATAAATAAATAAATACATAAATAAAATAAAAACACAACTGAGACTATAACTGCCTGAGGGGAAAAACTCTAAAAAATTGGAAATACAAAGAATGAAATTTTGAAGAACTTTAGAACAAACGGGAGATAGTTCCTAGGTAAAAAACATACCGGGAACTCACCTTCTTTATGACATTGTACAAATGAAGCAAATTATCAGCAAGAAGGAAAAACAAATTCTTGCGGTAGCCACAGCCAAAATACAACCCAAATGCTGGAGCCTTCCCATTTCCTTTAAGATTCTTAAGACTCAGACTTATTGCTGGTAAACACCTAAGCTTTTTCTAACTAAAACACTTTTACAGATGAATAGCTAAGGCACAAAGAGGTAGAAGGATTTACTTTAAAACCACATACTGTAACACAAACAACTTAACTGACATTTTCAAAAGAAGAAAATTACAATATGTATAAATGTTTAACCATTAGAAACAAGCCAAAAATAATTGAATATTCCAGATTTATATCATTAATGTAAAGAACTCCAGGACAGGGGCCGGGCGGT
Organism: Suncus etruscus; assembly: GCF_024139225.1. Taxonomy (NCBI): domain Eukaryota; kingdom Metazoa; phylum Chordata; class Mammalia; order Eulipotyphla; family Soricidae; genus Suncus; species Suncus etruscus. The sequence continues at coordinate 1,646,293 of NC_064856.1, read as the reverse complement.
GGCGCTAAAGGTAAGGTGCCTGCCTTGCCTGCGCTAGCCTTGGACGGACGTGGTTCGATCCCCCGGTGTCCCATATGGTCCCCCAAGCCAGGAGCAACTTCTGAGCACATAGCCAGGAGTAACCCCTGAGCGTTACCGGGTGTGGCCCAAAAACCAAAAACCAAAAAAAAAAAAAAAAAATAAAAAAAAAAAAAAAAAAAAAAGAACTCCAGGACAATCTCCACCTTAGAAAAAAATTAAAAAGTATATGCGATATAAATGATTCTTTAAACTCTGACTTTGCTCACTTGTTCTCATTAAATTTCTATAAATTTTATTAAGAAAATTCTTGTAGAGCATTTTAAATTAAGTTAAATTTAAATGACCAAAATTAAATTACCAGCCAATTAAAATTGAAACTAAATCTAATCTTCATAAGGAAATGATAAGCCAAATAAGGCTAGAGAAATCACCTGAAGTTGTGACTATTACTGGGGACTTCAAAAATATATTAAGGCAACTAAGAGGGTACAATTGGATAATGATATAATGTTTATTATTAAAGAATTGCAGTGTCTGTTAGAATAGAAGAGGAAAAGACCAGAAATTTGTGTATAAAGAGTAGAATAAGTCAAACGAAGGAAAAGAGTCTTGCAGGAGTCTCCAGTCCAGTTCTATGGAGTGTGCTCTCTCTCTCTTTCTTTTTCTTTCTCTCTCCCTCTCTCTGTCTTTGTCTCTGTCTCTCTGTCTGTCTATATCTCTCTCTGTCTCTAGTCCTCCCCTCCTTGAGACTCGATTTCATGGATTTAGAGCACTCAGCGATGCCAGCCAATAAAACCTTTGTACACTTCGATCGCTTCTGTGATTATCTTGGTTTCTTACTAGAATTTGACCACACAGATTTGTTCACACATAAATTAACAAAATTATTTTTCATTTGTCTCTGTCCTTGGTGAATGTGATTGTCTTTGCCCTTCTGCCAACAGTGCCCATGTTTAAAAAAATGGGGGGGGGGCGGGAGAGTTAGTATAGAGGTAAGGCTTTTGCCTTGCATGCAGAAGGATGGCAGTTCAAATCCCGGCATCCTATATGATCCCCTGAGCCTGCCACGAGCGATTTCTGAGCATAGAAACAGGAGTAACCCCTGAGCACTGCCGGGTGTGACCCAAAAGCTAAAAAAAATGGAGTGCCCATGTATATCCTCTGCATCTACTCTGTGAACAACTAAGAGAAATGTTCCTTTTGAGTCAAAGAATGTGTTTAAAAGGTTGAACATGCAGAAAGTTACTATTGAAAAAGTGGCTCTCAATCAACAATATTTTTTAGATATATATGAAACTTGAGGCAAGATTTACAGCAGATTTTCAAGGAAAACTTTATAGGTAAGTAAATAGGTAAATAAATCAAGTAAATCAAATCAAATAGATCAGACTACTCATTTTTCAAAATTAAAGGAGAGGCATGGCAAGTTACGCATGAGGCTCTATAAAGATAAGCTGTGTTTCCCATATAACTAAATATTTCCCAAAATTAATGTAAGTAAAGCATACTCTATATTAATAGTAATTATAAGAGAAGTTTTTCTTTGAACTCTATATAATGAATAATAAAATATACATGATTTAAAATATACATAGTGTAGTTCTAGACCTTACATTTAAATTTAGTCAATAATGTATTATCTTTCCTCATTTGTCTGGATATCATACTTCTTATAACTGGTTTAATAAATAAAAAATAACAGCCAAGTCTGAAGACAATACATTGGTTTCATGTGGCTAAAATGTATATGAAAAGGAAGAGAAGAGAGATATGAAAGTAAGTGGCACAAAAAAGCAGAAGATGATTGAGTCAAGTTTGTAGACACCAAAAGTAGCCAAGATGTTATATAAATAGAATTCTGGCAATAAAAACAGAGCAAAGAGCTAGAGTCCTGTGATACTTATGACCAAGTGCTTTTTACACTCCACATTAATCACGACAGAACTTATTTTTTATTCCACAATAACACTAACAGTAATTATTTTATTTTTAAAGTACTAAAAACAAATATTATGCTTAAGTTCCAGGTAAACAGCTGGCAAGTTGTATTGTTAGGGTGTATCAATAGGCAGTCTTTGTCCTGAGCATACATTCTTCAACATCTCTGTCCTTTTGCTCTTTGTACGGCACAAAACAGATAGCTAGGTGACTAGAATAAATTATGCTTCAAACGGCAATATTTAGGAATGGAGATAGTATAAAGAAGTTGAGAAGACTGCATAAAGCATAGCAGGATGGGGGAAAGACTTACTTCATTTGACGAGTGCTGAAGTCATTGAAGTATTGTCTGGTTTGGTAGGAGACTTCACTGCATGCCTTGCAATCTTATAAACACTCCAAATACTAAGTACACCCCATTGTATTTACTAAATACACTACCACTAGAAGAAATTAGAGGGGAAGGAGAGAATCAGCCCAAATTTCTTTTTTGAAACTAAAGCCAAAAGCTGTGGCCAGAGAAAATGGAGCAGAGAAAAATAGCATGTGAGTAAGAAAAATTATCGATACCACCGGGAAGCTTTAACTACAAATGTTGGGAAGAACGTGGTACAACTGGACATCTCAATGCTAGTGGGAATAAAATATGGTGCAACCACATTTTTAAAATGCTGGTTCATGCTTTAAAAAGGTAAGCACCAAAAATATTATCTAACAATTATTATTCTTTTGTATTTACCCTAAGTAAAAATTCATGAACTATATTCATTAAGTCCCCAAACCAGAAACAATAAAATATCTTTCATCAGATGGATAGCAAAACAAACTGCGATATAGACATACATGGGCATATCAGTCAGTAAGTAAACAAAGAAAATGCCAATAAATACAATAGGAACCTCAGAGACATAATAATAAACAAAGTAAGAAAAACCTTCTAGAGCAGACTAAACTAATTATGTCAGACATCAGATGAATGATTGCCTTGGGGCAGAAAGTTATTAGAAAGAGATAGAAAGAATATTTCATCTTGATAAACCCTATAAGGGTATTGTATATTGTAAATTATATATCATAAAACTCAGAATATGAAAAGTATATCTATGCCTTTCACTGAATAAATGTAAGATTCACCCACAAAGTGAGGAAGTGCCTCAGTCAATTCACTCATATGGTACCAAATTTCAAGACAGCTGGATTGCATTTTTGTTGTAGGTTGTGATTCAAATAATAACTGTCAAGTGCTAGTTTAAGAACAGGGTCCCATGGACTCACTTTATCGTCACAAAATAATCTTGTATTTAAATTCATCTCATAGTCATTTGCCACAGAAATGAATGTTTAACTGTGGATGATCCCTCTGATTTCCTTTTAAAAAGAAAGTATGATTATATCCTTCTGCTTTAAACATATACCAGGATAAGGTTATCTTAGATTATACTTTGTTTTACCCAAAACAAAGATCATCCCTGGTTTCTTTGTATCTTTTGTTTACAATTTGGTTTCACCAAAACAAAGATTGTCTTCAATGTAAATCTGGGCAGACAGGCTGAGAATAGCCTGAGCTGTCTGCCCTTACTCTGTTCTTACTCCTCAACCTGGGGGGCAGGTGGGCTCTGTACTTAATAAAAACAGTTCTGGTAGGCAGCTGGTTCTGGATACGAGAGAAAAGATTGACAGAATATATGTTTTTCACTCTGCATGATTGCTCTGGTCCCTATTCTGGGATCTCTGGGCACAATCTAAATTTTTTAATATGGTCAAAAAGAAAGAATTAATAAATAGAGTAAATGTAAATATAAGCATATTTTAATAGGGGAAGGGCAACTATTATTTCAACCCAGTTTGCCCTATAAGTTGGTACGAGAGGAAGTTTACATTTATGTACAGCAATGTTCAGGGATCAATAGGTACCAGAAACTGAATCTGAATCTTCCAAATACAAAGTTTATGCTCCAACTCTTTAGGCATACTCCTCTAAGATCAACCCACATTCCGTATTTCCAACCCCGGGTAAACAAGTCTAAAGCTGGGTTGCGCATGAAATAATCCAGACCAGGCTAAGACTGAAAAAAAGGTGTTTCCGAATAATTTAAAAGAAAAATAAAAGAAAAAATATAATAGAATTATGCCTTAGCATGGAGTTAAAATTATTTTTAACCCATGACATTCTTTAAAGACATAGATAAAATGCTCTTACATTCATATGAAACTATAAATCCAAATGAATAGCCATAGAAATCCTAGGGAAAAGAAGATGGGAGGTTTTTCTCTTTCCAATTATAACCTATGCTAGAATACTATAGTAACCAATGTAGTACTGTATATACAGTCTCTCAGAACAATGGTATAGAATTGAGTGTCCAGAGACAAACCCTGGCATATGTACACTTAATCATTGAAAAAAAGATAAAGGAGCAAAAAAATTAAGTAGAACAAGACAAGCCTTTTGAACAATAGTGCTGGGAAACTTATCACTCACATAAAATATTAACTCAGGTCCCTTTCTAACACCGTGCACAAAAGATACGCACTAAATACTTCAGTATCAGGCCTAAATTTATAAACTACATTGGGGAAAAATAGGTAGAACACTCATAACACTGAAACCAGACATATTATAAATGATTCAAAAACCATTTACTGAACAAATTGAATCAAATATAAGTAAAAGGGCTATATAAACTAAGACGCTTCTGCATTACAAAGGCGATGATGCCCAAAATAAAAAAGCCACCTCATACACTAGGAAAGGATGTTTGTTCACCATTCATTGGATAAAAGCATAATGTAGCCTATAAGTACACACATATGTATATTTCTGTATATATATGTGTGTATATATGAATATATATGTATATACACACATATATATACAGAAATATACATGTATATATGTGTGTATACATATATATATACGTCACTAGCAGAAATCTACCAAATTAAAAAAGAAACCACCAACTCCATCAAAAAATGAGGTAGGTGGTAGATGATTCCCTCATATCCCACCCCCACCCCATTCCCACTTGGGGAGTTACATCATTGCACAGATCCAAATATTTCTGTTTTAGGTCCACATCAGTAGTGTTTAAGGTTTACTTCTGGCTTTGTAGTTAGGAATCACTTTTGACAGTGCTGGAGTACCAGTGATGGAACCAGTGCAGGGTAGTCTGCATGCAACAAAGCCTGTTTTGTTAACCTGTTTGATATCTCTACACACACTCCAGTCAAATTCTTCATTGAATATAGCTTTACTTTACTCAATATTCTGATGAAAGTCTCATGAGAAAAACTGAACCAGAAATATCTAGCTCAGTTAGTCCTAAATTCTTAATTCACAGACTGTAAATGAGAGACTCGCTCTAAGACAATAAGTTCAGGCTTGATTTGTTACATGCCAAGTAAATACAAAAAAGATAAAACGGACCATGGATAAAAGAGTTATCAGAAAACAAAGGAATGAAAGAAAAAGAAAGGTGCTAATTCTGTTAGGTCAGCCAACCATGGAAGGCATTTTGAGGATTTAATATTTTATTTCAAACAATAAAATAAGAAAAGACAAGTGTTCCTTGGATTTGACAACATGGAAATAACTAGGTCTTTTGACAAGAATCTTTACAGTAAATGGTGGAACCAAAGCTCAAGAAGAGTACAATAAGCAGCAGTAAATTGGCAGAAAGAAGCAGTAGCATTATTTACATGTTTTCCTAAAATATTAGCTAAAAAGAAAATATTAATGGTGGGATTATTAGCATGGAGCATACATTGAATTTCATTTTGGTTGGCACTACATTAAGTTAATTATAACTTTTATTCTCAGTTCTAAGACTCTGATATTAGTGATGATGAAAGAGACCATAATCAATTGCGTATATTTTCTTTGAATTATATTTATAAATTTAAAACCCAAGTAAAATGGTAGTCCTTAAATCCATTTCTTCATTATAGTAATAAAATAATATAAAATAAAATTATTAGTAGACTAGTAAAATCCTTGATTTCAATTGGGAAGGAATAAATGTTTTAGCTAACCTTAAAATAAAAATAATTATTACACTATGACCTATACATACAAACCAATGCAAAAGTGTATGGATCCTGAATAATATATATAACAATTTGCACTGAACAGTAATTCCAGAAGCTATACTGCACAGAAGTTATGTTTCAATGTACTAAACTGTGTTTTTAATAGGAAATAATAGCAACTAATATAGCATCTCCAAAGTAAAGATAAAAATGTAAATGGACAGGTCAGGAATACTGGGGAAGACATTTATTTGTATTGCAATACCTGGGTTTGATTATCTGCATCCCATATGGTCCCTGAAGCTTGCCAGGAGTTATGTCTGAGTGCAGAACCAGTAGTCCCTGAGTGCTGCCAGGTATGGCCCTCAAAAGCAAAGCAAAACAAAACAAAACAATTCAAATATACAATGACAATACTTAAAATTTCAGAGAATCTCTCCTGATTCTACTGATATCAACAGACACATTTTTCTGTGTCATATGGAAATTAGGTAGTCAAAGCACCAGAAACAATTTCTCTACTTGTGGAGAAAAAGTAGTTCCTAGTTGTTTGCTATTTAAATGGGGCAAAATTAAGGGCCGGAACTGTGGCGCAAGCCATAAGGCATCTCCTTGCCTGCGTTAGCCTAGGACAGACAGCGGTTCAATCCCCCAATGTCCCATATGGTCCCCCAAGACAGGAGGGTTTTCTAAGCGTATTGCCAGGAGTAACCCCTGAACGTCACTGGGTGTGGCCCAAAAACAAAAAAAAATGGTGCAAAATCAGATAAAAAATGTAAAATATAAATAACTCATATTTTTAGTGTGATCTGAAAATGTTATTATAAAAATTTCACAGCAAAGTGTCTTGTTGAAATGTACCTTAACAAAAGTGTCTTATCCTTTTTGATATGCATGTTAACAAGACAGTTAAAAAAGATAGTAATAATATCAAATGAATTTAATCTCCCTGGATTTTAAGTATGTTTTAATAAGCTAACAGGTAATTAGGGGGTATATTTAAACACTTCTGAATCAGTTATGCGGCCAGGAATCGAAAAAAAAAAACCACCAAATGCCTTATTCTTCCTTAAAATTCTATTTGTCTTTATAAATAGAGCACTGATAGTAAGGCAAAGCCTCTATATATGAGTATGTATGTATATAATACAAACATCTTTTGATAAACCAGGACTTGTCCTGTTCAAAGAATAAGAGAATTTATATTTACTTTGCTTTCTCTAAAGAGACATGTTAAGAAAACATCGGTTTCATTGAATGTCATTGGATACCAGTAAAGGCTCATTGCATGTTTAATTATAGACTGTAGCATTAACTCCTATGGTAATATACAGAAACTCGGTCAGATTCAATGAAGACTTACAAAGGAATCTCAATCAAGGAAGAATAGAAAATAGTATTTATCATTGTTGAGTTTTTGTTTTTATAAAGATCTAGTCTATTAACTGAAATCTCACCCTCAAAGATTTTCCAAAAGGTTATCAGACTACATTCTCAAATCATTGTAGATCCAGATAACCTTTAAATGAAGGCCAGGGTAAAATCCTCCCAATTCAGTATCCAATTCTAAACTGTTAAACTGAGTCAGCTGTTAAAATCCTAGTTTAGGAATATGAAGTTAAAAGAGAAGAAAAGTCATTTAGTTAAAACAAGAGCTAAAAGAAGTACCAAAAAAAGCCTACTATTTGACAAATACAGCAAGACATAGACTTATCACATAGCTTCAAACAACAACAACAACAACAACAACAAAAGACATCCTTGGGACCAGAGAGAGTGTGCAGTGTGTAGGTCATTTTTCTTGTACTGGCATATCAGGGTTCAATACCTAGTCTAGAACCTCATATGGTGCGCTGAGCATGCCAAGAGTGATTCATAAGTGCAAAGCCAAGAGTAGGCCCTTAGAAACCACCACATGTCTCCTCAAACAAAGACAAAACCCAAAGAGGTTAAAGCAATAGCACAGCAGATAGGGTCTTGCATGTGGCTTAGCCATATTGGATCCTCAGCATCCCATATGGTCCCCCAAGCCTGCTAGCAGGAATTTCTGAGTACAGAGCCAGGAGAAACCTATGAGCACCAACAAATGTGGCCCAAAATCAAACAAACAACAAACCCCAAAAAAATAAAACTAAAGGACATCCACAAAATGGCTTTTTTAAAAAAATATTCTTTGTGACTATTTAAGGAGTTAAAATAAGATATTTAGTCAATACATTTGGGTTATCACTGGAAATCCCTCATATTTTTCATGTGTTATATATAAAAGTTTTAAGATTCAGCTTAATATTAATTTTTTCCATCACTATAAAGCAAAGGGATAAATAACTAAATCTGAGAGATAAGACCTACTTGAGCAAGATAGCAAGAGAATATATCCCTGTAGGTTAATTTCAGATTTTTAAGCTGTCAACAGTTTAATACAAATGAAAAAATGTATATACAGGTAAACAAAACCCCAGATCCTGTTTTCAGTCATTTCAGTTTCCTCAGATGGATGAATTCATCAAAATGCAAGTTCTGGAATAAGATGAACCTATTAGAATATCCACAGTATAGTTTTAGGAGAATTCTTGACTGAAATGAATCAGAAGCTCTTGGTACACAATTTGAAGCTGAATTAATTGCATATAAAGAATGTACTGGCTGCTATACAGTCAAGTTCAAGTGCACTGGAATATTTCAGTACGATCAGGACCTGATGTTCTTTATAGAACACAAGTATTCACTTCAATTGCACATTTCTCTAAGATCTGTACTTGGTATGCTGTCTTTATTCTTTATAAACTACTCTTAAGTGATAGAAGTTATGCCTAACTCACAACTCTTAGTTCAAGCAGGTGTCATTTTTGCTTTTTTTTTTTTTTTTTAACTGCCAAGGCTGCATTTCTTGGAGACAGATGGCTATCAAATTGTTCTTCCATTCAAAATGCAAACCAGCTGGCCACACAATTCAAAGTGAAATACTAGCTCTGAAAGATATAAGCTTTTTTCAACTAAGTTAAAAAAAAAACAAACTGATTTTTCAATTCTTCTAATAGAGAACAAAAGTTTTCTTTTTTTTTCCTATATCATCACATACATGGAATTTTTACTCTTATCATAAATGAAGCAAGTATTAAATATTACTTCAAGTTAAATTTCCAATATATCAGGAAAAATTCACTATATTTAATAGATGATGTTTGTACCATACTAAATTTTTTTACGTAACCTATGGGTTTATGATATGGGGAAGAGTGAAAGACCACAGACCCTTAATAAAAAAGAATGTAGTCTGATGACTTTTTGGGAAATCTTTCAGGGTGAGATTTTGGTTAAGAAACTAGGCCTTTATTAAAGATCCAGTCACTGTCTTCTACCTTGCTATGGAGACACGAGGTAAAATGAAAAGAAGGTATCCATTTCTTAATTCCAGAGATAGTTAGGAAATCATTCCAGAAGACAAAAGGTATTAATTAACATTGGTCAAATATTGCCCTGACAATGATACCAACCAGACAAAAATTGCTAAAAATTTTCCTGTAACACAAATCATATTGAATTGCAAAAAAGAAGCAAACCAGGAAATGAGGGTCTGTCCATTTCCAAGATAAGAACAAATGAATAAATATCACTTTAAAACAGTTTTGGAGAAATCTGTCAGAGTATTTATTTAAGCACATCCTCCTATATGAAATTCTAAATAGCTCTCCCATGACAACTCAAGAAACCTGGCTTAGACTGAGGCAAAACTAACTGCATGCCCAAGTTTCTTCCTTTTGGGTGATGCTATTTCATTTGAATGTCTGTAACCAACCAACTGTTGTGGCTTAAGGCTTTGAAGAAAAGTCAAGACAAAAACGTATCTTACCATTATTAGCAGAGAACACCTAATATAGAATATACAACGTTGTTTGTCACAGAGCAAATATGCAAAAGGTGCTCCAGGAAAGAAAAGTATTTATTTTGAGGTGAAGTGTGGGAAGAGAAAGGACAACAGTACCTATTCCAGGGTATGGGGGAGTGGGAGGACGGAAGACTTGGGGTGGGACCATTATATAATGGAAGAATGCTTGCTAAAATAAGCTACCCATGAACAGTACTATTACGTTACAGTCTGGTTTTAGATCAAAGATGAAGAAAGGTGAAGGCAGGTATGAAAACTGAAAATAGGTCTTTTCTAAATCAGATATTCTCAGATCTATTAAAACTGGGAAAAGGGGGAAATTAATATACTTAAATATTTAAGAAAAGTGCCACTATAGTCACAAAAGGGCATCATTAAATTGGAACATGTGCTACAAAGGTATAATGAGTTATAAGTACTACCATGGCCAGTTCTCTCTGCTATAAATCTAAATTTGATTTGTCTCCAAAACTCTCCAACCCTGAGATATCACCTGAATTTTCCTGCTTTTTATCAAGTTGTACACACACACACACACACACACACACACACACACACAAACACACACACACAAATACAACTTTTGCTAGGGACATGTTATTCTGCATCATCCACTCCCACCTTTGGTAGTTTTCTTATAACATGGTTGATGTTGAGTCCCTATTTACCTGAACAAGAGAATCTGGTCTTTATCTTTCCTGGCTTCTTTCCTGCACAGTATTTGGAGAGTATATTTGCTGCCATTCAATAACCTCCTTGCCTTGCCTTTGCTTCTCCAATATTCATCATCACTCTCACCTTTCTATTCTATTATATTGCCTTCATTTACTGCTCATAGAACTTACTTAAAATATGAACATTAAAGATGTTTTTGACTCTAAATCCAAAATATATCCCTTGCCTCTTAGATAATTATCAATTTTTCCAAAGGCACTTTACAGTCCAAATTCACAGCCCAAATTCTGTCAATAGTTCAACTCCTTGTACTTGACTCTTCATATTTAATTTTTAGAGTACCCACCAATTACTCAGTTAAAGGAACTCCACATTGGGAATTATCCTGATATCTTTATATCTAAAATTGTCTTTTTCTTCTTCTCTCTCTCTTTCTCTCTCTCTCACTCATTCTCTCTGTGTGTGTCTCTTTTTCTCTCTCATGTTGTCATGTCAAACTCCTCTTAGTCTACCTGTGCAGCAGAAGTCCTTATGTAAAAACATCAACACATCTAAAGGTCACACTAAAAACACACAAATAATCCACAAATATGATGTTTAATTTCATCAAGTGTTTTTAGTTTGAAAACCATGAGATTTTATCTTTTCTTTTGTTCATATGGTGTTTTACATTCATTCATTTTCATTTACCAAACTACCCTTGCAACCCTGAAGTGAATTTTAGTTCTTCATAATATATAATTCTTTGGCTGTATCTGCTATGCTAAGATGTTGAGAGAAATTTTATATCTATATTCATTTATATTTTGAGATATAATTTACTTGTTTTTATTTCCTTGTCTAGTCTTGGGATCAGAGTAATATTAATCTCATAAAAAGTATTATTACATTATCCCCATGGAATATAACCCCACTTTTACTACTCTTACCCTGACACATTCTGAGAAGAGCAGGTATACTTTCTTTGAAAAGTTGATAGATTCCACTGATAGACTTCATGCCATAAGCTTTGATATTAATTACACTTTTGAGTATTGATTTCTACATATTTCTATACTTGCGATTACTCCCTTTCAGCTATATTTGGTTGTATTCAAATAGTTGTGTGGATTAGACTTCTCACTCCAAACCTACCAGGACTTCCATTTTCAATTGTACATTTTTCTCCTTTTTCCCAAAGAGACTATCATCTACCCTAGATATATCCTATTTCCCTCAGCTCAGTAGTCATATTTGACTTACAACTCATTTCCCACTTCCCAGTGAGCTTTACAATCCAATGCAAGATATAATCCCAGAGGTGTGTTATAAAAATTAAAGAATTATTGGGAGACCCAGAATCCCCTGAGTTTTCATTTACCAATATAAATGTACCATTAAGTCATAATAAAGAGATTAGACTCTAAGCAAAGATTGTTTCATGTTTCCTACTTGGAATCACTGCTTATTTATAAACTTTTTAGTTGTAAGTAATGCATAAATTTTTATTTATAAGTACACCAAAAGTACTTATACAATTAGTTCTATAAAAGTAACTAATTTTTGTCATACAATCATTTTAACTTTTTAAAAATAAGATAAATAGGGGCCGGAGTAATAGCACAGTGGCGTTTGCCTTGCAAGCAGCCAATCCAGGACCTAAGGTGGTTCGTTCGAATCCCGGTGTCCCATATGGTCCCCCGTGCCTGCTAGGAGCTATTTCTGAGCAGAGAGCCAAGAGTAACCCCTGAGCACCGCCGGGTGTGGCCCAAAAACAAAAACAAAAACAAAAAACAATAAGATAAATGTTTTTTAAGCCATCCAAAACTTGGCAATGAGAAGACAAATGAAATCCAACCATAATATCTCTGATGGAGAAACTTCATAATATTTACCTTCTTGTTATGAAAAAAAATATTCTACTGAAGGTAAAGTCTCTTAACAGTGCATGGTATATATATATAATGGATGTAAATTTGTATACTGAAAGATTGTAGTATAAGGACAATTTTATGACACATTGAAGGATTTTTTTGTTTTGAACATAGAATGTTATTAAATAAATATTTGCAAATTAGTGAATAAAGTAAGAAAACTACTGAAACCCAACTAGAAACATGTTTGTAACCATACTGCTTTAATAAAGATATTAATAATAAAAATAAATAACTGAACTACTAATAAATCTGAAAATCCATAGAAAAGTATGGGATCTAAAGCATAGAGCTACTTTGACTTTCTACAAGTATAACAGATGAAAGAGGGAAAATACAACAAATACCAATTGATACATAGATTGAAGATGTCGGGAATCTTGGGGGATGTCCCTCTTAGATTAGTATTTAACTTAACATGTGTGTACCTATGTAAACATGAGAAGAGTCCAGTTTGAATGGGATAATAGGTGAAATATGCTTTGTAATTTTAGAAAAGGAACTTATTATAATTTCCCAGCTATATGGGGTGTTAAGGATTGAACCTGAATCTGCAGCGTACAAAGCTAGCACATGACCTGCTAGTTCTCAGGCCTGTTTCCAGGGTTTAAACAGAGGATTTCTTCCAGATAATGTCAATATAATACAGTAAAAATAATTTTTTTCACAATTTTATGTGCATAGGTAAGAAGAGTCCCTTAAATATATATCTTTACCTTTATCTTATTGATATCCCTGTATAAAAAACGTATTTGAAAAATATTGTTTTTAAGGAAATGAATTTAATTTTATTTTGGTTTTGGTTTTTGGGTCACACCCAGCACCGCTCAGGGATTACTCCTTGCTCTATGCTCAGAAATCGCCCCTGGCAGGCACAGGGGACCATATGGGATGCCAAGATTCGAACCACAGTCCTTCTGCATGAAAAGCAAACGCCTTACCTCCATGCTATCTCTCCGGCCCCTCATTTTATTTTTACATTTTCTTTCTTTTTTGGGGGGGGGGAGGTGTTGTGTCACACCGGGGTGCGCTCAGGGGTTTCTCACTCCTGGCTCTATGCTCAGAAATCGCTTCTGGCAGGCTCGGGGGACCATATGGGATGCACAAGGCAAACAGCCTACCTCCATTGCTCTCTTTTCGACCCCTATTTTATTTTTTATTTTATTTATTTTTTATTTTATCTTTTTTTGGGGGGGCGGTCACACCCAGTAGCTCTCAGGGGTTACTCCTGGCTCTATGCTCAGAAATCGCCCCTGTCAGGCACAGGGGACCATATGGGATGCCAAGATTCGAACCACCATCCTTCTGCATGAAAGGCAAACGCCTTACCTCCATGCTACCTCTCTGGCCCGTGAATTAAATATTTTTGTTGTTATGTTATGCACGAAATTCTATCAGTACTATAAACTACAGTGCCTGCAGGAAATTAAAAATGGTGCCCGCCTATGGTTTGGAAGGCAAAATGAGAATATTAGTAGAGGGAAATGGATATTTTTTAAGAGATTTGTGTGAAATACTGCATGCCTAAAAATCAATTATGAGTAACTTTGTACTTGATAAAGAAAAAAAAGACAAAAACATATTGTTCTTAACAGCATGTTTTATAATTTAAAATGTAAACATATTGCACAAACATAACATATATACATATGACAGAGCAAAAAGAATGCCAAATATACTGTATATATGTTCAACAATTCTTTCATTGTCTATTTAATAGGTATATTTATTATTGTTGCTTATTTATTTATTCTTTTATGTCTTTAAAATTGAATGTATAGGAACAGCATGGAGGAAAATTCCAAAATTACAGAATAACTCAAGGGATTTTTTAGAACATGTAATAAATCCAAAGTATAATTTGACTATGCTGATAAGACTGTATCCTAGTTCTTTGCAGTCATATTCCTATTTCAATTCTGTCCTGGAAATATTCCTAAGTCAGTTTTGAAATATTTTCTTCCCATTTTTAAGGAAAAGATTTATAACCTAAAACTCTACACAAAAGATCAGAGAGGCATCTTCACAAGTTAGAATACAAGATTTGTAGGCACAAGGCCTGGGTTCATTTCTTGGTACCATATGGTTCCATGAGATCTATAAGAATCAATCACTGAGCAAGGAGTGACCCTTACCATCACCTCACAACCAACCAAAAAAAAACTTTACAAAAATGACGAAGTGCCTTCTTGAAATGACGAATCATCAAGTATATAAATATATTTTTGGGGTCACATCCGATTTACACACACCAGGATTACTTCTGGCTCTGCACTCAAAAATCGCTGCTGGCTGGCTTGAGGGACTATAGGAATGCTGGGATTCGAACCACTATCTGTTCTAGATCTGCTGCATACAAGGCAAATGCCCTAATGCTGTGCTATCTTTCCGGCCCCAAGGAGTATATTTTTAATATTTTAAGAATATTTAGCCTCAATTAGAAGAGTCAAGGAAAGAGAACATAGCAGAGAATAGCATAAAGAAACATGAAATTCATTGAGAAATTGAAGACAGTCAAATCTTCTGAGAAGATAAAAGGTAAAATTTATAAAAAGTCAGCTTTAATTAACATGTACAAGCATACTTTAATAAAATGGGCCCATCTTCTCTGATCCTCTAGGCTTTCAGATCAAGGTTGAATGACATTAACTAAGGGCTAAGATTAGAAATTTTTTATTTTTTGTAATTTGAAGATTTATTTTGTTTAAGGGATTGAAACTCGATTTTAATAAAGATAAAACTCACCTGTCTGGTTTTTGGAATTTCTAATATAACCTGTTTTGAAACTAAAGAATTGAGTGTAGCTTAAGCCTCAAATTAAAGGTCTTTAAATTTTTAAACTTTAAATTTATTATTGATCCACTATAAAAATAGTCAAATTAGACAAATGTTTTAACTGAAGGCTAACATCTACCTGAACTTAATGTATAAGGATGACAGAAAAATGTACTCAGAGACCTATTATTCACAAATATTCTTGAACTAGGACTAGTTTGACAGAATGATAAATATGAAAACAAGTAGGAATGGATGTGCAATACAAGTTCCTGTGTTTAAATACACATATATTAAAAACTTCACGTGGTTCTTCTGGTAGATTTACTTGCAACATCTCTATGGTTGATGAAATGATGAATTATGGACTCTCCACAATCTACTTCCAAGAAGTAAATCTAAGTCAGAAACTTCCAACCTGATCTTTTCCTATGGATATTAGACCAACATAATTTAGTTTCCTTTCTAACCTATATACTTCATTACACCAAACATTAAAGATTCTATTTCAGGCTTCTATCTCTAGAAGGTCAGGGACCATGAGGAGAGATAGAATGTGTTGTAGAAACTAGATAGTGAAAGCAATCTGAAAATTATGAGATGGGGAGTTGAAAAGTCTAACAGCAATATAGTTAAATCCAGTGGGGTATATAATTATTTACATTACTTTTATAAAATTTAATGTTTTAGTGATTTGGTTGAGGGGATTGTCAATCAGTGCATGGGGTGCTGCGTACAACTCAGTGATTCTCAGCCAACTGGGTTGGGTATTCAATGTAAGAGCCCTAGGATGTCAGGCCATTTGAGTCTTTAAATGCCAGGTATTACATTAGCCAAGATATCTATTAGTGCTTGAGGCCTCAAGCAAAATATCTGGCAGTGCTTTAGTGTCTTTAGAGCTGTGATCAGATATTATCATGAAAATATGTGGCACCAGGGATTAACATGGATCAGCCTACATGTAGAGTGTGCGCCTTAATCTTTGTACTATCTTTTCAGTCTCCAAACTTTTATTTTTATAGTAAAATATGAAAACAATAAAGAAAAACAATGAGCTGGGGTTTCCTGCTTCAATAGAACTCTTTTCCCTGTGGGTAACAAATCAAGAACATACATAATTCTTGACAAGTGTGGATTTCAAGATAGGACTGAGAATAATTTAATGGATCACTCTTTCCTTAACTGCAAACTACAGGGGGAAAATCACTAGCTAGAAATATTTGTTTATCACTGGGGAAACATCAGACATAAGTCCTCTGTACTCTTTTTTTTTTTTTTTTTTGGTTTTGTTTTGTTTTGTTTTGGGCCACAACCGGTTTGTTTGTTTGTTTTGTTTGTTTGTTTGGGCCACTTACTATTTTGAAAATGGACAGGTTAGGAGTAAAGAGATTTCTTGCCCTAAAACTTCTCTTCAACAGAGATGAGCAATCTGAGTTCTCGGGAAACCCGATGATGGAGCTCTGGGAATGGGCTGAGACCGAAGGGGGGAAAAAAAGAATACCTCTAAGATGAAAGTCCTGGTCCATTTGGTTCTGCAGGTGAGTTTTATGAAAACTTCAGAGAAGACTTACTGCTGGGAATCCCTAAGATCTTCAAAAAAAAAAAACAAAAACAAAAACAAAAAAAACCAACCAACCAACCAACAAACAAAAAACAGGAATCCTTCCTAACACTTTCTACAAAACTAACATTGCACTAATACCCAAAGATGACAGAGACACTAAAAAAATAAATAATAAATAAATAAATAAATAAATAGAAAAATAGAAAAATAAAATTTGGACCAATTCCTTTGATGAATATCTGTATATACATGCATCTTCTTCTTAGATCACTCCCTACTTTTCCTTTCCTCCTCACACCTTTTTGATTTGTAAAAACCTACCCAGGCTTGAGTAGGGTTAAACCACCTAGGTTAATTAACATAAATACCCCTAACCAAGTCAGCCCTTCCCTTTAGGTGATTTGCCTTTGTTCTGTTAAATTCTGGTTAATAAAATTGGCTAATAAAATCTGGCTGCTCAGCTAAGCAAGAGGCATGTTCAGTAAGATACAAGGGGCTGCTCAATCCCCTGGTCCTTATATACCTTCTTTCATGACTCCATGATTCTGTATGATTCTTTTGTGACATTCCTGCTGCTGACTCATCGACTCCAGGATCAGAATGAACATGAATATGAACAAGATGAACTCTTGGGAAGGTGGAAGCTCCCCTCCCCCCAGCAGTCCTGGTAAATATCAATGCAAAAATCTTCATAAAAATCTTTGCATATGAACTTCAAAGTCACATCAAATAAATCATACATCATGATCAAGTGGGATTTATCCCAGAAATACAGTATGGTCAATATATACAAGTCAATAACTAATACATCAATAAAAATATAAACAGTTTAAATTCTCATTAATAAATGGTGTAAAGGCTTTTGAAAAGTTCCAATACCCATTCATTGGAAAGAAAAATAAATTGTGGTGTAGAAACCTCCACAAGATAGTAACAGCTATCTATAAAACGTCCAGAGTCAATATTATTCTTTATCACAAAAAGCCAAAAGCATTCCCATTGAGAACTGGGGCAAGGTAACAATGTCCACTGTCTCCATTCTTAACATTGTATTAGAAGTGCTAGTAATAGCAATCAGACAAGACAAGGAAATAAAAGGCATTCAAATTGGAAAAGAGTCTGTCAAATTATCTTACTTGCACATAACACAATATACACTTAAGGACTGTAAAGAGTCCACAAAAAAAATTCCTAGAAACAATAAACCAGTGTTGCAAAATAGACAACTACAAAGTCAATACACAAATACTTCCTATATATAAATAATGAATCAGAGGGAAGAGAGATCAACGATTATTCTATTTAAATTAGTATCCAAAATCTTCAAGTACCTTGAAATCAACTTAACAATAGATGTGAGAGACATATATCATAAAATCTTCAAAACACTTAAAAGAAACCAATGAAGACCTTTGGAAATGTGAAAAATATGTCGTGCTCCAGGCTCATGGATTGGAAGAATCAAAATAGATAACCACCTTATTACTTAAATTACCATTAAGATCAATGTAATCCATGCCCAAATAAGGACAATGTTCTTCAAGGATTTAAAAAAAGTCAATTATAATGTTTGTGTGGAAGTATTAAAGACCCAAGATAGCTAAAAGCAAACTACAAAAATAAGAAACTGAAATGAAAAAGAAGAAAAAATAGCAGAGAGACAGCGGCAGCAGTAGGGCAACAGGAAGAGGAGACTAAAGATGCTTAGAGCAATTAGTCCCCAGGCAACCCAAGTGTGTAATTCCCAAAACCCCTGAGCCCAGCAGGACCAGATACCTGGAGAAGAAGAAAAGGCAGATTACTAGATCTAATAGCAAACATCAAAGGTAGATTGCCAGAAAATGAACAATGGAAGTGGGGCAGCCCTAGAGAACAGAGGCTGAGCTGGAAGCAGTGACTGCAGCCAGTGTTCCCAGAGATATGAATATTTCGTGAATCGATCCTGCAGCAGGACTGGCAATTATGGAACACAACAGCAGGTCTGGGAATTGTGGAAAACTGTTTGGACCACAAGCATGTGTGGCTGAATGCAGAGTAAAGAGAAGGAGGGAGCAGAGGCCAGGCTTCAATAGGAGGGCACTAATTAAACACTAATAGTAATAGTGCTACTAGACTGCTAACAGGGAGTGTGGCTAGGAGCCAGAGCTGCCTTTGGTAGGAGAGTGTCTGGGAGTGCCACTCTTACTCACTCCTAAGGCCAATATTGAGAAATAGGACTCTGAACTGTCAGGTGGCCCAGACCCAACTGCTTAAGGGGCATTCACATCACTCTTAGACAAGAAGAACCACCACAACACATAAAAATTCCACACACTGCAAAGGACACTAAGGAAAGACAACAAGAACCCCACCACACGTCGTTAATGAAGGTGTTAGTTCCAAAGGCTCAACCAATGTCTGCCACCTATATTGCCTCTCTGATAAGGACTTTAGAGAGGAAATATGGAGGATGTTCAAAGAACTCAAAGAAACCATGGGAAAAAACTAACAAACAAGACTCAGGAGGATATGAGAGTATAAATCAGAAACTTCAAACTGAAATAACAAGTCTGAATAATTTGGTAGGCAAATGAAAAACTCATTCAAAAACCTACCATCAGAGGAACAGCTGCTGAGGAAAGAATCAGTGAAATGGAAGATAAGCTACATAACACCTCCATACAACCAAATAAATTGGAAAAGAGCCTCAAAACAAATAACCAGCAGATGGAAACAATCTTCTAACTCAGTGAACAGACCACAAGCCTTTGGTACAAATTCAACAGGAATAACATAAGAATCATTGGGGTCCCAGAGATTCAGGAAGAAAAACTCAATGATGAAGCAACGGAAGACATGATTGTTGAAGAGGTCCCAGAACTGAAGAGTGTTGGCTCTCATATCCTGAATGCCAAAGAGTACCAGTTAAAAGAGACCCAAATAAAAGCATTCCAGGCATATCCTAGTCACAATGATGAAAATCACAGATAGATATAGAATACTGAAAGCAAATAAGATCAAAAGGGTAAATTAAAAAAAGCATCCTTAAGATTTATAGCAAATTTATTATAGGCATCCTTGCAGGCCTGAAGGAAGTGGTGGGATATAGTTAAAAAAAAAAATCTCAATGAAATGAATGCCTCACCAAGAATACTTCACCCAGTCAGACTTTCATTCAGGTTTGAAAAAAAGGATAAACTGCTTTATTGGTAAACAAAAACTTATAGACACAAAGCCAATCTTAAAAGAACTAAAGGGCCTACTTTAAGGCAAACAGGCCTCACAAACACCCCCAAACTTTTACAAAAAGATGGCATAAAACCCATGGGAATAATCTAAACATTAATGTACTAAATGACCAATTAAGAGACACAGAGTGGCAAAATGGATCAGAAAATTAAATACAACCTTTTGCTGCATGCAAGAAAAACATTTGAATATTCAGAGCCAACACAGACCCAAAGTCAAAGGCTGGAGGGCAATCTTTCAAGAAAACAACTTCCATTAAAGATTGGAGTGGCCATAATGATATCAGACAACATAAACTTCAGGTTTAAAAAGGTTATTAGAGACATATAATGACATTTCTTAATAACCAAGGAATCTATACAAGAGAAAGAAATAACACTCATGAATGCATTTAATGAGGGTCCAGAAAATGTAATTAAAACAACTGCTAATGGACCTGAAGAAAGACATGATCAATATATGAAAGGATTTTTACCCCCCAAAAGCTGTAACATTCTTCACAATAGACCATATGCTGCACTATAAAACATATCTCCATAAAATCAAGAGGATACAACTATCTCCTCAAACCATGATACATTGGAAATACAAGTGAATTACAAACAGAAACAGAAATAATCTTTACACCTTAAAATTAAACAGCACATTACTCACCAACCAGTGGGTTACAATGTAAATCAAAGAGGAAACCAAAAATTTCTTGGAAATAAATGAAACTGAAGACATGAATTATCAGAACTTGTGAGGAAAAGCAAAAGTGATATTAAGAAGAAAACTTATAGCTTTTCAAGCATTCATTAGGAAGGAAAGCTTACATAAATAACTTAATAGCACAGCTTAAGAAATTATAAAATGATCTTCAAAGGAACTAAATGTAGGCAGAGTAAGAAAATAATAACAATTAGAGCAGAAATTAATGAACTGAAAACAATCAAAAATATCAATGAAATCAAAAGTTGTTTCCTTGAAAAAATAAACAACATCAATAAACCATTATCAAGACTCACAAAGAGAGGAGAGAAAGAAACTTAATAAGCAGAATCAAAAATAAAAAGAGAAATATTATTACAGATACTACAGAAAGACAGAAACTATAGAAATACAGATACTACAGAAATACAAAAATGTAAACAGTGGTTACTTTGAGGATATTAGGAACAAAGCAAGAGAATTTGGAAGAAATGGATAAATTTGTGGACTTCTACAACTTACCAACGCTGAACCAATATGATCTGGAATACCTTAACAGACTTATCATGATTGAGGAAATTGAAATGCCAATAGACAGGCTTCCAAAACAAAACAAAACAAACAAACAAACAAAAAATAAAAGCTCAGGCCGAGATGGGTTTATTAGTGAATTCTTTAAAACCCTCAACAAGCATATACTTCAGGCTACGCCCGAGTTCATAAAATAAAAATACTCCCACGTAGTTCATCACCTTGATACCAAAAGCAGACAGAAACACCACAAAGAGAAAATTTCAGGCTGATACTTGATGAACATACATGCAAAGATCCTCAAAAAATACTAGCAAATAAAATCCAACAATTCATCAAGAAGTTTATACACCATAATCAAGTGGGAGTCATCCCAGGGATACAAGAACAGTTTAATATATGCAAGTCAATCAATACATTGATTACACCACATCAATAAAAATCAAAACTCATATGATCATATCAACAGATGAATAAAAAGCATTTGACAAGATCCAACACATGTTCATGATAAAAACTCAACAAAATGGGAATTGAAGGAACTTTCCTCAATATAGTCAAAGCCATATACCATAAGGCCATTATACCCAGTGTGGAAAAACTAAAAGCCTTTCCTCTAATATCTGGCAGAAGACAATATTGGCCCTTCTGAACACTTCTATTCATTAGGCAAGGAAAAGATATCAAAAGACTCCACATAATAAAGGAAGAACTGAAACTCTAGCTGTATACAGATGATATGATACTGTGTCTAGATAATCCTAAAGATGATACAAAAATGTTTTTAAACAATAGATTTGAATAGTAAAGTGGCAGGCTACAAAATTATTATGCAAAAAAAAATCCATTGCTTTTCTACACACAAATAAATAAAAGAACAATACCATTCACAATTGTGCCTAGAAAAATAAGTGCCATGGAGCCAACTTAACTGAAGAATAAAAGATCGCTACAAAAAAATTACAAAACGCTGCTTTGAGAAATAAGATAAGACATAAGGTCATTGAAACATGTACTATGCTCATGGATTGGGAAGATCAAAATGGCAATACTTCCCAAATCACTGTGTAGATTTAATGCAATCCCTAAAAACTACCTATGACATTTTTTCAAACAAATGAATACATGTCCATGACATTTTTTCAAACAAGCAAATACATGTCTATGAGAACAGCTAAGGCAATCCATGAGAAAAGGAAACTGGGATAAATCACTTAACTCAACTTTAAACTGTACTATACAGAAATGGTAATTAAGATAGCATAGACCTGGAATAAATATAGACACTCAGATCAGTGTAAAGACTTAAATATTCTGAGAGGATTCCACAAGCATATGATCAACTAATCTTTGATAAAGGGGGCAAGACATACAAAGTGGAGCAAGGAAAGCCTCTCCAACAGTGGTATTGATAAAACTGGACAGGTATATGCAAGAAAATAAATACAAGTCTCTAATGCACAAGTATCTAATGCATAAAAGTCACAAAAATAATATCCAGAGTTAATCAAGATGAGGACCAGGAGGTCCAGTCCATGGTAGAAAGCTTGCCAGAATTAATGGAGCAATTTAGTTAGGGCAAAGAAGTGACCACTATGACAATAACAGTTGAAACTGAACAGTCTACAGTAACTGAGTGTTGGATGGAGATAAAGTGCTATGTATATAACCTTCATTAATAATAGTACAAACCATAGTGTCTCAAAACAAAATAAAAGGTAGAGAGAGAGAGAGAGAGAGAGAGAGAGAGAGTGAGAGAGAGAGTGAGAGAGAGAAGAAAAATGCCCAGAGGCAGGCAGGGGGGAGGGTGAGAGGGAAACAGGGGATATAGATGGTGGGAAATACTCATGTGTGAAGTGTGCTGTACATTGTAAGACTGAAACTCAATCATGTTTGTAATCAATGTTTTATTATTTTTTTTTAAAGAAACTAGGAAGCATCGTTTTACCTAATAGGATCTATAATAAAAGCCACAGTGATCAACCCATTGTGGTACTGAAAATAAAGACAGACTGTCTGACCAATTGGGCAGTATAGGACATCCAAGATCAAATTCCCATATATGTTTCAGTTAGTTTTTGACAAAGAATCTGAGAGCATGAAATAAAATAAAGATATAACAAAATAATAAATAATGCTATACAATATATCATATAACATATATTATATATTATTATAGTTCTAAATACATTGGTATCAATAAATATATTAATAAATTGATTAAAATATAATAAATGGTTCATTATCCATAATTAATTGATGTTCAATATTAATATGTTAATAAATATTTTATATATTGTCATATATAATAAATAATATAATAATGGAATAAAGCTTCTTCAACAAATGGTGGGAGAATTGGATAACCATGTGTAAGAAACTAAAACTGGACTTATACCTCACATCTTATATCATGTCAACTCAAAAGAGACAAATAGAGATCAGACCAAAATCTATCAAGTACAATGAGAGTAATATAGGCAAAACACTCCAAGACCTCCAAAGAGTCTTCAATGATCTGATGCTATTATCCAAACTGCAGAGTCATCAACACTGACTTCCTGAGACCCAAACTTTAACCAACCTTAAAAAGGTTCCTGTTGAGATGGCAGGGAGGGCAGGTGTGGTGTGTATGAGAGGGCGCACTGAGTGGGAACCTAGGAGGAGATACTTTGGCATTGGTGATAGGATCAGTGCTGGAACATTGTATGAGTAAAACTCAACTGTGGATAACTTTGTAAATCATAATGCTTTAATAAAATCAGTAAAATTAATTTTTAAAAGAATACAAAGATTTGGCACTATTACTCCATGTAATAGTCAGCTTTTCTTCCTTTCTTGTTCTACAACTTTTTGAAGCAGATTATTAATTTTAAACTACTTTCTTAATTTCCTAAAATGTTTCCTATTTTTTACCTGAACTAATGTATTCTTACCAAGGGAACCATTTGGTTATCATTTAATTCACACTATAGGCTGATAATACTTGCTCCCAATATTCATTTCTTACTTGTTGATGATCCAATACATTTCAACACCAGGTTAAAATTTAATAACTTAGTTGTATACTGTACATAAAAAGTGAGTAATACTTGTCTCTGTGACATCAAAATATCTCTTACATTATCTTTCTTCATGTAAAATAGGTTTTAGTGTGGGGTTCTTGAAAGATCTGCACTTAAATTAATTTCTATGATCCATGCTATTTTTACTTGATTTTTACTGTTTTTGTAAATATAGTATTTTTTCAAATTTCACCAATTTCATAGTTTTCATTCTTAAAGACAACAAAGGCACAAACTACATATTTGGGATCTAAAGTCCAATTAATACTTGAAATATATGATTTCCTTGATCAACTAGTCTATCAGTGCCCTACTAAGAATGCAACTGCATTTCATGGTTAAATGATTTACTCCTGGGGCATATTTTACTCTGCTTCACTACAAGGTCGATTGTAGCCTTACTTCTGTCCTATTTTTTCAAGACTAGATACATTTAAAAGATGTGTGCTTAATTATATAAGATTCTAATTTAGCACCTATAGTTAATTTGCTCACAAAAATAATTTTGTCATCTATGAATGCTAAAGAAATTCAGAGGTTTCACGTGGACATGTTAAAGGACAGCAGATACAGAAGCATTGATAATATCCACTTATATGTTTACTGACTTCCAACTCTGCCAATATCTGTTACTGGAGATTTTTTTCTTTTCTTTCATTCTTTGTTTGTTTGTTTGTTTGCTTATTTGTTTTGGACCACACCCAGTGATATTTAGGGCTTACTCCTGGCTATGTGCTCAGAAATCGTTCCTGGCTCGGGGGACCATATGTGATGCCGCAGGACCATATAGTACACTGCGGATTGAACCCAGGTCTGTCCTGGATCAGCCGCATGCAAGACAAATGCCCTACCACTGTGCTATCGCTCCAGCTCCTATACTGGAGTTTCTTATAAATCATGAAAGTACAGAAAAATGGCATTCCTTAAAAATAGTTTTCAATAAATGACTTATGGCAGTTGGAAATAAAATGTCAGATTCCTCCCTATAAGGTATAATAATTATAAAGCACGAGATTTTTGCTATTTATGTTTTCCAACATCAAGCTCAATTATCTTTGCTTGTTACTTTTTCCCTTCCCTGGTTTTACTTCTTAAGATGTTAATAAATCACTTGTTCTCAAATCTTTGAGGCACATTTTGTTTCTGGGGAGAAATCATTACAAAGAGGAAGTCAAAGAAATCAGACATTTTTTAAAATCTTTTATAAGGAAGAATAATCCTGGTCAATAGAACAGGGATTAACCAATTTCTAACAATAAAGTGAGGATAAGGACACTGCATAATTCCATATAAAGCTGTACAATATCTGGAAAGTTTAGTGTTCATAAAATCTTAACTATTGTTACTAATATTGTTATCACCTTTGGTTATATATGTTCTTTCTATAACCAAAAAAGAAAAATAACTTTTTTGGGCACATATTATGTGCTAAGACTTAATTTTTGGAACATTAAATCTTCATGAGGCAAATGAAATTCAAACTAGTAAGCATCTATCGATGTGAAGAGCCATATTAACTAAGAAAAATATTAAAAATAGAGACTACTGGAGTAAACCTGTCCTCAAGAGTAGAGAATGAGGTTAAAGTTCTACCCCACACTAAAATTCCAATCCCAAATGAAGGAGTTTGAAGCCTTTACAAGAGGCATAACATATACCAATAGAAGCATCCTAGAAAATGACCATGGACCCATCATATTCACTATGCAATGTGTGTTACTTTGCAATAAGTTTCAATAAGTTTATTTCCCACCTTTTACCTCTAATTTGGTAGTGAGACTTCTTTTAGTTAAACGAGTGTGTCTAAAATAAATGACTGGGTCTACTCCTAGCTGGGACTAATGTGTTTCATTTCTCTCTTGAAGACTTAGATGCTTGAATGTCATATGAAATGGAAGACAAGGCTGTTGAGAATGAGAAGAAAGTCCCAGGCAATCCCATCACCTCACAAATTCTGCCAATCAACCACAATATAGGTGACTAAATTGGCTAGCTCAGTTAGCTATATTCAAACTTCTCTGCAATTTTTTTGAGTGGGGAGTTATTCCACACCTAGCAGTGTTCAAAGTTGACTTCTGGTTCTGGGATTTTACTGATGGCTTTTGGGGACTAGATGGGATGCTGTGGATTGAAATCAGATTGGCTATGTACTAGGCAAGTATTCTAACCCACTGTACTAGCACTCAAGCTTCAATCTGGTTTGATTTTGTTTTGTTTTGATTTATTTTGATTTTGAGTAGGAAGAAGCTCTGATGTGGTTCTCTGGAAGTTTGAAGACTAGTTCTGCCAGTTCTTGGCCCACTAGGTTGTTTGACTAAATGATAAGACCTAAGCATGCTTCCCAGATCTATGGTACTAAGACTATCAAAGTCACCCTGTGGAGAATTAGGTATCCAAGGTCATGCCCAAATGTGCACAGGGCCTGTACTAGATGATGCTTGGGAGAAGGGTGTCTAGACATGAACCTTAACCCCTGTAGTATATCCACTTCTATCCAGATGTTGTTTTAGTTTCTTTTCATTTTGTCTTTATACACTTGTTTTGATGAGACCATTTACATTTCTAGTTCTAAATAATTTCTACATACCAAAATTTACATTTATATTTGGAGCCCAGAATTTTCCTCTCAACTACAGATTCAAGTGACCCAGAGAATAATCATTATTACCACTACTTTACTACCATAAATTAAATTAATTATTTATCCTCAGAAGTTTACTTGTTCTTCCCTACCACTTTTCCTTTTCTTAGCTGAAGGCAATTTCATTCCCAGAAGTTTTGGTCAAAGTTTTTGAAGTAATTTCTGACTCATCCTTTATTCCATAACCCATACCCAATTTGGAAAAAGCACTTTCAAAATATGAATAATGGGCAACTGCTCATCAAATCCAAGCCTATATGCATGAAAAAATCATCATCTCTTGCCTAGTATATTGCAATGTTTTCCTGGTCATTTTCTCTGATTTCCCTTAGCCCACTTTAAAAAAAAAACGAATCACTTTCTAATATTCTATATAATCATTTACTAAATATATTATTTGCTATCTGTCTCTATATGCATTAAAGGGAACAGGGGAGCGGTGCCAGGTATTAGACCTACAGGATCATACATGCAAGCCATGTACCTTAACATATCCTCCTCCCATGTTGTTCATAGGAAAGATTATGATGTTTAAGTGCCACCCAAAAATAGTGCTCTAAATGTGTGCTGAATGGATTAATGATTTTTTAATGTTTCTTAGTTTTCACCTAGTTGGTCAAGAATAAAGCAGAAAAATTAAACGTAGGCCTGCTAATTTACCAATCAAGCTATCTTTGTTTTAATCTCACAGTTAAATATTTAACTTAGTTTTTACTGTTTTACAGTGACAGCTGTGTATGCTGTATACCCTGACTTATATGGAAAAGAAAACTGTCTCTTTTTCTTTTTGTACAGGAGTAAAAATCTTGGACCACAGCTGACAGTTCTCAGGGTTTCCTCTTGGCTCTCTGCTCAGGGCTCATTCCTATCAAGGCTCAGGGGACCATTTGGGTGCCTAGGTTCAAACCAGGTCAGCACATGCAAGAAAACTACCTACCCACTCTGGTCCTGAAGAGACAAGCAAATAGTACCTTTTACCTTGTGTTTATAACAAGAAAATTTCACTCTTCTCAAGTAAAGAGAAAATCTCAGGTAAATGAAACTCTAGAGACAACAGGGATTTTCTGTTCCATTTGTTTTTATATTAGCTTTTAGTAAGGTACAATAATGCCATTAGTCTGAATCACCCTTGTTGATTCCAACATTGATTTTTTTTTTTGGTTTTTTTTTTTGGTGGGGGGCCACACCCGTTTGACGCTCAGGGGTTACCTCCTGGCTATGTGCTCAGAAATCGCCCCTGGCTTGGAGGGACCATATGGGACGCCGGGGGATCAAACCGCGGTCCGTTCCTTGGTAGCGCTTACAAGGCAGACACCTTATCTCTAGCGCCACCTTCCCGGCCCCCAACATTGATTTTTAAGAATTTCCCAGCCATTATATCAGATGTATATAATGTATAAGTTCTATTTCATTTCAGTGGCCATGCTTGCATAATGAATGTCTTATATTTTTCTGATTAAAGTATAGGAAAGATGATAGCAGCCTCTTGTGTTTTGATAATCAATACCTCTAGCCAGGTCAAAAATGATATTTTTTTCTGTTCAGAGAGAAAATATATAATATTTTTATCATCATCCACTGTTGGAATTATTTTTAAAAGGTTATATAATAAAGCCTATATAGCCATACAGATATCCCCACAAATACGCTCAAATTTTATCCTTTTAAGTAAATTTCATGTAATATCTGAGACTTAACTTTAGGTTGTTCTTGTTAGGATGATGTTTTATTTTATTTAATTATTTCCTTATTTCGGGTCTCACACCTGGCAGTGATTAGGGGTTACTTCAGGTTCTGCACTCAGTAATTACTCCTGGCAGACTCAGGGGACCAGACAGAATGCTAGGGATAGAACCTGGGCTGGCCACATGCAAGGCGAGTTCCCTACCTACTAGACAATCTCTTCAGTCCCTAGAATAGAATTTTAAAACTGCCTTTTCTAATATTCTTTTGCCTCTATAAATATTAAGTGAATTATTCCATAGTTTCAAGAAATGAGATTAAGAAGAAGCAATCTAGGAGAATAAAATCGCCTCAAACAGAGCAACTCTCTTTTCTAATGCAAAAACATCACATTCAAAGTCATTAAAGATTCTGAAAGCAACAGAAACAAATGAAGTGGCCTTATGGTACGCAGTAGGAGTTGATGGCTTCTAAGGCACAGTGAATATTCCTGACCTCTGGATGATAAAAGTAAGCAGCTGTTCAGCTAGGGAGAGAGTTCTAGTGAGAAAACTCTAATATTTTTATTCAATTTTCATTCATGTATTAATATGACTTTCTAAAGGAAAGGGCAGAAATCTAGATTTTTAAGAAGCTATATATTCTATGTCTTGAATTAAATATATGTAGCCAGGAATTTGAAAAACCAGTAAAGCATTGTTAAATGTTTGTTACCTAACAGAATTCAATGTTCTCCTACATCTTTGAACTTTAAAGCACAGCTCAACATATCTCTCAGACACAGCACTTGGAATTATTATTTCCTGATTCCTAATTTTCAGAAGTCACTATGTGGTGCTTCTTTCAACCAGAATAGATTAATAACATGCCAACTAAGATAATGCACTTCGGAATCCAGGCAAAAGTAAACAGGGTAACTATTCCCTGGGAAGCCTGCTACAAATGCCTGCAACCAGAAGTCTGAAGAGGCCTGAGGACCACACAGGGAAACTCCTTGATTAGACTAGTCACTTTGATATATTTACATCTCAGACATCACTGCTTTCCCCCCCCCACACACACACTTCTTGTTTTTTTAAGTTCTTTAGCAGCTGAAGCTTTTAATATATAATTTAAAAATAATATAAAGAAAAAGTAATATTTAAGATATTTTCAAATACCTAGTATCACTTATTTGACATTTTCTCTTCTCATGTATACTATTAAACATATCAGATACATCTACTATTCAGTAATTAGCTTAATGTTTTTTATACATCAATAATTATAGGGGAGAAATGGACATTAAGAAAACAACCCCATTCACATTAGTGCCACACAAACTCAAATATCTTGGAGTCAACTTGACCAAAGATGTGAAGGACCTATACAAAGAAAACTAACTGTAAAACCCTGCTCCAAGAAATAAGAGGACACACGGAAATGGAAACACATACCTTGCTCATGGATTGGCAGGATTAACATCATTAAAATGACAATAATTCCCAAAGCATTGTACAGATTTAATGCGATCCCTCTAAAGATACCCATGACATTCTTCAAAGAAGTGGATCACACACTTCTTGTTTTATAGTACATTCATTCCTATGGAAACAAGTGGTTCCGAAAACTTGGGAAGAACTGAACAAGAACCCCGGTTTCACTATAAAAATTGACTGATCTAGAATCAGGAGTGGTATTATCAACTAAAGATATTCACATCAGGTTTAATATAACAGAGTAATAGACATAAACTGCACTTACTAATTATATCACCAATTTTAACGATTTTAAAGTGTTGGTTTATATACTCTTTTGTGGAAAAGCTAGATCCTAGCTTATGATTTGTTTCTTCATCTGCTTCGAGTGCTGTAGGACATCTACTTTATATTCATACCCAATATTGCATTTTTGTCTATAACTTGATGAAGTATTAATCTTAGCTTCCATGTATCTTTCAGTTAGAGAAAGCAGAAACACTGATTTGCACCT
Source organism: Suncus etruscus (assembly GCF_024139225.1). NCBI lineage: Eukaryota > Metazoa > Chordata > Mammalia > Eulipotyphla > Soricidae > Suncus > Suncus etruscus. The sequence continues at coordinate 1,615,680 of NC_064856.1, read as the reverse complement.
TTAAGCAAATTAATAACATCATTGCTAGGTTCTGTTTCATAAGTTTAAACTTTTTTTTTTGAAGGTAGGAAGAATTGTGGGCTACAACAGCTATATTAGGCTTTACTCCTGGCTCTGAGCTCTTTAATGATTTTAAATCCATCATGACATTAGCCTTTAGCAGTTATACTCATACTTGAACCTAAGTAGTATCTATTCATTCACAAAAAATTATTAGAGTGCTGACATCTGTATATAAAGCTAGGTGTCAGGTATACAAAGAAAAAATGAGACAATGCACTTGTTTAAAAGAATTCTCAGTCTTGTACAGGAAGGGACTCAAATAACAAAATAGTCTGTAAAACACTGAACTTAATGTTTTGAGAGACATTACCCCAGAACCATCAAGGGAATTGAGAAAATAAGAGTAGAAAGAATGGTAATAAGAAGTTTTCATCGATTTATTTTATAGATTCTGGCATCACATTGAGGTATCCAATCCACTTAGAATTAATATTTGTGTATGGTATTTCTTGGCATCTATCATACAAGCAAATAAATATTAATTAAAATACATATGCATACTAATGTTTATTGCAACACAGCCAATATATGAGAATAATCCAAAAATCCAACAAGAAATGTTTAAAATTGCAGTATACATACACAATAGAATATTATTCAGCTTTAAGAAAGGTTAAATTTTTGTAGTTTTCTGCAACTTGGCTGGACTTGAGGGCATTATGTTAAGTGAAATAAAGCCAAAAAGAGAAGAACAAGTGTCAGATGATCTAATTCATCATGGTTTATACACTGAAAACAAACAATGGGAATAGACCAAATGAGCACAAACTCTTGGCCTTTGAGTGCAAAACAGATTACCAATCACTGGAGAGCAGAAAGGGGGAAAGAAATGGACTTAAGTTGACAAGTAGATGGTGTGCGGCACTTTGGTGATATTAAAATAAAGTTTATCAATGCCATGAAAGTTATAGTCATGTTCCCTAAAATATAATGGCAATTTTTTTAATTTTCAATGAAGAGATGTCCATTTTAGGAGTAGAAATAATAAGAAGGAACATAATGTCGAAATAGATATTGCTTTAAAATCTCCTAAAAGGGGGCTAGAGTGGTGGTGCTAGAGGTAAGGCTTCTGCCCTGACCAGAGTAGCTTGGGATGGACCGCTGTTTGATGCCCTGACAGTTTCCCATATGGTCCCCAAGTCGGGAGCAATTTCTGAGCACATAGCCAGGAGTAACTCCTGAGCATCACCCAAAATAATTTCATAAAAGAACCACTATTTTAACTTATAAACAGCTATTAAACAAATATTATTGGAAAACCCTTTTCACTGTTTCCATGACTCTAAGACTTTGAGAAGAACATTATTCTAAAGCTACAGGCTGAGGAAAGTTTTTTATATTCAGTATATAAAGATTTATTTCTCTTTGTCTCCACTCATCTATTAGTGTTTATATTTTCAGAGGTTAGGTTATAGCATGCAATAACTATTCTTACTCTGGAGAAAGATTTTTTTCTTTTACATTAATGAAATGTACATTTTCCACTCGTTTCTTTCCAGGAAGTTCTTTTCTTTGCTTAGTAAATCACAATAGATCAAGAGGAGCCAAGAAGATAATAGACAGTAAAGAATAATAAGCTAGAAAAATCTGTCTTAAGCAAGCATTCACTGCATAATTCAAATGACCTGACCAGTGCTGAAGAAAGAGCAAGTTAAGTCTATAAAATAAGATAGTTTCTGAAGGGGCATGTCCACTTTAAATTTGAGTTGAAAAGTAAAGCCAACAACTGTCACTTCTTTTACAGGGCATTTTGCATGCGGTGACCCAAGTTCCATCCTTGGAATCCCCAATACCAGGAGTGGTTCCTAAGTGCAGAGCCCAGTGTGACACTAAATAACAACAAAAACTCTGAAATATAAGCTATCTTTGCTTCTTATACAATCATTTAGCAAACCATAATCCTGAAAACAGTAAAACAGTGAACACATTTCACCACAGAAATTTGCATGACAAGATGCTGACTCAGAGGATGTGAGAGTACTAAAGAGTCCACAGGAGCTGATTACAGCAGTGATTTTTGAATTATTAAAGGTTTAAGGACTCCAAACAAAACTTCGAGTTCCTCTATGCTAGTGTTTATAGATAAATTTAGAAGTCAGGGTTTATCTACTACTCTCCTCTGCCCTATCTAACTGCATGCTATTTTGCCAATTCCTGTCACACTCCTAGCCAATTCTGTTAGCTACCTGATAACCTTCTAGTATTTTTTTGGCTCAAGTTAGACAGTATCTCTCATTTGCATGCACACCAAGAGTCACTGCTGTTACACTTGGCACAGCTCTAAAATAAGGAAACCAATGAACGTTTATTACATAACTGAATAATTATGACATGAATATGTATCCCTACCATGTCTGTGAGTTTATTTTTCTAATGCTTAAATACATTAGTGTTAACTAAGTTTCGAAAACTTCAGGAAAACATAAAAAATAGATGATGCCATCCATAATTCTACCACTGAGGGAATGCCTGATGCTATATTTGTGTTCCGTCGTTTTATATATGCCTATAAAATATTTCCATTTGATAAAACACACATCATTTCAATGCAATACTTCAGTAAATTAATAATTTATTCTTAAAATCATAGTGACGTCTGTTCCAGGTCATTATATAATTAGTAAAATAAGCACTTTTAATATTTATAATTTCTTAAATATTTCCTTAAAATGTTTTTAACTAGACTCAAATTTTTAGTTATAGAGGAATCTATAAGTACAAACTATCAAATATGAGTATAGATGTTAAGACTATTGTCTTGCATGTGGTAGACACAGAGTCAGTTCTTGGCATTCCATATGGTAACTCAAGCCCTGCTAGGAATCATTCTGATCCTTAAGCATGGAGTCAGAAATGAGGCATGAGCCCCACCAGGTGTGACCACCAAACAAATTAATAAAATAATATATGTTCGAATTTATCTTTTTTGTCCTCCTCATTTTTATCAATTTTATATTAAAATGTCCCTCCCTTAAAGTCAGTTAACTATTTTCTACTAGCTTAGTTTCTCACCTGAAAGATAAAAAACTTCCAATTTAACTGGAATTTAGTAAGTCATGTAAACAGACATTCTTAGTTATGGTTTTTTTACATACTTAGTCAATTTTCTTGGCAATTTTGTCCAATAGCTCCATTTAAAAATGCTTTCTCAAAAACATGCTTTATCCATTACATTTATCTTTTATCAAAACTGATTATACTTATGTGCTAGGCTATTATACTGAACTATCAATTTTATACCCATAGTACATTTCTATAATAACTGTTGTCTGATGGCCAAATATTTTTCTTATAAAAGGAAAAATCCCACTCATTACACATATACTTTTAAAACGTTATTGACTTTGGTCATAATTACTCTTCCATGTGGATATTTAAATAACTTAGTGAAACTTTCCCAAACCCAAATGCAATTAAATTCTAAACTTGAGAGGCTGGAACAGTATTACAGCATGTTGGGCATTTGCTTGATACATATCTGACTCAAGTTTGACCCCCAGCATCCAGCAAACCATTTGGTGTCCTGATCCCACCTCAGTCCAGAGCCAAGAATAACCCCTAAGCAGAGCTGTTTGGGGTCTGTCTCAAAATCCTAAACAACAACAGCTATTTGATTAACCTAAAAATTAATTGCTTTATGATATCTTTTTTTCAAGAATAAGTTACGCTTTTATTTGTGCATATATATATCTGAGTATGATGTTATACCTTCCTACAAAAACTAATGTATGTTTTGGCATTTTTAAGTATTTTATGTACATTTTCTATTTTTTCAAGTAATTGAATATTTTGGATTAATAAGTAGAATTATTTTATAATGTGGTTTTCTTAATGACTACATTTAGGGTTTACTGTTTTACTGCAAAAAAAAAAAATCAAAATGTAGCCTATGTTCCTGAATTGAACTAAATTTTTTTTGAGATATTCAATCTATTTAAAATGATTCCAAAAGTGCTCTTTCTGAGAAAAAAAAATGAATCGCTCTCATTTTGGGTTTAACAGAATCAAGCAATTCAGCTAGTGATTAAGAATTTTGACAATTGTGGAAGACAAAAAACATACTAGGAACTTATTCTCATATAGAGAGCAATTTGTCTCCTTTTTTAACCACAGAGATACAGCCAGAATGATTTTTTGAAATAGAACAGGGCCCACCAGATATAGTCAGAAAGCAAGTGTATGCTCTTCTGCAGATAGGCATATTCTTTATTGGCCAAAATAAGCATATATTTTCCAGTTTAAATCATATAATATCTATTGAGTATTCAAGTGTGTAGTGCAACAGATACAGGATCTCTGCTATTGGGAACAAAAGATATCCAGAGTAACAAGTAAGGATAGGCATTAAAGCAAACCTGACATATCACAGAATTTCAGAAAATTCCTTTGATATCATACATTATATGATTATCATTGTGATTGATAATAATTCCTAAAAAGTTAAAAGTCTATTTCCATTATCTGACTAGGGACTGGGAAGGCAATATCCAATAAGTGACTGTAAAATATGTTGACAGACAGCTTATTTTTACAAAAATCTTAGTTGCCAGAAATTTTTTTTTATTTTTGGGCCACACCCATTTCATGCTCAAGGGGTTACTTCTGGCTATGCGCTCAGAAATCGCCCCTGGCTTGGGGGGACCATATGGGACGCCGGGGATCGAACCACGGTTAGTCCTACGCTAGCACTTGCAAGGCAGACACCTTACCTCTAGCGCCACCTTCCTGGCCCCTGCCAGAAATTATTTTGACTCAATCCTTTACTGCTAGCTTATAACAAGTCTTAGAAGATGAATTTCTTAAAGACAAAGCACTGCTCTTTGGCTGTCATAATGAGGTTATGAAAAACTTTCTCTATAAAGTTGGGGGAAAAAGTCTTTAAAAAAACAAGAGATATTTAAGTTGTACATTTAAAAGTTTGAAAGAATAATTTGTTTCTCTCAGTGTACAACTTTATATTGAGCATCTTGTACATGCAATGTACAAATAAACATAGAGCTTACAGATAAATTATAAAGAGTCGAACAAGGGGCTAGCACCATTTTACAGCAGATAGTAAACTTGCCTTGAATGCTGCTAACCTGGGTTCCATCCCCAACACTACTTATGGTCCACTGGACACCACTCAGGAGTGACCCCTGAGTGCACAACCAGAAATAAACCCTAAGCAAGGGTCAGGTGTGACAAAAGCAAGAGGTGATAATGCTCAAGATAAGTTTGGCCAGGGACCCAAAGCTCTTTGAGTTTTTGGATTCTGTCTTGGTGTGAAGATGCGTATTTTGAAAGGAAATAACACCATCCTGTTTTCTCCTGGATGATAAATTGGAGGTGCTAGGCAAGAATCTAGGGGTCTTCTTAGAAATTAATATTAGCAGTCCAAGTGAGAGATGTTGTCTTGATGTTTGATGTCAGATTGGGGATGGGGTGGAAAAAATATATTAATTTAATACAGAGATGTTAATATAGATATGTATAAAATGCCATGTATTGCAGACTAAGTAATGGTATTGAATTTGAAAACAAAAGGAAATGGGGAAGTCAAAAGGTGATTGATTCTTCAGATCTGGCTGAGGCAACTCCAGGATTAATAATGTTATTTACCAAGGAAGAATAGAAAGGTGTTATGAGTGTCACATTTTGTTGTTATCATTTTTACTAGGTTTTCTGTTCGTATGTTTTATGTTATATTGGTAAGACAGCAAAATGGGTAGAAGGCAACATTTAAATCCACTTGTAAATGAGTATAAGATGGAGGTTTTTTACTGTCCATATTTTCAGAGGGGAGTTTGTATACATGAGGTGTTCTGAATCTATTACTTCCTTCCATGTTTAGAAAAGTAAAATTTCAAGTAGGTTAGCTGCATTAAATAAATTTTAAAGTCTTTTCTGAATGCATAGTATTCTAGCATTCCCATTTGCTCATATGCTGACATAATATTTATGTCCTGAAACACAGATTATAGGAATATTGGTCTTCTGAGCTTTGTGTCATTGTTCCTACCCCATTACACACACATGCAAAACTCATGTTTACCAGGACCCTATAAATACGACCAGATGAGATCTAAATGAATGGAGGAGACACTAACTCCACTCTGAATAATCTCTTTGAACACAGGACAGCCATGGAGGAACAAAAAAGATTGTTAGGTGAAGATGGAAGCAGAAATTGGAATTCTGCTTCCTCAAGGCAGGAACACCTTGAGCAACCAGCTGCTGGACGAGGCAAGAATAGAGGTGCCAGTGCTTTGCAGAAATAGGAGGAAAACGATTCTTATTGTTTCAAGTCACCTACGTTTTGGTAACTTCTTATGACAGTTCTAAGGAGATGCATGAGATCACATGATTGAACCTAATTTACTGAATTCATAGTATGCTGTCAATAAACATCCCCTTAACTTCTTGTAATGATCACAACTTATATCTTGTGGTTTGTAACCCAAACACCCTCCCAAGTCTTATTATTCCTAGGCTTGTTTTGTACAGGGGGATGGGAGGGTTGGGAAGTTGAAGCACTTTCAACTATATTACAGGGTAAAAAGAGAAGAGTCAGAGGTCAAACTTAGCTCTGTCTCATCACCAGGATAAAAGATCACTCTTTTGAACATAGATCCATTTTAGTAAATGACAGAGTTAAAGGAAAGCACAACCTAACTCTTCAATGATTGCAATTTAAGTCCAACATTTATTTACAAAATAAGTCATTGGGACAGAATAGAAGATCAGCACTGTCAATGAGCTCGCCATCCATTTCTATTGCTCCCATTAGCTGAACTACTTCTTTGCACATATGCATTATTCCAATTTGAGGTATTATCATCACAGTGGACATTTATGGCTTTTACTTTATTGAAATGCATTTTCCTCAGATATTTACCATTTTAGTTTGATGATACTGACTCATTCTTGCCACCTAAGGAGACCATAAAAATAACTAGTATAAAAACAGAAGAAAGTGTCTTTAAATTTCATAGTCACATATGTCCATCCCTTATACTATAATACAAAACAAAAATATCTAAATTTACCTTCTCTCCTCAAGTATGTGAGTTGTGCTAGCGAATACAACAGTTAAGCAAACATGGGGCAGGCGAGATAGCACAGCAGTAGGGCGTTTGCCTTGCATGCCAGTGATCCACTACAGACCAGGGTTCTATCCCAGCCTGCAGAGTAACTTCAGAGCGCCGTCGGATATGGCCCATCAAGCAAAATCCAAAAACCAAACCAAACCAAACCAAAACCATAAAACAGTTAACCAAAGAAAACATAAGGCGAGGGTAGTATGGGGTATCAGTTTCAGGGAATGCCAGAATAGGATCATCTTCTAAAGAGGTCCTGCTCTGTTGGACTCAAGTCCGATTTTACCTGTTCTAAACAGAAAAACGTAAGAAGTATCGAGCAAGCTAAAGACATTGTGGCTGTTTCTTGATAGCATCCTATGACATGCCAGGTTCCCCCAATTTTCCTCAAAGTGAAATCAACTGCCATCAGCTCGTCATCAGGACACTGTCCTCCGGCTTTGTGTCAAGTTCTATTGTCTCTAAACACTATTATTTGGTTTCCAAAGAGACCCCGGTTATAGCTCCAATGATCCCAATCCCCTTGAAATCTATCTCATGTTGAATTCACTAATCTCCCCCCTTTCCATTTTCAAAGCGCACAAACCCCTGTCAGAAGCACGCTACACACACGCGCCTGCACATCACGCACGCACGCGCACACACACACACACACACACACACACACACACACACGTGCAGATGTGCTTCTTCCCCAAATTGGAGGCACTGATGCTTTCTGGACTTTTCAAGCTGACCCCAAAGGCGTCGGTCGCACACGATTTGGACAACAGCTGGAGCCAAGGTTCTCTCCCTCCCAGTGTGTCCCCAGCGCTGCCCAGGAGCCTAAGTTCTGCCTCTCTCTGTCTCTCTCTGTCTCTGTTTGTGTCCCTGTGTGTCTCTCTCTGCCGCCACCCCCAGTCCGAGTCCCCACGCATGCATCCAAGTAACAAAGGAAAACACAACCCGGGAAGGGCTTCCTAGCAGCATCTCTGATCACGCACCTGCTTGGAGACCAAGACGCACACACACGCCACAATCCCACACACAATCACACACACAGACACACACAGACACAGAAACACACACACACAGAGACACGATCTGCCCTGGCGAGATGCCCCACGCGGCTGGGGAGAAGCGCGCGTCGCGGCCCCGGGTGTGCGCGCTGCGCTGGCCGGCCGAGCGCACAAAGGGCCGCGGCGTGCGGGCTTGCCGGGGTCCCGGCTCCCCGGGCCCTCCCGCCAGCGGGGCAGCTGTGCTGTGCGTGGCCCGGGGGCATCGCGGCTGGGGGGCAGGTGGGCGGGGGCAGGAGGGGCCCCCGCGCCCCCGATCCTCGCCCGTTGGCCCCGGGAGCTGTCACCCAGGCGGCGCGCACGGAGCTGTCACCGGGCGCCTCCGGCCGGCCGGGCATCCCCCAGGCAGCGCCTCCCGGTCCCCGGAGCCCGGAGCCCGAGCCAGCCTACCTGGGGCCGCGCTGGGCGGGCGAAGCGAGGCAGGCGGGCGAGGCAGGCGGGCGCCCGGCCGCTCTCGGCTCGGCTCGGCTACGGCGCCCGGAGCGCCATGGGGCCCGGCGGGGCGCGACGGGCAGCGATGCGCGGGGCGTGGCGTGGCGTGGCGGCGGGGCGATGCGGGGCGGGCGCTCCGGCGCTCCCCACGGCCGCCCAGCCTCTGAGCATGCCCAGCTGCTGCCCACCCGGCCCGGCCCGGCGCGGCGCTCCCTCCGATCGCGAGGCTGCGGGGCTTGGCGGCGGGGAGGAGCCGGGGAGGGACCTGGGCGTGTCCATCGCGCGCCCTGAAGGACCACGCCGGCGCTGGCACCCTCCGCCTCGCCCGCCCTGGACCCCTCTGCCCCCTGGGCCCAAGCTCCGGGGCGTCAGGGACAGCCGGGGTCGCCAAGCCAGCCCTCCTGCGCCCTGCCGAGAGGGCAGCCCGGGAGTGGACACCCCAAAGAGGCAGCAAGGACCCGCGTCCCGGAGGGGGCTTCTAAGAAGGCGGGTCCGAAGCGCCCACCACCGGCTGATCTCTCCCCCGGGGACATAGAGCGGGTCTGGGACGGGCTCACCTTCCCCGCAGGTGGCTAGCAAACTGGGCACCGCTGGACACGGTCCACTCCATCTGAAGCCAAAATTGTTTGGCTTCCTTCCAGCCTTCCTCAACTGGGACAGAAGCTGGCACTTGGGCATCAATGGGCCACGGGTCTAGATGTGACAACCCACCGATAGATAGGAGAATGGACTTGGCTACAGGACTTGGCAGGATTTTGTCATGAGTGATAGTTAGGTTTGCAGTAAGACTGCAAACTCTCTTTCTTTCTTCTTTTTCTTTCTTTCTTTCTTTCTTTCTTTCTTTCTTTCTTTCTTTCTTTCTTTCTTTCTTTCTTTCTTTCTTTCTTTCTTCCTTTCTTTCTTCTTTCTCTCTCTCTCCCTCCCTCCCTTCCTTCCTCCTTCCTTCCTTCCTTCCTTCCTCCTTCCTCTTCCTTCCTTCCCTTCCTTCCTTCCTTCCTTCCTTCCTTCCTTCCTTCTTCTTCCTTCCTTTCTTCTTTATTTCCTTCTTTCTTGCTTGCTTTCTTTCTTGCTTTCTTTCTTTTTTCTTTCTTCTTTCTTTCTTTCTTTCTTCCTTTCTTTTTTTTTTTTAATTTTTATTTTGACCACAGTGGATTACAAGTCTTTCACAGTAATATTTTAGGTACCTAGTGACATTGAATCAGGGGCATTCCCACCACCAGTGTTGTCCTCCCTCCACCCATGTTCCCAGCATCCATCCCATATCGCCCCTCCTTTGCCCCCCAGTCTGCTAGTATAATTGGTCCTCTCTGTGTCTAGCTTGTAGATTGGGTAGCGATTCTGTTGTCGTTGTCTTTGGATTTGGTGTTTAAGTCTGATCATTTTTTGTTTCTACTTAATGTTCGTACGACTGTTTGGTCTTGGTACCCTCCATTATTTCCCCCTCCATTTGTGATGTGGAATAAGGTGGTTCAAGTTATATGGTTCTGTTTGAAGGAAAGTAAAAATAAAATAAAATGGGGCAAAAATCAAACAAGCAAAAAATGGAAGAAGTCCTTCTACTCTCAATTGACCTAGTTGGTTGGGCACTTTCCTCGCCCTACTTCCTTCAAGAATGGTCAAAAAATATTTACCGTCCACAGTAGAGAAGAGAGGGAACTTCACAGGACTGAGCTTACTTACATTTTCAGCCTTGGGAATCAGACTATTCTGTCTTCAGCTGTCCCCCAACATACACACATGATCTACCACCTGAGGTTTCAGAGAGACTGGAAATAAGGTTTGGATCTATTGTGCCTTATCATACAGAATAACTCTAACAGTTTGCTAGTTATGTGTTTGATATTTATTACATTCCTCTTGCTTGCCTTTTATTTATTAAGTAAATTCTATGTAGGAACTTATAAAAATAGAAAATGGGATAAATGAATGGCTCTCTTACTCCTTCAGTATTCCTGTCGATAGAAGATGAATATGCCCTAACATATGATAGTTTAATAGGATATAGTCTAGGATTATGACTTAATAATTATACCATAAACATAATTTTTTCCATTTACAGAAATAAAACTCTCTAAATTTATCTTATTCTTTGAGTCATTCACATGGTCCTACCAGCTACCATCTACCTTCACTCTGACTCTAAAACTTCCTTGTATAAACACTTTATTTCTTTTTTCCATATATATATATTTGCACCCATGTGGTAGCTAGAATATATTTTCAAAGAGTTGTTTATTTATAACTAATTGATTTTTGCTTTGAAAAACTAAGATTGTAACAGTATTTGCTCGTACTTGTATGTTCTTTTCATATGTTAATTTGAAACTAGGCAGCTATCTAAAGTGAGACAATTCCTGAAAGAATGAAACCCTGTATCTCTTAGGCCAAGGGAATTTCTTATATAATTTCCCCAGTGCTTATTGTGCCTATGTAAAACAAAACAAACAAAAAAACAGAACAAAACAAAACAATAACAACAATATATTTTATAATAATTTTTATTTTGACCAAATACAAATCATTCACAGTAAAATTTTAGGTATATAATGACATTGAATTAGGGACATTCCCACCACCAATGTTGTCCTCTCTCCCCCCTTCCCAGCAATTATCCCATATCCTCCTCCTTTGCCCCCTGGGCTGTTAGTATAAGTGGTTCTCTCTGTGTCTAGCTTGTTGTACATTGAGTATCCATCCTGTTGTCGTTGGCTTTGGATTTGGTACCTAAGTTTGATCATTTTTTATTTCTACTCGGTGTTCATACAACTGTTTGGTCATGGTACCCTCCATTATTTCCCCCTCAGTTTGTGAGGTGGAATAAGATGGTTCAAGTTATGTTATTTTGTTTGAAGGAAAAAGGGGGGGGCAAAAATCAAACAGGCAAAAAATGGGAGGAGTTCTTCTAGAGGCTATAAATATAGGTTTAAGAGAAAAAAGGGAAATGGAAAAAAAAAACATAACAACAGTACAAAAAAATCAAACTAAAAACTCGAAAAGCACCACAACAATAAAGAAAATCCCAGTCCCAAAAATAAAAACAAAACAGCATAAAAACATAAAGCAAAACAAAAAATATGTACTGTGCACAGGAGATTAGAAAGGAATTCTCTTGATCTAAGAGTGTCAGGAGACAGGACTAAGATGGATATCAGCATAAGTTCTGCCTTGTGGTCATGAATATGTGACCTGAAACATGCGGCCCTTTGAAGGCCCTGAGGCTTGAGAAACAACCATAATAATGTTTTTAGGTTAAGGGTCTAGGAAGTTAAAACAAAACACCTTTTAACTTGTACCAAGAAATATTTGACATTTGTTTTTAAGTAAAGCCTTGTAGAATCGCAGCTCTTACACAAATATGTACCAGCAGGTGTTCTGTATAGATAGCCACAAGAAACTTGTTTGCATCCTGCTCCTCCCACTAGCCCCACCTTGCTGCAACTGCTTAAAAACCCTTGCCGAAAAATAAAGTTCGAAACTTTGATCAGAAATCCTTGACTTAGTCTCCTCTTTTCCCTCACCCGATCTTTTTCAGACAGAATCCACTCTTAACCCACGAATTACATATCCCACGAGCCGGGATATAAGATACAGGGTTTCTCCGCCCTTGAAGTATACTGTCATGGACATAACTCCAGGCTCTGTACCTGTTCTTTACTCTCCCCTAGGTCCTTTTGTGGTGTCTAGAAACTATCGGCTCAGTTATGGATGATAAGATCAGGCCTCTGTAACTAGAGATATTGGTTTTTGCATAGGTCATAGGATGGAGCCCAGGATGAAGTCTTTCTTTACCGTTCTAGAAGTTCTGTTCCATAACTGAACAATATCCTGCCACCCTTTCTTCTTTTTTTTGGGGGGGGGGTGGATTTTTGTTTTCTTTTGTTTAGTTTTCTTTTTTTCTTTTTCTTCTTTTAAATTTATATTTATAGCTTCTAGACAGGGTATCCTTCATATTTTCCCTACAGAATCATAGAATATGAATACTCTTGTTTTGCCTCATAAATTGAGATAAAAGTAGATGGTATCAGAGACAAGCAGTCTCATGAACACTGAGTGGAAATAAAAAATGATCAGACCTAATAACCCAACCCAAAGTCTACGACAGTAGAATCAAGAAATCCAAAAGACAACAAACTATAAAGAAAAGGGATGTTACACAGCAGTCCATGGGGGCTAAGGGTGGAGGTGTGAGTTGCATGCTGGGAACAGTGTTGGGAGGAGGTCAACATTGGTGGTGGGAATTGACCTAATTCTCTGTCACTAGTACCTGAAATATAACTGGGAAAGACTTGCAATTGACATTGGTCTCAATAAAAAATTACATAAAAGAAAGGTAACAGCTCATGTCCTCTAGCTATTTCTAGCTAGAATAACAAATCTTTATAACTTGAAGATAGGAGGAATCTGTATACTGTATTACTTTGTCTACTACATCATGAATAGTGGGGGTATGGGTGGGTGGTCACGCTTGGCAGGTTGCTCCTGACTCCACACTCAGAAATCCTAGTAGAAGTCAGGGACCACATGTAGAACAGGAAATCAAGTGTGGGCTGGCCATTTGCAAGACAAATATCTCATCTTTCATATTATTTCACTAGCCCTTGTACATTTTTTAAAAATAAAATTTTGAACATGAAGTTGCACTGTGCTCACTGTTCAGAGGATTCAAATTCTTTGAACTCAAAGTAATAGATGTTTTTTTCATAATTCAGAGATTTAAAAACTGGACAATAAAATGTGATAGGCAACAGGAAGTTGTAGGAAGAGTTTTTTTTTCAATGGATTTAGATTCCAGTTGACATGCAAGAATAGAACTCTGCTTCTCTTGTAGCTTTGATTTTTAAAGTTTCCTTACTTATTAAAATTGTTACCAATCTGGAGCAGTCAGCTTCTTTCTTTGGTCCCTCTTCGTCCTCCACAGGGATCTCTATTTTAGATTTTATCCAGGAAGCTCCTTATTTGCTTGACATTTTGTTTGTCTGTCTGTTTCTGGGTCACACATGGGCGATGCTCACAGCTGGTTACTCCTTGCTCTGCACTCAGGAAATACTATTGGTAAGATATGGGGACCACATGGGATGCTGGGGATCGAATCTGAGTCGACTATGTGTAAGGCAAATGCCCTACCTGCTGTACTATCACTCTGACCCACGCTCTCCATTTGTAAACCAACAAAAAAGTATCTTGTACATTTTGGGCACATTGCATGACTGATCATAATATTATTATTATTATTAACTGACATATATTTATTCTCTGCAATTTAGACACAGTTTTATATATTATCAAAAGATATGTTTGTCTCTTTGATGGACAAACAACACTTAAACAATAGCTATCTGTATGGTTTTCAATATAATAAATCTATATATTACTGAATACTTTATGAGAAACTAATCTCAATCAACCGTATTAATACTAAATGCTAAACATACTTACTGGCAGATAGGGAACTTAGTAGACATCTAAGAGGGATGGAAATTTATTTTAACACTCTGGATTCAAACTGCTCCAGCTTACTTTTATTACTCTTATCCATACTAGTCATCAACAAATGTAGAGAATCCCACACATAAATCACGGTGATACAAAAAATCAACATGGACTCTAGTGAGGAACAAAATATTTTCTTAGATATTGGGAGTGGGGAAGAACAGAAATGAATGTTTCAAGGAACATAAACAGAAGCATATGAAGATAAATAGTCCTACGAAAACTAAACAAAACTTTGAATAAGTATTTCCCTACAGTACAAAAAAAATTTAAAAGGTAAGGTAATCTTACCTTATTTATAAAACAGAAAATAAATACAAAAATGTAAAGGAGAGACAACTAGACCAAATTGAAAATTAAACTGGTGAAGTTAGGTGAGAGGGTGAGGAAAAGGAGATGAAAGGTTATTCAACTTCACACACACACACACACACACACACACACACACACACACACACACACAAAGTAAAAATGAAACCAATAGTACTAAAGCAGAGTGATTTGTATATAAGAAAAAATTATTCTAGAAATAATTAACCACTTTTGGACAACTATGTAGAACTGTCCAAAAGAATGCAGCACATATGTAAGTAGTACTAAGGTAGAGTGGATTGTACCTGTTTGAAAAAGCTGACTGACTATCTGATGGGGAAGTTAAATGATCCAACCTTTTTTGGAGAATAATATGGAAAAGTCCTAAAAAATATGAATTGAGCTTCCATATGACCCTGAATTTTTACTTTTTGAAAAGTAACCCAAAGCTTCAGACAAGATAAACAAGATAAGACAAGATACTTGCAGTTTTATTTTTCTTACTCTGGAACATATGTCCCAGCTCTATATTCCTTACTATGTTTCTAAATCTGGAAACAACCCAAGTGTCCAAAAGATAGATGACTGGAATATTACTTAAGTGTAAGAAAAGAATGAAATCATGCATTTTGCTGAGATCTGAATGGATTAGAAGAGTATCATGCTGAATGAAGCTAGAAAAAAAAAAGACAGACATAAAATATTGTATCTAATATGTGAGAAATAAGACATTTATTGAAGTAAATAAAAAAAACTGCAAATACCCAAGGGTAAAAGAATTTAAGAACTTGAGAACTGGCTTTCAATAGGAATATTACCAAGGAATGGAAGGAGGGAAGGTGGAAGTAGGACAGTATAGGAATAGACCAAAAGTAACATGGCAACAACGCTGTAGGGAAGTGGCTAAAGAATAGAAGATGGTGCTGGATGATGACAAAATATTACGCACAAAATCTACCAATCATATAAACCACAGTGCCCAAAAAAGGAGGAAGGGAAAGTGCCTGCCCTAGAGGCAGGTGTTGGGTGGGAGGGAAATTGTGGACACTGGTGAAGGATTAGTGTTGGAACAGTGGATATTTGAAACTAAATCATAAACAATTTTGTAAATCATGGTGGCTCAATAAGACTAATATTTAGGAGCTGGAACTAATATTTACTTATTTATATCTATTTATATATATTATACTTATATATAAATATATAATATGTATTTATATATTATATTTATATTTATTTATTTAATATTTATAGTAGATAGGGTATTTACATTGCATGTGGCAGACCTGGGATCTGGGTGCAATCTGGTGATCCCATATGGTCACCTGACTACTGCCAGGAGTAGAGTGCAGAGAATAGATGCAGAATTGTTGATGTAGCAATATATGCTTATTTTAAAATAAATTATTAAATTTATTTCTTCTAAGATCTATTTTCAATAACATCCCATTGACAGATTGAAATCAACTGTTGTAGGACTAGTTACACTATAGAAATTGACAAACACTACAAATCATGTTTTTTTATTTGATTATTTACAGAGAACTAGTTAACACAATTACTATAGTACCAAGTTTTTTTTTTCAAGTTTGTGAGTATTTTATAATTTTTAACTGAAATTCAACTAGAGACATGCTTATAATCCTGGTGCTTAAACAAAGACACTATTATAAGAAAAGAAATTAAAAATAATTATTCAATTTTCCTTTTTTCTTCTCTTCTTTTATTCTTCTTTCTCTTCTTCCTCCTCTTCTACTTCTTCCTCTTCTTTTTCTTTCTCGTCCTCTTCATTTTCGACTTCCTTTTCTTCCTCTTCTTCCTCTTGTTCTTCTTTTCTCTTTTCTTTTCCATCTTCCTTTCTCCTCTTTTTCCTTTTATTCTTCCTCCTCTTCCTCTTTTTCTTTCTCTTCTTCCTTTTTCCTTTTATTCTTTCTCGTCCTCTTCATTTTCGTCTTCCTTTTTCCCCTTCTTCCTCTTGTCTTCTTTTCTCTTTTCTTTTCCATCTTCCTTTCTCCTCTTTTTCCTTTTCCTCTTCTTCCTCCTCTTTCTCTTCTTCCTTTTGCTTTTTATTCTTCTTCCCCTTCTTCCTCCTCTTCCTCTTCTCATATTTCCTCCAGCTCTTCTTAATATTTTCTTCCTGAGTCTCTGGGACTTCAGTGACTCCTGTGTTCTTTCTGTTGTGTTTATCAAAGACTTCTATTTTCATCTGTTCACATTTGTTGAGTAGTTTATTCATTGTCTGATCATTTTCTTTAAGGTTCTTTTCTAATCTCTTCTGCCGTATGGAATTGTTCTGCATCTCATTGTCGGGCTCACTGACCCCTTCCTCAGCTGCTGTTATTCCCTTGCAAAGGCTTTCCATTGAGGTTTTCATTTCATCTACAGAGTTTGTCAGACCTGTTGTTTGAGTTTAGAGTTTTCTGAGTTCTATCATTGTGGTCTGTTCAGCTCGATCTATGCTTGGTTTGAGTTCTTTGAGCATTCTCCATATTAATATTCCAAGCTCCTCATCTGAGAGGCTTCTCAGGTCATATTCATTCTCGATGCTTGGTGTTGTCCTGCATTGTTTCCCCATTGCAACACTTTATAGTGGTTTTTACTATGTGTTGTGCTGGGGTTCGTGGGTTAGAATATTCGCTCTGCGGCTGTGCTTCTCTGGCTCCCCCTTATTGGTTGGGGCCCTTACCGGGTTTGTGTTCAATGGCATCTTGGCTGTCTTGTGCAGAAAAGCCTAGTACCAAGTTTTAAAATCTTGGCTGAAAACAATACTAAGAACAGAAATGCCCACAATAAACTAGAATTGAAATATGAACCTAACATATAACAGAAGCTAATGTCATAAATTAAAGGGTCTTACATGTGCAAAACAATAAAGTTGAAATATATTCTGGTGAAATCTTTGAACTTCAAAGGAACCTTTAGTGCTTCTAAACAAGGACAATTGACAAACAAAAAGAAACTGAAGCTGCTTTGAAATTTCTTCAATTTCTTCAGACACCATGTCTGAAAAACGTTCTGAGGGAGAAGGCTTGACGCAATAGTGTTTGTTTTGCCTCACCAGGTAGTCCTTCAAGTCGTCTGGGCAATAATCAATTGTTCTCAAATGTATTGTTCATTAGGGAAGATAGTAGAGACAAATGTTTTTTGTAATATTCTACTTAATCATGAAATTCAGCTAGAACTCAGGCAGAAACCAACATAAACAAGAAAGAGTGGGAGAAAAGACTGCAGGGGAGGAGAATGACTAGAGATCGATACTTGCGACCAAGCGGTGCTAGAGAATGTGAATTAAGCAAGTTTTCATGAGCAGGGAGAGGAACACATTTAGAAATGAAAGTATTGTATTTTATTAGAAATAGAAGTCTGAAGAAAATCAACACCAAAATACTTTGATATTGCTACGTGAAAAATGCATCAAGTGTCCAGAAGAATACAGAAATAAGCCCACAACCAGATAAAAACTTAATTCATAATAATGGCGGCATTTTAAGTCAGTAGAGGAAAGATAGATTTCTACTGTCTAAAGAAGAGAGCTGAAATTCTTAGAATTGAGCTGTAAGTGCCAGTGGCCTTAAGGGACAAGTAAATTACTTTATCCAATTTACTAAGCTGTATCCTCTTTGAAAAGGAAATCCATGTATCTTTAAGGTAGTGGATTTCAGTAAAATTCTTATGAAATCTCCTTGAATGATTTAGGTTGAACTTCATTCCAGAAAGAGCTTAAGAAATCTCAGTGAGGTGCTAGATTTTGGAAAATTAAGATATTCACTACCTATATATTATATTTACTCAGAATGTACAAGATTTGCAAGCCAAGCAATTAATGTCTTTTGCTTATGTAAGTGACTTGTATACAAGTGTATATAATTGCTTCTATCCTGCTAAAATCCCAGCATGCTGATGAATATCAATATCAGATTTTCTCTAAGAATAAAAGCATCATCATCAACGCTACTCTTTAAGTATCTTTCTAACATTGCTAACACTGAGCTCAAAAGACACAATACGTACATATTATAGTCTTTTCCACCAGCAGTGAGCAGTGCATTTACTGCAATTTAGTCATGCTTTCTGGGTCATGCCAAGGTGACAAAGATTATGACTCACTTGTCACTTAGTAGATAGCTGACAGTATGGAAATTGGCATAACTTTTTTTTTTGAGAGATTACTGGCTACTTCTCTTTATTTGGCAGTTAGTGATTTAGAGAGGAGAAGAGTTGATCAGAAATTTGAAGAAAGTGCAATAAGCCTATGCTTAAAACAGAGCTGTTGCTGGTTCCCTGAGTCCTACCTGGAGTGATCCCTGAGCAGAGAACCAGGAGGAAGCAACCCCCCCAAAAAAAAAGCACAATAAAGAACCCAAAAATCAACTCCAGGTTCTTTGCTTATTAGAAAAAAAAATCTTTCTTTTAAATTTTTTAATTTAAAACATATCCTTACTGATGACAACTCAAATTGCCTCTTGGAGAATTTAATAGGCTTCGTTTCCCTGAAAAACCCAATTCTGATATATAAAGATCTTGAGGAATCTATGTAAAGAAAAGAGATGAGAGAGTTGCAGCTCTTTCCAGTTTTTGGTATTATTGATTAACCAAAAGCTATTCCCAGGATTAAAGTCAACACCTTTAACCATCTTTGCAAGTTAGAATATAGTAGGAATTTGTTTTTATCATAATAGGGATGGATTTTATTTTTATAAAGGAATCACTAGTGAGATATTGGAAAAATGTATAAGGATAATCATAGCAACTAATACAATAGTAAATCTCTAATTGTTTTTGTTTTTGTTTTTACATAAAATTAGGCAATGCTCAGAGGTTACTCCTTGATCTGCACTCAGGAATTATTCCTG
Source organism: Suncus etruscus (assembly GCF_024139225.1). Classification (NCBI taxonomy): domain Eukaryota; kingdom Metazoa; phylum Chordata; class Mammalia; order Eulipotyphla; family Soricidae; genus Suncus; species Suncus etruscus. Next base: position 1,596,396 of record NC_064856.1, on the reverse strand, counting down.
GCTACCACATACAAGGCAAAATTCCCACTTGCCATAATATTACTCTGGCCATAAAAATATTTTTGGAGATGAAATTGGAGCAGTAATTGGTACATATGAGTAATAATTTGCAATTTTATGACTTTGTACTCACTTATGCTTTCTAAGCTATCTTCTTTAACTACAAAATACAGAAGCTATTTCTATTTTCAGACCTCAAGAAAAGAAGTCAATAGTTTATTTAGAGAGTTAACATAGAAAATGATGGTGGAAAAATGGAGAAGTGAGGCAAAGCAAAGCAGGAAGTCAATAAATGTATGTTATCATGCTGGTTACTGCTCTGGCTAATTGAATCCAATCCTGATGAGAGATTCTGGGAACCAGTGTAGAACAAATGCCTTTAAGTTAATATACCACATAGTACACAGGAATTAGGAATCTATAAATGATTTCCTTTCGGTCATTGGTTGAGAGCTGATGCATAGTTGCCATGAGCAGCATTTTGGTTCCCCGCCACATCCTCAAGATGAGCACATCTTGCCCCATTCTCAAGAAGAGCAGCAGAGTGGCACCTAGCAAAGAAATCACAGAGGAGATCAGTTGGAAATCATAGGTTTTGTTTATGTACGCTGTTTTATTAGAAAGACTGCTAAAGAGTAAACTTTAGAATATAAAATAATCACACAAAATTTTACTTTTTTTGGTCTTTTTTCCTATCAAAATGTCTGATGTTTTTACCAAAAGAATTAGTACTCTTAAACTTTTCATTAAAAATGACATATATTGGGGCCGTAGCAGTGGCACAAGTGGTAGGGCATCTGCCTTGTACTCGCTAACTTAGGACTGACCACAGTTTGATCCCCCAGCGTCCCATATGGTCCCCCAAGCCAGGAGCGATTTCTGAGCAGGCGTAACCCCTGAGCATCACTGGATGTGCCCCCCCAAGACATATATTACCAATTTTATCTCTGTTGAAAATGATCTCTTCTAAAACTACTTTATCAGAATATGATGCAATTTATATATAACAAATAGTTCTGTTACTCAACTATACATCTATATACTTAATTATGTAACTCAATTATACAAATATACACACATATATGTGTATGACACATATATACAGTTGAGTAATAGAAAGCTTCCTGCAATATATGGTTTCTAATGTAGAGGCTGGAGAGATAATTCAAAGAACTGGAATGGACTTTGATCACCACCAAGTGTTGCCCTTGTAGGACCTGAGCACTGTGAGGCTTGTCCTGGGGTCCTCCTATAGAGCACCACAGAGTTGGTTAAGCATCTGGCCCACACAATCAGGTAGAACATCATCAGTATAGCTCTCTGATCCTCTGATTACTGCTTTGGATGCCCTAATAAATAAGTTAATCAATGAGACAAATTGTATAAAGAATTTATTTTGCTTTCACAATCAAGAAGTTTTATTCAAGAAGTCAGTCAATTCTAGGCTAAAGTTAGCTAAAGTTAGAGATAGAATGACCTCCTTCATGTGAATGATATGAACAGATATATACGAGAATAGCAAATGCCTAAAGATCATAATAACTGTGTTCATCAACAGTAGTGAATAGAAGTGGCTGAGAGGGCATACTGAGATAGTGATGAGGAAAGCAGATAGTCTAGTGGAAAGTTTGGTGTTGGAACGTTGCCCTATTATTCGTTGTATTCCATATTATGTAAATCATGAAACCCTATTATTCACTATATTGTAAATCATGATGCTTCAATTTTCCTAATAAATAATATTCTGAGACTGGACTTTTTTAAACTCCCCTTCTTTATCTTTGACTTTTTGTGCCACACCCAGCTGTGCTCAGGGATCATGTCATGCTCAGGGGGAAATATATGGTTCTGGGAATCAAACCGAGGTGAAAAGCATGCTAGGTATATGCCTTATCTGCTGCTCCTTTATTCTGGTGCAAGATAATGGGGGCCAAAGAGATAGCACAGCGGCTTTTGCCTTGCAAGCAGCCGACCCAGGACCTAAGGTGGTGGGTTTGAATCCCGGCATCCCATATGGTCCCCTGTGCCCGCCAGGAGCTATTTCTGAGCAAATAGCCAGAAGTAACCCCTGAGCAGAGCTGTGTGTGACCCAAAAACCAAAACAAACAAACAAACAAAAATATTGGTGCAAGATAAAACCTAGTCTAGGCATGTATTTGACCTGAAAAAACTATTTTTAAAGTTGAATGTTTCATTTAAAGTAGTGATTATTTGGACTTAAGGAAAAGAATAAATTTTTCTTCTTTTCTTTTTCTTTTCTTTTTTTGTTTTTGTTTTTTGGGGTTTTTTGGGTTTTTTGTTTTGTTTTGTTTTGTTTTGTTTTGCCATTCCTGGTGATGCTCAGGTGTTGGTTACTCCTGGCTATACACTTGGACATCACTCTTGGCTTGGGGCACCATATGGGACCCCAGATATCGAACAGCTGTCTGTCCTTGGCTATCCTCTGGCCCAAAGGAAAAGAATATATTTCTGTGGTGAATAGATAGTACAATGTGTAGGATACTTGTCTTATTTACATCCAACCTAGTTTCAATCCCTGGAAACCCATATACTTTCAGATCTAGAAGAGACAGTTGAGTGTGGAACCAGGAATAAATCCTGAGCACTGCTAGGTATGTTCCCCCCCAAAAAAAAGAAAATATATTTTCTAAAATTCTTCTGAATTTCAACATAGGCATTAATCTTATTAACTTGAACCTATACGCTTAATAGAGTACATGGGAAAAGAAAGGAAGAAAGAGAAGTGACACAACATTTATGTCTGTGAATGTGCATAAATTATAAGTTACTCTTTTTTTTATGAATTCTGAAGCAGTCCAGAGAATATGGGGGTGGGTGTGAGAAAATACTTGCTAACCAGGCCTAAAGAAATAGTGTTAGGGCCCAGAAAATGTTGCTTTAAGCCATGTGTTTCCATGGAATTAACTCAGGTCCTAGAACATGCAAAAAATGCACTGCCAATTTCTATGCTCTCCCTGGTCAAAATATTTATTTCTGGGGCCAGAGCAGTGGTGCAAACAGTAGGGCATTTGTCTTGCACACGTTAACCTAGGACAGACCATGTTTCGATCCCCTTGGCATCCCATATGGTCCCACAAGCCAGAAGCAATTTCTGAGGCAATAGCCGGAAGTAAACCCTGAGCATCACTGGGTGTGGCCCCAAAAGTATTTATATATATATATATATATATATATATATATATATATAATGTTTCCTTTTGTTCAGAAATATTATAAAGATGGTCATACAACTTCAACAAATATTAAGTAGTAATGAGGATTAGAGATATAGTACAGCAGGTAGGGCTCTTGCTTTTTATGTGGCATACCTATGCTTGATATTTGACTACTCTTGTGGTCTTAAGTCCAACCAGAAAGTAAATCCTAAGCACCCAGTGGAAGAAAGATAAAAGGAAAGAAGAAAAAAGAGCGAAGAAAGGAAGGAAGAAGGAAGGAAGGAAAGAAGAAAGAAAGGAAGGAAGGAAGGAAGGAAGGAAGGAAGGAAGGAAGGAAGGAAGGAAGGAAAGAGAGAGAGAAAGAAAGAAAGAAAGAAAGAAAGAAAGAAAGAAAGAAAGAAAGAGAGAGAGAGAGAGAGAGAGAGAGAGAGAGAAAGAAAGAAAGAAAGAAAGAAAGAAGAAAGAAAGAAAAGAAAGAAAGAAAGAAAGAAAGAAAGAAAGAAAGAGAAAGAAAGAAAGATAGAAAGAAAGAAAGAAAGAAAGAAAGAAAGAAAGAAAGAAAGATGAAGGAAGGAAAGTTGGAATTAACAAGGATGATGATGATGGAAGAAAAAAGAAAGACAGGGGGCTGGTGAAGTGGCGCTAGAGGTAAGGTGTCTGCCTTGCAGCGCTAGCCAAGGAAGGACCACGGTTTGATCCCCAGGCGTCCCATATGGTCCCCCCCAAGCCAGGGGCAATTTCTGAGCGCTTAGCCAGGAGTAACCCCTGGGCATCAAACGGTTGTGGCCAAAAAAAAAAGAAAAAAAAGAAAAAAGGAAGAACAGGAGCAAGGAAGGAAGGAAGGAAGAAAGGAAGGAAGGAAGGAAGGAGGAAGGAAGGAAGAAAGGAAGGAAGGAAGGAAGGAAGGAGGGAGGGAGGGAAGGAAGGAAGGAAGGAAGGAAGGAAGGAAGGAAGGAAGGAAGGAAGACGGAGGGAGGGAGGGAGGGAGGGAGAGAGGGAGGGAGGGAGGGAGGGAGAGAAGGAGGGAAGGAAGGAAGGAAGGAAGGAAGGAAGGAAGGAGGGAGGGAGGGAGGGAAAGAAGGAAGGAAGGAAGGAAGGAAGGAAGGAAGGAAGGAAGGAGGGAAGGAGGGAAGGAAGGAAGGTGGGAAGAAGGGAAGGTAGGAAGGAAGGGAGGGAGAGAAGGAGGGAAGGAAGGAAGGAAGGAAGGAAGGAAGGAAGGAAGGAAGGAAGGAAGGAAGGAAGGAGGGAAGGAAGGAAGGAGGGAAGAAGGGAAGGTAGGAAGGAAACAAGGAAGGAAGGAAGGAAATTTTTTAATGCTAAATTTTTTATAGGGCTCACTTCTCATTATTACTGGAAATCTAAATAAATTCACAGAAAAATATGAGCAATTTTGAAAGAGAATAGGACTAGCAGGATTTTAAGTCAGACTTTCCTAGCATTATGAAAAACAAACCTAACAAAACACAGACCATTAGCATTATTATTGCCCATTAATAGATTGTACGGTTAAAAATAAAATCCTAAGTGTCTTGACAAGATGGATAGATACAACAACAAGAAAAGACATTTTCTTCAGATGATTGTGATGTATCAAAGAAACAGCTTCTTCATATTGATTTGTCTCATCTTTCCAGGGATCAACAATGAAATCTATATGGACATTTGCTGAGACAGATATATCAAATGACAGTGAAAAGTTTCCTCATAATTCACCAATAGTGTTCTTTGTTTGGGGGGGGGGTTTGTTTTGTTTTGGTTTTGGTTTAGTTTTTGGGCCACACCCAGCTGCGCTCAGGGGTTACTCCTGGCTAACTGCTCAGAAATAGCTCTTGGCAGGCACGGGGGACCATATGGGATGCCAGGATTCAAACCAACCACCTTAGGTCCTGGATCGGCTTCTTGCAAGGAAATGCCACTGTGCTATTTCTCCAGCCCCCAATAGTGTTCTTTGAACAAGTAAAACTACTAGAGTCCTAAAGTATTATTGTTTTTTTCTTGTTATTTTTCTAGATTAGATAGCCCTTGTACTTATTTTTTAATTTGGAAATGATATATTATTTACAACGCCTTTGTAGCTACAAATGATCTGAGCAATTTAAAAAGGATCAAGTAGTTCCCGAGATTTAGGAGAGGATTTAAGGCAATTTCCTTACACAAGACCAACCCAATTTATTCTTTGACTCCTCACATGGTTCCCTGAATACCTCCAGAAGTGACTCCTGCACACACCTAGAAACTGTCCCTGAGCACTACAATGCTTGACACACTAAACCCAAATCATAAAAGAGTTAAAGTATATTAAAAAAATAATGTATACCAGGTAGTAGTTAGGACTTTTCATACAAAATAATGCTAACTCAATCATGAACATTCTCAGTTGTACATTATACTGTTTTTCATATATGAACTATAAAGATCCTTGACTTCACTTATGGTTATTATTTCCTTTCCCACAAGTTAGTTTTATAAACTTAAGATCCTATATAATAATTTTTTCTCTCATATGTGTCATCTGCTTTTGTCCTTGCCCTCAACATCTATAATATTAGTTGCCTTGTTTCTGGTTTCTTCATTTACATTCATAGTCATTAAATATTTACCAAATAGATCATCTGCCTACTATTATTTTTCCTAGTACTCCAAATTAATTCTAAGTCATTCAAAAGATTTTCTTCCTACTATCCTTCCATTCAACACCAAAAATTATTTTGTGACCAAGTTCTAACTTTTTCCACAAAGATTCCTAACCTTTCTTTCATAAGCTTCTTTTTGAAGCTGACTGAAAGGCAGACATTTAGTTTTACTCGGTTATACAAAAATATTATAACAGTACATGCAACACACTTTGTTTCTAAAACAAGGCTTCTCTCAAAAACAGAGAGCTCTAGGATAATTCCATTAAAAACTTAACTACTAGCGGCTGGAGCAGTGGCGCAGCGGTAGGGCGTTTGCCTTGAACGTGCTAACCTAGGACGAACCTTTGAATTTCTTTCCATAAAAATGGTTTAAAACACAACAAAATTGTTCTCCGATTTTTATAGATATACTGTTAAAACATATTAGGGATAATTTTATGCTAAGGATCATTCTTATCTCAAGAAGGGAAAAAAGAGAAAACCAAACATATTGATGTTGTTTTATTGATTCATACAAGAATGATCATTCTTAGCATTCTATGATTCTATGTTCCCTGAGGCTTTAATTTTCTACCTTTGCCATCATCATTATTAGGTAATCTGCTTTATTTTTTCCCCACCACTATATTTCTGGAGAAATTTAGAATTGCGGGGCCGGCGAGGTGTCACCAGAGGTAAGGTGTGTCTGCCTTGCAAGCGCTAGCCAAGGAAAGGACCACGGTTCGATTCCCTGGTGTCCCATACGGTCCCCCCCAAGCCAGGGGCAATTTCTGAGTGCGTAGCCAGGAGTAACCCCTGAGCATCAAATGGGTATGGTCCAAAAAAAAAAATTTAGAATTGCAAGCAGATTTGACTCACTACAAATTTCTGTTTTGTAGTCTTGCTGACATTAAAAATGTAATACAAATTTATATGAATGCTTAGTCACAATTTCCTCAAGTGTCTTTTCCTTTCTCCTCACAGGGAGATATTTACTTCAAAAATTATAATGCAAGGTTATTATACATACAATTATTGGTTTATCTCTTAGATTTATTCAGCAAAATGATCTATTACTAAGAAAAAATTATTGTGCTTGCAATAGGAAAGTGATTTTTAAAAGATTAAATCTTTGGAATTATGCAGAATCCCAAGTAGATAAGATCAACTTTAATAAAATAATAAGTAGTATAAATTTTTAAGAAGACAATCAAAAGCAAAATAGTTACATAATTCTGACAAACTTTTAAGAGAAAGAATTAACATTATAATAAATGTTTGGGAACTTTTCAGGAAAAATAATTTTAGATCTAAGTAAATAAGCACTAAGCAAAAGCTTAGGTGAGAAAATTGCAAAGAAAGATTTTTCTACAAAAAAAACTAATTACAAATATCCAATGAGTCAAGGAAATTAATTTAGAAAAAAAATAATGTATAAGAGCTTGAAAATTTGGAAGATGGGAGGAGTCAAAAATCATGCAAATCTTGCAGGTTATGCCACTACTATTCAATATAGTACTGGAAGTACTTGTCGTAGCAATTAGGCAAGAAAAGATGTCAAGGGCATTCAGATAGGAAAGGAAGAAATTAAGCATTTCACTGTTCACAAATGACGTGATAATATAGCTAAACAACTATAAATACTATATCCAAAGTTTTCTAGGAACAATAGGTTTTGTATTGCAAAGAGGAAGGCTGCATAATCAATGACCTTTTTAAATATAGGTAACAATAGAGAAGAAATGTACATTAAAAAATTCCATTCACTATAGTGTCACAGAAACTCAAGTAGCTTTGTGTCAACTTAACTAGAGTGAAGGACCTATACAAAAAAAAAAAAAAAACTACAAAACATCGTTTCAAGAGTTAAATGAGGACACAAGAAAATGGAGGGATATACACAGCTCATGGATTGGGAGGATCAACATTATTAAAAAAGCAATATTAGCAAAGCTTTGTACAAGTTTAATGCAATTCCTTAATGATATCCATGACATTCTTCAAAGAAGTGGATCAAATACTCCTGAAATTCATATGGAAGAACAAATGCCCAAGGATTGCTAAAGCATCTCTTAAGAAAAAGAAAATGGGAGGCATCACTTTTTCTAATTTTAAATTGCTTTACAAAGCAATCATCATTAAAACATCAAGGTAATGGAATAAGGAAAGACACTCAGATCAATGGAATAGACTTAAGTATTCAGAAAATGAATCTTTGACAAAGTGGCAAAAAATGCTAAATAAAACAAGAAAAGCCTCTTGTGTCCTAACAAATCAAAATGTATTAATGACCTTGATATCAGGCCTGAAATATAAGGTATATAGAAGAAAATATAGGCAAAACACTTCATGACATTGAATCTATAGGCATCTTCAAACAAGTGGAAGCAGAGATAAACAAATGGGACTACATTAAATTGAAAAGCTCTAGACCTCAAAGGAAGCAGTGACTAGGATACAAAGGCTACCCAAAGACTGGGAGAAACTATTCACCCAAAACACATCTGATAATGGGCTAATATCCAAGATATACAAGGCACTAACAGAACTCTATAAGAAATCTAGCCAACCCCATAAAAATGGGGAGAAGAAATGAACAGACATTTCCTAAAAGATGAAATGCAAATGGTCAAAAGGTACATGAAAAAAATGCTCCATATCACTAATCATGAGGGAGATGCAAAACAAAACAACAGTGAGTTATCTATATATAACAAAGAACAAGAAGAACCAGTGCTGTTAGGGATGTGGGGAGAAAGCAACTCTCATTCACTGATTGTGGGTATGCCATCTAGTCCAACCTTTATGAAAAACAATATTGAGATTCCTAAAAAAGCTGGAAATTGAGTTCCCATATGATCTAACAATACCACTTCTAGGGATATACCCTAGGAACAACAACAACAACAACAAAACCCCACAATACAAAAATACCCTCTGCACTCCTATGTTTATCTCAACACTATTTACAGCAGCCATATCTGGAAAAAAAAAAAAAACTAGGTGCCAAACAACATATGCGTGGCTAAATAAACTGTGGTACATTTACACAATGAAACAATGAAACACTACACACAGCTGTTAAAAATGAAATAATAAAATTTGCCTATTATACATGGATATCTACAGAGACTATTATGTTGAGTAAAATGAACTAGAAGGAGACATAGACTTGTTTCACTCATCTGTGCTATATAAGATAAATAAGAGTCAAAATGTCAATAATATTCAGAGACAATAGAGCTGAACATCTAAAGGACCAGTTCATGGCATGAAGTTTACCACAGAGTGGTGCATGCAGCTAGAGCACTAACCACAATGACAACTACCATGACAATGATATAGAGGGGAAGAGTCAAAACGCTGGTCTGAAAGACAGGCAAGTGGTTAGGGTGAGAGAAATGGGGGTATATTGGTGGTGGGATAATCACTTCGGTGAAGAGTGGTGTACATGCTATGACAGAAACCCCATTACTTAAATTTTTGTAAACACAGTGATTAATAAAAATTAAAATAAAGTAAAATTTAAAATATTTGTGCAGGTTATGCTCAGTATTGGCTGTGATACAAGAAACAAAAAGTCATTACATTTAGCAGCTCAGGTTATTATATTAAAATATTATGATCTGGAAAATATATTTCTGACAGTTCTGAAGTATGGGAAGTCCAAGATTAGGTGGTGGTAGATTGGGTTTCTAACTACACAGCTCCGAGTCAGCTGTCAACTGAATCAGTGTTTTCTGGTAAAGGGATCAGGGAGTCTTTCTGAGCTCACTTTCTCACAAGGTTGCTAATACTGTTAAAGATGATTCACCTTCATTGCTTAATCATTTTCAAAGGCCATATCTCTTCATAGAATTGCATACATTAAGGTTTATTTCTCAAATATTAGAGAGACATAAGAATTCTGTTTGTACAGGCATATTCAAGGAGGAAACGGCACTTTCCAAGCAAGTGAAAGCAGAGATTAACAGATGGGAATATATTAAACTGAGAAGCTTCTGCACCTCAAAGGAAATAGCGCCCAGGATACAAGAGCCAGGAGAAACTATTCACCCAATACCCATCTGACAAGGGGCTAATCTCCAAAATATACAAGGCACTGACAGAACTTTACAAGAATAAAACATCTAATCCCATCAAAAAATGGGGAGAAGAAATGGACAGACACATTTTTACAAAGAAGAAATACAAATGGCCAAAAGACACATGAAAAAATGCTCCACATCACTAATCATCAGGGAGATGCAAATCAAAACAACTATAAGGTACCACCTCACACAACAGAGATTTTCACACATCACAAAGAATGAGAACAAGCAGTGTTGGCGGGGATGTGGAGAGAAAGGAACTCTTATCCACTGCTGGTGGGAATGCCGTCTAGTTCAGCCTTTGTAGCAGGACAGCCCCTGAAGAGGTTGACTGATGGAGGGATGGAGAATGAGGCCCTTTTCTTCCAGCTCGGAGCACGTGTCTGCCACCCTGTCTAGCCCACGGTTCTGAGGTGAAACGGCGGGTAAACAGCTCGCAGACAATCAGGCTCGTGGAAATATTTGCTTTATTCGGATGGACAAAACTGAAGTCCAAAGACTCCGATTCAGTTCCAGCCAGCAAAAAAGCCTCTCGCCTTCCACAGACCCTTGCTCTTATAGTCCAGAGTCAGGTCCCACCCAATGGTGGGATCAGATACCACCAATGGTGGAAGCAGAATCAGGTCCTACCCTAGGGTGGGGGCAGAATGCCAGGTCACACCCTAGGGTAGGGCACAATCACCTAATCAGATTAGGGTGAGCAACATAGTAATCCCCCAAAATATTTACATACACAACAATTCCCCCTTTTGTTTTAGTAAACAAACAATATTGTCTACAATTATTAAAAGAAAAATTAGTCAATAATAAAAGAGCGGCTGTTTGCATAAGCGCATCACAGGAAAATGTAAAGAAAAAACTTCTAACCTAAGCACAGGGTGTCTAAAACCAGAAACATGTATCAAGGAATCAACTACAAGCACCTGAGAAGATAAATCTAAGACGTACATAGATCTTTCGAAGAGACACCAGAAAGGTTGTGTAGCAGGCAAGAAGAAGCACCTTTTCTTTATTTGTTGTTGTTGTAGGTGGTGGTGGTGGTCGTTTTTGGGTCACACCTGGCAGTGCTCAGGAGTTACTCCTGACTCCACGTTCAGAAATCGCTCCTGGCAGATACCGGCATTTGAACCAATGACCTTCTGCATGAAAGGCCAACGCCTCGCCTCCATGCTATCTCTCCAGCTCCATTTTTATTCAAGTTCAGGTAGACCAGAAAGCCCATCTTTGAGGGCATTGAACTAGGCCTTTATTTCGGAAGAAGTGGCACATACACCCTCTGCACAGTGGGGAGCCACTGCAATGATGATCAATAGGTATCTGAACTTAGTCCAAGTTCTTAATCCGGTCTGAAGTCCATAAGATGTCTGAAATTGATGTCGACTATTTATAGATGGGAGCTTAAGTCACAAACCAAAACAAAATGTTTAAGGCAGAGACCCTCCCTGTGTAAATAAACAACTTGAGGGCCCATCCAAAATGGATGGAACCTTCTATAAACCTAGTATATTGCCTATGATGCGCCCACGCAAAAAACCCTGAGAACAGACAAAAATATCATTTGGGAAATTATAGACAATAATATAACTCACAAACCTAAAGTCAAGAAAGCAAAACCTTAATGTAATACAACATCGATTCCTAATATTAAAAACTAAAATAGAAAAACATTAATTACGATAGTCAAAAGAAGCGTAGTACCAAACATAACTTCAAAGGATTATAGTTATAGGAAAAACAACAGATGTAATTTCTACAGAGTTCAATACCAATCTGTAAATATGAGGGGGTCTGGAACTCCAAAAAGACCGGCAGAAGACACTTGATGGGTCTGGAAAAGCCGGTTGAAGCCTTGTACAGGAGATAACATCAAGCTGAATGAAGAAGGAAGGCCAGTACAGTCATCCATGTGTTGGGGCATCCCCAAGCGTTACATCATTACATCATAAGTTGGTTGGGCTTCTGTATTTCCTTGGGATCGGTGCAATCTTGGGGTAGCCATTGTAGAAACGGTCAACAATAGCATTTTGTATGTGGATGGAAAACCAGAAATTCAGATAGCACAGTTTAACTGGGATCCAGAGACTGTGGGTCTTGTCCATGGATCTTTTCTCTGGTGTTACATTGTGACACAAATCCCAGGTGGCTTCATTTCCAACAAGTTTGCAGCGTATATGGTGTAAAACTCCAACAGTCATGGATTTCTTCTTCCCGCCGAGATCAGGAAGCTTGTAGTTGTGGGTGAAGGAGATGGGTTGCACATGTGAAATCCTGAAAATTAAAATGTTAAGGACTAGGAAGAGAGAAGGAAGGATAAGGAAGACTAATTTGGGGAAGATAAAGTTAGGAAAAAGGAAACTATATACAAAATATGCAGAACAGACAGACACTAAACAAGACATACATACACAGACTTCACAAAAAATATGGCCATAACACTCACTCATACTAATTTTCCTATACATGGATGTATACGGAATCTATTATGCTGAGTGAAATAAGTCAGAGAGAGAGAGAAAAACGCAGAATGGTCTCACTCATCTATGGGTTTTAAGAGAAATGAAAGACATTCTTGCAATAATAATTTCCAGACACAAAAGTGAAAAGAGCTGGATGTTCCAGCTCACCATAGGAAGCTCACCACAAAGAGTGATGAGTTTAGTTAGAGAAATAACTACATTTTGAATTTTCCTTATAATGAGAATGTATGAGGGAAATGGAGAGCCTGTTTAGAGTACAGGCGGGGGTTGGGTGGGTAGGAGGGAGACTTGGACATTGGTGATGGGAATGTTGCACTGGTGATGGGTGGTGTTCTTTACATGACTGAAACCCAAAAACAATCATGTATGTAATCAAGGTGTTTAAATAAAAAAATAAAAATTAAAAAAAAAACAAAAAAAACACTCACTCATACTAAAAAATATTTGTTGGAAAGGATCCAAAATAGAGCAAAAGAAAAGAGAATTCAGCTGAATCAATTAAAAGCTCCTTAAAATGTAATAGCCGGCAATTGTTTAGATAAATCATTTCAAATTCACAAAAAAAATTTTTTTTTATGGTTTTGCCTAGCAGATCTGAAAGAGAATTTCATGCATAATACAAACATGGACAACTCTACTATACGTGTATATCAGTATATATACAAAGTTATTGTATAACAGTAACTTTATGATAATCAATCATAGGCAAGAAGCACTGTGAAGAAAGTCCACCTAAAATTATCATTATGTAAGCGTCTTAAAACCTAAATTGAGGGAAATAAAGCAATGATGTTAAAATAAAAAGAGTGAAAGTCGTTTAATGAGTATACCTAGAAAGAAAAACAACATTAATATGATGAGAAATTTCTCTTTCAGGTGAACCTTGACTAAATTTAATTTGTAAAATTTCATGATTAACTGAGACCTAGAGCAATAATGAAATTAAGACATAAATCCATCCTACAATGAAACACATTGGGGATTCATGATTTTCAATCTATATTCATTGATCATGCCTGTGGAAAGAATCCTAGAGCATTAATAGCAACTGATAAGGAAGTAAAATGATTATCTGGTGTTCATTGTAGATCTCTAAGAAGTATAAAACAGGATGTATGCTGCTGTGGATTTCACAAATGTATTAGGGACTTTTTTGATCTTCTTGTCATCAAAATTTATCCAGTGTTGTTTTGCAGCAATTTTACAGTATGAAGTACAGTGTCCATAGTGAACTTTACCATAATGGTTTGACACCGATGATAAGTTGTATTTCTTAATCTTGCTTTTATTCTCTGAAGTGAATTCCTCTAACTTGAGGTCTTCTAAAGGAAAATCTACGTAAGTATGCAATTTTTTTATTTGTTTGCCATCAAAAGCAAAACGTTTCAAGTGTATTATAAGTACTGGTGGCAGTTTCCATAAGTACGTTTTCTTTGAAAAATCCCTTCTATTTTTTGCAACTGTTGCACAGAACTTTGTTGTCATTTCTTAATTCTTCTTCTTTAAAAAATTCAGAGAGGCATTCCTGTAATGTACATTTATCTGTAGATGTAACAGCCAAAGACAAATGAACAAATGTCTCATAAACCTCAGACTTTTGGTGGCAAGTGAGACACTGGAGTATAGATTTGAATTGTCCTTGAAAGAGATCATAAATAATAGATTTATGAGCCTTTTGGTGTTCTGGACTAATTGTTCATAATTTTCATTTCCCATGAGATGTGTAGTTTTGTCTGTCATTAGATTTTACAGTAAGCAAGTCCTGATGTAATTCCTCTATTAGGAACATCAGTAGTTCGTGAGGATCCTGCTGATTGTGTCCAGCAAACTGGTCATTAAGTAAACCAATTGTTACTTTGAAGCTTTCAGGGTTAATATATCTATGAAATCCATTTCCCATGGTTTTGATGAGCCGACCAAATTCTTCGGCTAATTTACCTTCATGCCCCATCGGATTTTTCTTGTTAATATCCTTTTTATAATGATCTTTATAAAAATACTGAGTTAAGTCTGAAATATTATACAAGCATTGCAATATTGAGTTCATGTAGCAAGAGTTTCCTATATTTTGGAGCCCAGTTAAGACAGGTTCCTGTCTTTCCTTTTGCATCTCGGAGTGTAAGGGTTTATCACTACCATCAGTCTCACTCATTGTATGGTGTGTGACAGCTAAATCGTTCCCTGCCCCAGAGACCTTAGTAATATTACTGCTGTTAGTGTCTGAAGTATTCTGTTTTTTCTCTGAAGGGGAGTTTGTAGTCTGAACCTGATCATTTGTGCTAGCCCGATTTCTAACAAGACATAATGGAACCCAAAATTTCTTGGGAGGGTCATCATTTATAGAAACATAGGCATAACCCCTTCCTCTTAGGAGAAGATAGCCAGCTATCCATTTTTCATCCTCCTTGATCCAAATAGGTTTATGGGTTGTTTCTTGTCTCTGAATATCTTCTTTAAAATGTCTTTCCGCTGCAGTGTAGCTTTCCCCTTGGGGTAAGTTAAAGTAATTTAGTGTGATAAGAGTCAAAGACAGCAAATCCGTTGGTGGTAAACCTCTTTTTCTATTTTTTGTAATTGAGTTTTTAAGGTTCTGTGAGTCCTTTCTACAATGGCCTGTCCCCTACAATTGTAAGGAATTCCTCTGAGATGTCTTATCTGCCATTCCTTACAAAAAAATTCAAAAGTTTTGCTAACATAGGCTGGCCCATTATCAGTTTTTATAGAGTATGGAATACCCATCACAGAGAAACATTGTAAAAGAAAACTACAAGCAGCCTTAGATTTTTGAGAAGACATGGGAATTGCCCACATAAACCGAGAATAAGTGTCCACCACAACATGAAGATAAGGTTTCCTTGGAAATAAATCTGTTTGAGTTATATCCATTTGCCAAAGTTCGTTAGACTGTAAGCCTCTTGGGTTTGCTCCTGCTATGTGAGTCTTTTTTGTTAACGGTGCACATACGTTGCAGTTTTCTACGATTTCTCTAGCTTGCCTCCATGGAATTTGGTAATTCACATGTAAACGGCGAGCATTTGTGTGTAGGGCTGAATGTTCCTCTATAGGTGATTTAAATATAGGCATTGCTAGCAAGTCAGCAGTTTTATTTCCTTGAGCCATAGGTCCTGGAAGACCTGAGTGGGCTCTAATATGTGTGATGAAGATGGGCTCAGTTCGTTTTTGAAGAAGCTGCTGTAATTGTTTAAGTAAGTCCTGTATGATCGGGTTATTAGCATTAAGGGATGCAGTGGCTATCACATGACATAAATTTACCACATACAAAGAATCAGAAACTATATTCATGGCTTCAGATACATTTTCTAATAGGTAAATTAACGTTGCTAATTCAACTTTCTGTGCAGATTTATATTTTGGTATCTATGGTCATATTAATGTTGTCTCCAGTTATTCCTCCTTTTCCATTTTGGGATCCATCAATGTAAAAAACCTTGGCATTGGGAATAGGGGAATCCCGAACAATTGAAGAAATAACAAACTGAGTTTTCTTTAAAAAGTCCCAAATTTTTCCTGCTGGATAATGGGAGGATATTTCCCTGTGAAATCTGAGAGGGCCCTTTGTAGAGATTCATTAATTGGCAATATTGACTCAATTTCCTTTTTTGGTACTGGCAAAACTATTATATCTGGATCAAAACCTAGTAAAGATATAGATCTGAGTCTTGCCTTGATAATAATCTCTGAAATCAGTTGTAAGTAGGGGACAACTGAGCGAGGTTGTTTGTTATGTAAATACACCCATTCCAAAGGTCCTGACTGTTGCATCAAGGCCCCTGTGGGGGTTTCTATAGTAGGGAAGATTAACAGTAATACCTTTTCTCCTGGGATGAATCTTGAGAGAAACGATTTTTGTAATCTGCTCAAGAAGATGTCCAATTCATTTTTTGCAGCTGTTGTTAAATTTCTCGGGCTATCTAAAGCAGGATCACCCTCCAACGTTTTAAACAGATTAGATAACTCTGCATTTGGGATTCCTAGTGCAGGGCGGAGCCAATTTACGTCACCTAAAAGTCTCTGAAAATCATTAAGCGTTCTGAGGTTTTCTTTTTTGATAGAAAATTTTTGTGGACGTATAGACGTCCAGTCCAAAATAAAACCCAAATATTGATACGGTGGCATTATCTGTATTTTTTCTAAAGCTATTTTCAGTCCTGATGTTTGTAAACAGTCAGTAACATAAGAGTATAATTCCTGTAAATCTGTTTTGTTGTTCATTGTGAGCAAGATATCATCTGTATAATGAAATATTATGGCTTGAGGAAATTTTTCACGAGCAGGGCTCAAAACCTTATCTACAAAAAACTGACACATGGTTGGGGAATTCAGCATGCCTTGGGGGAGAACAGTCCATTGGAAACGTCTGCAGGGATGGGTATTATTGAGAGAAGGAACTGAGAATGCAAAACGTTTTTTATCATCTGGGTGGATAGGAATATGGTAGAAGCAGTCTTTCAGATCAATTATAATTAGTGGCCATTCCTTTGGAATAACTACAGGTGATGGTAAACCAGTCTGCAATTTGCCCATAGGTATCATGGATAAATTTATAGCTCTAAGATCCATCAAAAGTCTCCATTTACCGGATTTCTTTTTTATAGTGAATATAGGTGAATTCCATTGAGAAAAAGATGGTTCAATATGTCCTAAACTTAGCTGTTCCTCCACTAATTCTGTCAGCACCTTTAATTTATCAGTTTTAAGGGGCCACTGACCTGTCCAAATTGGTTCATCAGATTTCCATTTTATTTTTATTGGTGCTGGTGTTTTTACGGTAGTGGCCCCCACTAAAAATTTTGGGTTTTTAAATCAAAAGAAGGTTCGGACTCTTCTGGAGCTAATGGGATGTGGAATTCTGCTTTCCACTGTTTGTGTAGGTCACGGCCCCACAGGGATGGTGAAAATGGGCCCACGTGAGGTCTGATTATTGCTTTTTGATTTTCTGGGCCGTAAAATAGTATAGTCCTCGTACTCAACAGACAGGAACTCAGGCCTCCTATTCCTTCTAGGGAATACGGGATTTCCTGAAGAGGCCAATTTTCTGGCCATTCTTTATCAGAAATTACGGTAACCTGAGCACCCGTATCTATCATTCCATCAAAGGGTTTGCCTTCCAAGTGAAGTTTGATCATTGGGTGTTCATCTTTACATTTAGTAACCAGAGCCACGATTGGGTTTTGAGCAGCACCCGGATCTGTGCTTCCAAAACCTCCAATTCTAGTCTTATCTGAAGTCCCAAATTTGACATAAGGCACTATTACTATCTGGGCAATCGCTTCTCCTTTTTTAAAGGTCCATGTAACTGGTACAGTAATAACTACAATGATTTCTCCCATGGAATCTGAGTCAATGACACCAGTGATTACTGATATACCCTTTATGTTGAGGGAACTTCTGCCAAGAATCAAACCCATGGTATCTGGGGGTGGCGGGCCTACAATGCCAGTTTCTAACATGTAAGGGCATGCTCCTGGGTAAATTGTAATGTCCTCTGGGCATAATATGTCTAATCCGGCACTCCCTGAAGTAGAGTGGATTAATTCCCTTATCGTGATGAATTTTCTTGGGCTGGGCTTGGAAGGATTATTGTCTGTGAACTTTGCCCCTGATTTGGAAGGGCCTGGGGGGAGGCCCTGTGGGCGTTTCCCTGCATCTTGTATGTGTGTTCTTGGGGAGCTGAATTTATAAGGAGACGACAATTTCTTTTGATATGTCCCTGTTTTCCACAATGGTAGCAGGCGATTTGCCTCCTGGGGACTGTGTTGAAACCTCTACTTAGGTTATTATTAATGAGGTTTCTGGATCTGCAATCTTTCGCCCAGTGGCGACCCCTTTTGCATTTTGGGTAAAGACCTGGTTTCCGGAAAGTGTTCTGTCCCCGAGGGGAGTAAGACATTGTTCCCTTGGTAACTGGGAAGGTTTGTACTGAGTCTGAGTGGGGTGGGGGTTGGGGTTCCACATAGACATTCCGGCAGGCATAAAGGTAATCATTCAGATCTGACTTTTCATTTAATGTATTCAATACTAATCTACAGGCTGAATTTGCATTATGATAGGCCACAGATTTTACTAGGAAGTTTCTAATCTCCTCATCTTCCACCTGTAACTTCAGAGCATCTTTAATCTTACCTACAAACTCTGCAAATGACTCATAAGGGCCTTGGGTAATTTTTAAAAAGTTTCCTCTACCAATGCTGTTAGAATCAATTTTTTCCCATGCTGACAATGCAATCTCCCTGATTAAATTTAAGATTTCCTTAGGTAAAGCTGCTTGTGTCTGAATATTTGCAAATTGATTTTCTGCCATCAATAATTCATACGATAGAGTAACACCTGCCACTTGCTTTTTCATATCATCCGGACTATATAATTTAGCTTTTACGCCTTCTGAATAGTACATTTCCCATTCAGTTCGCTGTTTAGACGACAGGCATATTTCAGCGATTCTTTTAAAATCATACAAAGTCCAAGATGAGTTATGACTCCAAAGTCTTAATAACTCCACACTGTATGGCGATTTTGGCCCATTTTCTTTACATGATCTTTTAAACCGATCTAATTCTTCCATCTGATAGGGTACATAGTTA
The DNA here is from genome assembly GCF_024139225.1 of Suncus etruscus. Lineage (NCBI taxonomy): Eukaryota > Metazoa > Chordata > Mammalia > Eulipotyphla > Soricidae > Suncus > Suncus etruscus. The sequence continues at coordinate 1,577,435 of NC_064856.1, read as the reverse complement.
GAAACATTTACCCTGTCTATAGGGGATAAGGCCTGATTAGCAAAATTACTCTGAATAGAGCTCTGAGACTGAGCATGTGGTTCATTTTTTGAATCTGCTCTGCTCTGCGATTCAATTTTGTGACTAGAAGGAGGCATACTTCGTGGAGTTAGCACTGGAGGTAGATCATTATCTGAGTCACTACTGTCAAGCAATTCACTAGAATCAGGCTTAACATTCTGAGTTGTTTTTCTTCCAGCAAAAATTTCTATATTGTTGATGGTGGGGCTGGATTCGTCAGCCTGCACCTTGGTCTGAGTTTTCGTCAGATAAATTTCCTTATTATCTATACTGGTTTTAGCCTCACCATTTCTACACTTTCTATTTCCTAAATAGAAATAACAGCAAATAACTATGCTCATAATAATAACGTTAGTCAACACAGAAATTCCACAAACTATGATGGCTAGAGACACTACACTTTTCATTTGAAATATAGACCACAACCATCCAACTGCAGTGATTGTCCTTAGATCAAAACCAATTAGTTTTAAACAAAATGGAATGATCCACTTGTATACTAGAGCACCAATGCGTAAGACTAAGGGTGGTAAAATCCACATGACTAACCACAGAAACCATTTGATGGTCAGCATAGGAAATTTCCAATGAAATATTTCACTTACAGTTCTGAGGGTCCAGGGTTCAGGTCCCTGTCCGGCGTCATTATGTAGCAGGACAGCCCCTGAAGAGGTTGACTGATGGAGGGATGGAGAATGAGGCCCTTTTTCTTCCAGCTCGGAGCACGTGTCTGCCACCCTGTCTAGCCCACGGTTCTGAGGTGAAACGGCGGGTAAACAGCTCGCAGACAATCAGGCTCGTGGAAATATTTGCTTTATTCGGATGGACAAACTGAAGTCCAAAGACTCCGATTCAGTTCCAGCCAGCAAAAGCCTCTCGCCTTCCACAGACCCTTGCTCTTATAGTCCAGAGTCAGGTCCCACCCAATGGTGGGATCAGATACCAACCAATGGTGGAAGCAGAATCAGGTCCTACCCTAGGGTGGGGGCAGAATGCCAGGTCACACCCTAGGGTAGGGCACAATCACCTAATCAGATTAGGGTGAGCAACATAGTAATCCCCCAAAATATTTACATACACAACAAGCCTTTATGGAAAGTGATAAGGAGATTCCTCCAAAAACTGGAAATCGAGCTCCCATATGACCCAGCTATACCACTCCTAGGAATATACCCGAGGAACACAAAAATACAATACAAAAATCCCTTCCTTACACCTATATTCATTGCAGCACTATTTACCACAGCAAGACTCTGGAAACAGCCAAGATACCCTTCAACAGACGAATGGCTAAAGAAACTGTGGTACATATACACAATGGAATATTATGCAGCTGTCAGGAGAGATGAAGTCATGAAATTTTCCTATACATGGATGTAATACATGGAATTTATTATTCTGAGTAAAATAAGTCAGAGAGAGAGAAAACGTAGAATGGTCTCACTCATCTATGGGTTTTAAGAAAAATGAAAGTCATTCTTGCAATAATAATTTTCAGACACAAAAGAGAAAAGAGCTGGAAGTTCCAGCTCACCTCATGAAGCTCACCACAAACAGGGATGAGTTTAGTTAGAGAAATAAATACATTTTGAACTATCCTAATAATAAGAATGTATGAGGGTTATAGAAAGCCTGTCTAGAGTACAGGCAGGGGTTGGGAGGGGAGGAAGGAGATTTGGGACATTGGTGATGGGAATGTTGCACTGGTGATAGGTGGAGTTCTTTACATGACTGAAACCCAAACACAATCATGTATGTAATCAAGGTATTTAATAAAATAGATTTAAAATAATAAAAAATAAAAACAAATATAAATTTTAGCAAAAAACAAAAAAGAATTCTGTCTAGTAGTGCCAAGTGAAGAATTTAAGACTGGGTACTTGAGATATAGTACAAGTAATTTGCTTGTCATGCACACAGTCTGGATTCAATTCCTGGTACTCCATATGGATCCCAAAGATAGATTATGAGTGATTCCTGAGTGTTTATACAGAAGTAAGGCCTGAGCATTGTCAATTTGGCCCCAAAACAAAATAAATAAATAAAACATTGTAATTAAAAATTAATACATTAAAAATAATATTTGTCTTGAGCAGTTTACTTGGAGATGTTTATTGGAAAAAAGCTTGGAAGAAGACCAGAATGAACATAGACCAGCTTATAAAAAAATGGGAAAGTAGAAATGTTAGACAAAAACAAATTAATAAAGTAGACCTGAGACGATATTGTATAATTTGATGATCTGAATAAAAGGTATGATGTAAAGGAAATTTTCAAAGAGCAGCTTGACTAGATATGGGCTAGGTTTATAGAAAAAATAAAGTCTAAGCTACTATATATATACATATGTGTGTGTTTGTGTGTGTAATGTATGTATATATTTCTTTGTTGGGTTCTGTCTTGTTTATTATTTTACAGAAGAAGCAGAATTTGTTCACTGTTTGATTTCATTCTACTAATGCATACCTTACACAAGGTTTGAATCTAAGCTATTACTTTACAGAAGAATATGTGAGAAAGGTAGCATTAGTTGCTGTGTACAGGTTACAAGTGTAAGCAACCGAGACCTCTGGGCAGTGGAGTAGTACATGCTTCTGAAATATTCCATCTCAAGGATAAGAAATTTTATGTATTTGTATGCCAAATTTATGATTTATTAAAGGGACTTTTAGGGAAATTAATTAATGACATTTCTGACTCAACCTATCCTCTAATCAATAGTGTTCTAAATGCTTCAGAAAGTCTCAGAACTTTTTCAATCAAAACATATGAAAATTAACAAACACTTTCTCAAAGAAAATATACAGATAACCAATAGATGTGTTAAAATATGCTCTGCATCACTTATTATCAGAGAAATGAAAATCAAAACATCAATAAAATATCAGTTGTACCAGTGAACCTGGCACACAACAAAAAGAATGAAAACAACCAGTATTGGCATGAATGATGAAAAAAAATCCTCATTTGTTGGTGACAGCAGTGATATGTTTTAACCATTTTGGAACATAACAGAGACACTCCTCAAAAAACTAAGAATTGGGGCCTGAGCAGTGGTACAAATTGTAGGGTGCTTGCCTTGCACTCGCTAACCTAGGACAGATCTATCCCCCTGCATCCCGTATAGTTCCCCAAGCCTGGAGCCATTTCTGAACCTACCAGGAGTAACCCTTGAGCGTAACCAGGTGTGGCCCCAAAATAAAACAAAATAAAAACTAAGAATTGCTCTTCTAGCAATTCTACTTCTTGGTATTTATTTGTATGGCTCAACATCTCTTCAGAAAAGACTCTTAGGCTAACTTCATTGCTACTCACAATAGCAAAAAAAAAAAAAATAGAAACAACTGATGCTTAAAGAAACTGTTCAAGAAAAGGTGAATAGAAAAGGAAACTGGTGTAAGCACACATGGAATACTTCTTGATTATAATAAAAGAAAAGGATATAGAGCAATGGTATTGCAGGTAGGACACTTGCCTTGTACAGAGTTGACCCAGGTTTGATTCCCAACATCGTATATGGTTCCTGAGCTCTCCTGCAGTGATCCCTGAATACAGAACCTGGAGTAAACCTTGAGCACTGCTGGGCTGGTGTGGCCAAAAAATACAAAGAAAAAAGAAAAGATGAAATTATGCAATTTGTTGGTATGTGGATGGATTTGGAGAGATCACATTGAGTGAAGTAAGTTAGGAGGAGAACATCAGATAAGAATGTTCTTTATTTTGTGTGGGTATAATGAAATACAGTAAGGAAATAAATGCTGAAAGCATGAGAACCTGAGATTTGGTTTAGAGAACAGATTTTATCAGTGTGGGAGGGAGTAGATTAGACTAGGACAATGGTGGTGCATGGAAGTGGACACATTAGTAGAGGGTGTGGAGTTGGAATATTATATACATAAATTCCTGCCACTAACAGTATTGTGAATCAGTTGACTAAAATAAAATAAATATATACATATGAAAAAAATAAAATAAAGGTTAAAAACAAAAAGAAAAAGAGTTCATTGGCAATGGAGCGGTGGTGCAAGCAGTAGGGTGTCTGCCTTGCACTCGCTAACATCGGATGGACTGTAGTTCGATCCCCAGCATACCATATGGTCCTCCAAGTCAGGGGTGATTTCTGAGTAGATAGTCAGGAGTAATCCCTGAGTATCACCGGATCTGGCCCTAAAACAAAACAAAACAAAAAAAAAAAAAAGTAAAAGAAAAGAATACAAAATAAACAAAACAAAAAACGTACATTGAGAAGGAAGGTATATTGGTGGAGACTGGACAATTGTCCATTGCCTTTTATTATCCAGATTTTACTATTTTTCTACCCTTATTTACTACATCTTAAAGCTTTTAGCTTCAATTCCTGGTCAAATTCTTCACTTTCTTTTACTTGCCAAATTTGAGTAAATTATTGATTCACAAATTCCTTGGACTTAAAGTCAAAGGGCACTTTATGTACCATAAATGTACATATCGATAACTTAATATTTTTATGAAACAGTAATTTATTAAGCATAATGTCTTTCATAATTCTGTGAAATACATGATATAAGGTGAAGGAGGTGGACCTTGGCCAAGCATACAAATGTAGGTTTGTATATAACACAATAAAATAAATAACTGACTTAAAAATGCTCATATGTACTAATCAATGGTTTGGTCTTAATCTGAAAAATTTGGAAGGAGTCAGTAGGGTTTTATAAGGGCCTAAATCTAAATTACTCATATGATAAGTAACATGTTTTAAAATAATACAGACTGACAAGTTGGCAACAGCCTCCAATACTTTGGAAAGATCAACTGTACCATTGGGCATAGATGAGATGCTCCATGAATGCTTCATGATTGATATATTAAAATCTGAAATTCTTTTTGTAGACATCATTCACACAACTATGCCAAATGTTTCTATTCCCTTGGGCTCCTTCACTTTTCCATCTTTAAAGATAACCTAATGTTCAGCTTCATTAAGTCCAAAGTCATCTGATCTTGGCTCTCCTCATGCTCACTTTCTTTACCACAGGAATTTCTTTACCAACCCCCCAAATTCTCCCTAAGTCTCTTTCTACAACTAACATCTCCTCTTTTCCTGCTATCAATTGTTTTATCCTCTTCTCCTCCTGCATGTTAAGATTTCTCATGTGATTTCTTTATTTTTCTGGATAGAAAATTGCTCCAGTAGTCTCTAGGTTAAAGCTTATCTGCAGAACCAGTGAAAGAATACAATGGGTAAAGCTCCTGCCTTGCATTCGGCTGGACCAAGTTCTATTCCTGGATCCCATATGGTCCCTTGAGCCTTCCAGAAGTGATCTTTGACTATAGAGTCAGGAGTAAGATCTGAGCACTACAAGGAGTGGCTCAAAACAAAAATAAATAATAAATAAATAAATAAATAAAACTAAAATGCTCTCCATTGTGTTATAACTGAGCTTCTAAGTGCTACACTGGAGACTAATAACCGCCACTTAACACATTCTTTAACAATAGCTATTATTTGTTAAACTTACAATTTTAAAAATAGGTGCATATAAAAGCTCTTACTTTACAATCTTTTATGTTTAGTTCAAGACAGAGGCACATTTACCTCAAGATAATGATTGAATTCTTATTGCGACAGTGCCCCCAACTTACAAATTCTCTTCTTTCCACCCCATTTTGACTTGTTCAGTCATTCATTCTTTTTGTATAATCCCTTAAAGTTTGTTCTGTTCTTGACCCTTTTTCTTCTTTCTCTACATTCTTTTACTTTAGTATTTTTGTTTGTTTGAGTTTCCTGTTGGTTTATTTTCAAATCACTGCTGGTTCTGTATTCAGGAATGATTCCTGGTTGGGCTTCACAGGCTATTTTTGTTGCTCAGTTGAATCCTAGAAAAATAAGTGCAAGCTACTCTACATACATGCTGCACTGTCTCTGTGGCCCTCACCTGAATTCTTTTGCATTAGAATAGAATTAGAATATAATTGCATTAGAATAGAATTAGAATTGCATTAGGTAGAATTCTGTCTACCTTGATATTACTGCTTCTAAAATTCCAAGCCATCTTTGAACTTCTTTTCCTTTGTTTTTCTCACTATTATATCTTAGAAATATCTCTCATACAACTATTTATGGAAATTAATCAATTAATTATTTTCCTAACACATATTTAAATATCTTTAGACTATGTGTTCACTCAATGCCGTTTCAATGCTTTTCTGTTCTTTCTCATTTCTGCACATTCAGGAATACTACCACCAGAATTAACTCCTTCATACAATTATTCTAGCTGTTCTTCAAAGTCATTTGTTCCTATTATGACATTATCTGAGCTTTTCCATAGTATTTATCACCTTTTCCACAATATATTATAGATGATTATTTGAAATCTTACATATTTCATTCTATTCCTATTCCTTGGTAATCTTATATTCATCACAGCATATAATAAGGCATATTAAAAAATACGAAGGATTAATTTTTAGAATAGTGGCAATCTATCCTGCATTTTTATTTTTTCTGCCTTGTGATTTCTAGTCCCCACTTATTTAACAATATGTGTACATAAAACTTGATTCATTGTTGACCTTCCACTTTTTTTTTTTTTTTTTTTTTTTTTGGTTTTTGGGCCACACCCTGTGACGCTCAGGGGTTACTCCTGGCTATGCGCTCAGGAGTTGCTCCTGGCTTCTTGGGGGACCATATGGGACGCCGGGGGATCGAACCGCGGTCCGTCCTAGACTAGCGCAGGCAGGCAAGGCAGGCACCTTACCTCCAGCGCCACCGCCCGGCCCCAGACCTTCCACTTCTGTAGTTCATTTGGATGCAATTTTATAGCACCTTTGGATATAACTTCTAGTCTTATAAAAAAAATAGACAAAATTTCTACCCCCTTAACCTCAGTTAAATGTTCTAAAATTTTTCATTACACATCAGGATAAGAGCCAAATGTTCAAGAACTAAAATGCTTTTAAAATCAAGTACAAAACTTGTACTAGGAAAATTATAGTTAATACTAATATTTAATAATATAATTTTAAACAATATATTAGTTACTCTGAATAATAAAAGTATAAATAAATATAATTTAAAATTTAAGTTTATTTTTTTCTTTTAGGTACACACCTGGTGTTGCTCAGGAGATATTCCTGGCTCTTCAATAGGGAATCATTCATGGTAGGCTTGGAAGACAATCTAGGACGCATTGAATGAGCCTGGGCCACTGCATGCAAGACAAACACACTACCCGCTGTACAATCTTTCTGGTCAAATACTGAAAGTTTTTTAAGAGCATAAATAGAGGAAAAATAGCTAAGGAAACATGACAGCTAGAAAGTATTGTGAGAGTTACATAACTTATAACTATGAGTGACTTTCTAAATTCAAATCTTTCCCCATTTCTTGGTGGGGTTAGATTTTTTTCTTGTTATGTCAGTACCTTGTATGTCTTAGATATTAGCCCCGTGTCTGTTGGGTATTAGATGAATAGTTTCTCTCATTCTGTGCACATAAGAAAATGCTCCACATAACTAATCATCAGGGAGTTGCAAGTCAAAACAGCAATGAGGTATTATCTCACGCCACATATAATGGCACACATCACAAAGAACAAGAACAATCAGTGCTGGTGGAGATGTGGAGAGAAAGGAACTCTCATTCACTGCTGGTGAGAATGCTGTCAAGTCCAGCCTTTATGGAAAACAATATGAAGATTCCTCGAAAAACTGGAAATTGAGCTCTCATATGATCCAGCTATACTGCTTCTAGGGATATACCCTAGGAATAAAAAGTACAATACAAAAATGAGTTCCTCACACCTATATTCATTGCAGCACTATATACAACACCTAGAATCTGGAAACAACCAAGATGCCTTTCAACAAATGAATGGCTAAAGAAACTGTGGTACTATGCAACCAACAGGAATAATGAAGTTATGAAATTTTCCTATACATGGATGGACATGGAAAATATTATACTGAGTGAAATAAGTCAGAGGGAGAGAGATAGATATAGAATAGTCTCACTTATCTATGGGTTTTAAGAAATATAAAACACATTATTGTAATAACACCCAGAGACAATAGAAATGAGGGCTGGAAGGACAGGCTCACAGTAGGAAGTTCACCAAAAAGAGTGGTGAGTGCAGTTAGAGAGATGACTACACTAACAACTATCATGACAATGTTAATGACTGAGAAAAATAGAATACCTGTCTGGAATACAGGCAGGGGGTGGGGGAGGAGGGAGATAGAAGCATTGGTGGTGGGAATTTGTCCTGGTGAAAGGGGGTGTTCTTTATGATTGAAACCCAACTATAATCATATTTGTAATCATTATTTAAAAAATAATAATTTTATTTTATATAATATACTGACTTACATTCAGTGAGTCTGTAAGAGAAAAGCACAAATTTTATTTAGTTGAAAATTAAATTTAATAGTGACTAATAAATATTTTGCATAGCCATATATAACATATATAAATTATATAGTTATATAAATAATAACATATATTATATATTTTATAATAAATATTTTCTTTTCCATCTGGTCAAATTTTAATAAAAATTTTAGTGTTTGTGTATTGTTCTTGTGGTTGTCTTGATTTGAACAAGACAGTATTTTTAAATTATATATATATCTATATATAAATATATATATATAAATATATATATATATAAATATATAGATATATATATTGAACAAGACTGATTTAAAAGAGTAGTAACAAGTCCACAAGAAAACAAAGCTCTGGGGCCGGGGCGGTGGCGCTAGAGGTATGGTGCCTGCCTTGCCTGAGCTAGCCTTGGACGGACCGCGGTTCAATCCCCAGGCGTCCCATATGGTCCCCCAAGCCAGGAGCGACTTCTGAGCGCATAGCTGGGAGTAACTCCTGAGCGTCACCGGGTGTGGCCCAAAAACCAAAAAAAAAAAAAAAAAAGAAAGAAAAGAGAAGAGAAGAAAGAAAAGAAAACAAAGCTCTCTTTGAAAGAGTACAGTGGAAGGTAGAAAATAATAACACAGCAGCCATTACTTGTGCCAGGAAAATATCCTTTAGAATCAGAGTCATAACTTGGGTTCATAATTTGACTCTGCCACATGCCATTTAGATACTCTTGGGTAACTTAATTTTAGATAAATTTTTACACATATACAAGTTATATATCCTGTATACTACCCAACGACTGGGAATCATTAGTACTGAATGTAAAACTTCAGACAAATGCATGATAATAACACAATATTTTTTTCTTGAAGATTATATTAAAAATGAATTGGTTATTGGAGGGGCACTCCCAACATTGCTCAGGGGTTATATCTGGTTCTGCACTCAGGAAGCACTTCTGGCAGACTCAGAGACCGTATGGGATACAAGGGGTCAAAGCCAGGCCAGTCATGAGCAAGATATGCAACTTACCCACTGAACTATCACTCTGGCCCCTAATTGACTTTTTACTAGGAATATCACTTTATCACTTTCCTTGATTACAGTTACTTATTTTCTCCTTCACACGGACTTATCGTATGTCTTGCTGATTTGTAGCAACCATGACATAAAGGAGAAATGAAGCTTTTTAAACACGACTCTCTACTTCAAGGATCTAAAAATCAAAGTATAAAATATGCTCAATTAAGTTGAATTTGGAAATCAGCTCCACCTCTCATCCCTTCTCCAATAAATGTTTCTACATGACTATAATACTTCATGTTCCACATTGGATTTAACACTAGATTTGGAAGCTAAGGTGATAGCATAGTGGGCAGGGTATTTATCTTGCATATTATTGACCTAGGTTTGATCCCTGACATCCCATATAGTATTCCCCAGCCTGGCTGGAGAGATTTCTGAGGATAAAGTCAGAAGTAACCCCTGGGCGCCACCATGTGTGCCCAACAAAACAAAACAAAACAAAAAACTTAACACTAATTTGATGTCCAACTTGAAAAAAACATTTTTATGTTAAAAAGATATCATTCCACTCATTGAAATAAAATTTTCTTAGTGAAATTTCTTATAGAGACCACTCGACAAGCCCATTTAAACAATCAAATGTGACAAATGAGCAGCAAAATTAACCAGATGAGGCAGACACATCAACTAGCAACATTATTTTTTAAACTTCTGTTCATTTTAGGGCCACACACAGCAATGCTCAAGTCTTGCTCTTCACTCTTCACTCAGGGCTCAATCCTGGCAATACAAGGTGACATGATCTAACTCTGGTTGACCCTGTGCAGGGAAAGTACCCTACCTGCTGTATTATTACCCTGATACTACTACATTAATTTTTAGGAGGCCAAAACATGTTCCTGTTACACCAAGTGTTACATCTCTAATTAATAAGCAACAATCTTTGAAAACTTGGATGGCCAATAAAATAATAAGTACTAACCAACTTGCAGCACTTTTACTCCAATAATCAATTCTGAGATTTCTGGTGGTTCTTTTCTTCCTCCTCCTCCTCCTCCTCCTCCTCCTCCTCCTCCTCCTCATCCTCCTCCTCCTCCTCCTCCTCTTCTTCTTCTTCTTCTTCTTCTTCTTCTTCTTCTTCTTCTTCTTCTTCTTCTTCTTCTTCATCTTCTTTTTCTTTGCCAAAATTGTTTAAATCATTTTAATCGTATATTCTGATGGATGTGAGAGGCAACATTGGGTTTTGAGAGCAGATTTACAATGTTAGGAGGATACTCATCCATAATGGCAAACAGCTAGGTATCCTACAGTTTAACTCAATCCTACACTACTTGAGAGTTAGCTATGTTCTATGGGTTAAGGTTTCAGTCCCATAGATAAGACTGTCCCTGCTGCCACAACCCACTCACTTTAAATATTTGTTGTAAATCCAGGTTGTTACCTGTCCTTATTAATCTATTTACAAAACAGGGAGCAGGCCAATTTGACCCATGAATTCCCATAAATTATGGCTCTCCAGAGCATGAGCAGCAGTCATTTATCATTACTTATAAGTATGTTAGCTTGTTGATCTTGGTTGGGTCTGTCATACATTTCTGGTCAAACTGATGGGTCAGAGATGGGCTGAATTTCCAAGAGTAGCCTCATTTATTCATATGAATGGGAATTAGATTGTCAATTAGAGATGGTGATTGAGGTTACTAGTTCAGTTGAGCTTATTTTCCTGACAGAGGCAAAATTTTGTGATCATATACACATGCTCAAAAGCTTTTAAGGCCAATGGAGTTTAGTCACAGTACAAACCCAGTCACTTCTGTTACATTCTAAGACTAAGCTAAGTCATGAGAAACTCTACTTCTTAATGAGAGTCACTTTGAGCTCATATTACAAAGGGGATTGTGAAAAATGGAAACATTTAAATAATCACACCTCAGTATGTTATTCATAAAAAATGGCAGTCCTGCCGCACAAGTAGCAAGGCTGCTGCTTGTGATTTTTCACTGCAGCATTTACCAAGGCTAGTGTTCTTTTGTTGCTCAGGCCATCCCCTTTCAGCAACAGTAATAGTTCCATCTCCACTAATTTTAGGGTTGTAGTCAATCTGACAACTCAAACTGCCACTCAAGAATGAAAGGTAGCACATGTTTTGAATACACAATAACTCTAAACGCTCTTCTCAAGAAATCTAGTGCAATTAAACTTTGGCTTCTATAACATGATATTTACAATAAAATGTAGAAAATTTGTCTTTATCTTTCTGGCACAAAGCCTCTAAGATCTTTCACTTTTTCGTAAGTAAAGATATTACTTGCTATGTCAATGATCAGACTTTTTGGACCTCATTTAAATGAGAAGGCTGATTGTCAGGAGATCCATCCTCAACCATGTGATTAGAAGACTGGAATTTTGGGTACCACCATCTGAACTCCAGAGAGGAGAGAGGACCAGATGCTTATCAATAAGCAACTATTTAATAGATCATGTTCATGCAATGAAATTTTATAAAATTTTATAAGTTAAAGGACTTGAGAGCTTTTAGATTGGTACATACAGACAGTAGGAGAGAATTCAGTAACCTAGAGGGTGTATGGATTTCCTCTTCCCTCAACTCTGCCTACTTTACCCTGTGAATCTCTCCTGACTGGATACTTATAAAATATATTATTTTAAAATACATTTTTTTAATTTTGTAAGTAAAATATTTCTCTTAGTTCTCTGAGCTGTTCTAGCAAACGTATCAAATATAAGAAGGATATAAAGAAACTTATGATTCTATAGCATAAGCAAAGAGGTCCATTTCCATCCCCAGTGTAACTTGTGACTCTGAGCACTGCCATATATGGCTTTGGGTGGCGCTCTGTGTATGCCTATTAGCTTTGCTCAGATTTACATAAACTATCCACTGAAAAAGGATTTAATTCTATTTTGTTAGTTTAAAAAAGTATCAAGTATAAACAATAAAATCTTTAAACTTTAATGACTAGTTAAATTTTATTATTTCATTATTATATTATACATTAACATATGTTATATATTATCATTATCATATTTATTATTTTTCATTATCTTAGAACAAAGGTTATAGTGTTTTTCTTTTGTATTTATTTGGGGGCCATGCCCAGCACTGTTCAGGCCTTACTCCTAGATCTGGTTCTGAACACAGAGATCAATCTTGGTGGGTTTTGAGGGACTATGGGGTGGCAGGAATGGAATTTGGGTCTGCTGCATGCAAAACAACTTCCCAGCCTGATATACTATCTTTCTAGCTCTGAGAAAAGTTACTTTTTTATCATCCATGTATTAAGTTCTGAGGAATATGCAACCAGTTAGAAATTCAGTGTGAAGTTGTCACAGCTCCAGAAAAAAATATTATTTATGTGTGGTCCACTGAAATAAAGCAAAAAAAGTATCACCAGAACTTAATTTTATGCATCTACATATGATAGCATGTGACCTAAATACAGCTTAAATACCCCAAGTAACCGGTCTTCTCAATTCTACACTAGGCACTGGGTTCTTTACTAAAATTGAAGCCCACCCACCTTTCCTGTTTTCACTACCATGCCCCAATTTTTAGAAGATAATCTTCAGTCTGAGCTAACATCAAGAATTTTTCCCAGAATGAGTAAATAACCTATGTTAATAATAAGGACTAGGAATTTACCATCCTAAGGTAAAGACTCTGATTACAATATGAGAACAAAATAAAAAGAGTGAGTCCTGAAAATTATCAGAGAAGATAGTATAGCTCTGAGGAAAAAAAGAGAAAGGGTTATTAATATTCACAATAATAGTTACTATTCTAAATGTAATTCTTTTAGGTGTTCAGGTTGCTTCACGCCATTAATATTTTATATCATATCCTCTATATCTCAGAACTATTTGGATTATTCTAGACAATTGCTGTTTGGCTCATTTTGATGGGCTTTATGCTTCCCCTGACCCCACCAATATAGATAACTTCCTGAAAGCAGAATGGGATTATCAAGGATACTGATAAAACTGCATATTCTGATCTGGGACTGAAACTTGAGGCTACATTTCTAAACCTTCAGTAATGCCAATCCTTCATTTTGTCACACACAAAAGAGAAAAGAGCTGGAAGTTACAGCTCACCTCAGGAAGCTCACCACAGAGTGATGAGTTTAGTTAGAGAAATAACTACATTTTGAACTGTCCTAATAATGAGAATGTGAATGGAACTTGGCGAGGCGCAGTTAAATTATGTGTCAGGGAAAAAGTGTCTCACTGTTGTTTATTACAAGTTCTTAATTATGATAATGTTTCGTTTAGCCCATCCATAAAGGTATTCCTTATTTGGGTAAGTTCATTACTTTTCCTTCTAGAGAAGCAAAATAGATCAGAAAAACCACCTAACAAAGCAACACGTTCTTTCTACTCACCACACAGTGGCGGCAAATGGACTTGAAATAAAAATATTACTTTCATTAATGGCAGTGCGCTAATGATTTTGTCTCAGAAAACTAAATTACAAGCATAAAAAACTTAATGTTTTAGGGAGAATATTTCTGAAGAAATTTCAAGACAAGTAATTTCTCTTTCTTTTTCTCCATACTGCCTTAGCTAAACTCTTCTCCAAGTCCATGATCTTGCTCATATTGGTAATACTTATTTCCTCAACTGATATAAAGAGATCATTCTATGCTGAATTTCATTATTATTTAAATATTTTCCTTGCTTGCTTTCTTTTCCCCAGAAAATTAAACTCCTGGAGATTCATAATTAAAAAATACCAGTTAACATTAACCATATATTTACTACATAGTGGACTTTTTACTGTAGACTATATCTACATAGTTTTGTGCAGTACTTTCCAAATCTCTTATTTTATTGAAAGCATGGCAGAATCTACAATGTAACTCCAGATATCCATTCTCTTTTTTTCTTGCAAAAAATATGGCAAGTTCATTTTGGGCAGCAATAGAGTTAGATGACTTATTCCCAAACCACTTTGAAGCTCTAATGCATGTGATTGTAAGATAGTTAATGAGATGCAAGAGTGCAACAGAACTTGAAGATGCATCAAGAAAATGAGACTATACGGAGACAACTATTTCTTTTTGTTTTTTAAATATATTTTCATTGTGACCAATGTGAATTACAAGTCTTTTACAGTTATATTTAAGTTACATAGGAATAGTGAATTATTAGGGCCATTCCTACCACCAGTGTTGTCCTCTGTTCACCCCTATTTCCAGCATGCATCCCATACCTCCCCACTTTGTACCCTGGACTGCTAGTATAATAGGTCTTTTTTGTATGTAATTTGCTGTAGATTGGGTATCTTGATTCTGTTGTTGTTGACTTTGGAATTGGTGTTTAGGTCTGATTATTTTTTGATTTCCACTCAATGTTCATATAACTGTTTGCTCCTGGTACTATCTATTTTTCCCCTCAGTTATTGATGTAAAAACAAGATGATTCAAGCTCTGTGGTTCTGTTGGAAAAAAAAAGAAAGAAAGAAAACTTGGAGGAGTCCATGTAGGAGCTATCAATATCAATTTAAAAGAAGAAAAAAGAAGAAGAAAAATAAATAAAATAAAACCAAAACAACAAAAAACAAACTCATGCCCACTTAAAGGCAAACATTCAAGATCAATTTATAAGTTGTTGGATCTATTTATAAGTCGGAGGCCTGACCTTCATAGGATGGGTCTGAGCACTTAAGAAATAATTAAATTAAGACAAGATAAATAAGTAGCTAAAATATAGATTAGGAGAGGAAGAAGGAAAAAATGAGAAAGAAAAAGAAGAGAAAAACATAAAGGAAGAAAAAATTAAGTTAGAAAAAATAAAACGGCTGGTGCCTCAGAGTGGGAACGTTTTCTAATTTTTTGGCACTTTGGCACTTCTTCACTGCCAGGGGTGAACTTTGCTAAAAGCTTTAGGGTTATATTATGGCTGGAGCATTTTAGGATAAGCATAATTTTCACGTCTGTAGTGCTATACAATGTGGTAGTGAGGACTATAAGAGGTGTCTTTCCCATGTAGTATCATTCGACTTGTCTATTGAATCAAGATTCCTTTCCTAAAAAGAAATTGACAACATGGGCTTTATGATGTAAAAGTAACATAGGTTGAATTGAAAAAGAAAAAAGAGAAAGGGGGGAGGAAAAAATAAAGGGATAATAGTAATTTGCAAAGAAGTACTTGGTGAGTGGGATCTATAGCATAAATCTGTGGTGCATACTTGTCTGTTTCAATGGTCTCAATGGTCATATGCTTTAGGTCCTACTAGAAGACATAATCAAAAGGGAATTGGTATGGTTGAGTACTGAATTGCATAATTAGGGTGTCCACCCTGTATCTCCAAGAACCACTGTGGACAAAGAAGCTGAAGAGTGAAGATAACTATTTTTTAAGCCTAACACTTGTTGCCTTCTAAACTTCCTTATTTTTTAGACTTGTGATGTTTCTTCAAGCACAGGCAGCCATTCTTGGATCCTCAAGAGGAGACCAAAAATATGAATACTTTGCCCTCACATGGGGAAGCCAAAACATAGAAAACACCAAAATATAGAAAGCATCTATCTATATATGTACATATATGTGTGTGTGTGTGTGTGTGTGTGTATATATGCCTGACTTTTCCCATCAGTAAAGTATGTCTCAGAACAGATAAAATGATATTGCCAAGTTATAATTCTAAACAGCTTTGTATTTTCTTCCTAGCTATATCCCTATATGTACAATATATATTCTATATGCTCTTGTAACTTAGTTTGTCCTCTTACTGAGAAGTGAAAAATCACTGTTTTTTTTTCACTAATATAAACCTTCCTAGGATTTACCTACAGATTTAGTAGATTAAAAGTGAGAATATATCAGCATCTTTCTAAATAATTACAAAGTATTTATTAAATATTATATATGCTTTTAAAGATAATTCTTTATTAACTTTCATGCATTCTACATTTTCTTCGCTTACAATTTGTGCATCAAAATGTTCATGTCATTGTCTAGTCATGCATTTGTCAAACACATATTACAAACTATTTACTGATTGATCACTAGAGTCAGATAAATGAACAAAATAGATATCCCTAATTTAATGGATTTTATTAATATTATTGTTTCTTTATGGGGACATACTTGGCTCTGCTTAGGGATCACTCCTGATTGTGTCCAGAGATCATTCTTATAGATGATCAGGGAATCATATAGGGTGCTGTGAATCAAACCTGGATCAGGAGCATGTAAGGCCTCTGCCTTACCACTTTACTAGCTTTCTAGTCTATGTTGTGGATTTTAAAGCCATGTGCGTAAGGGAGGATGTGAAATGGGAAAATAATGATTAATTCATGTGTTGATTTTGGGGTTTAGTTTGGAGGCCACACCAGGTAGCAGGGTTTATTCCTGACTATACATTCAGGAATCATTCTTGACGAGCGTGGCAGTGGTGGGGGGTCACTTGGTAAGCAGAGTAGTGTGCCTGGCAAACACACTTCCTGCTATACTTTCTTTTAATGAGAAAGTTGAAGTAAGGCGCAATTTTTCTAATATATGGTGTCATTATCAGAAACATGAAGAATCTCAAGAAATTTTTGTTTTCTAGCTAAGGCTAGAAATATATTTTCATCCTAAAAATGAACATATATCTTGGTAAAAGATGATGGATATATTTTAAATGGAGACTAACCTCAACATATGCAATTAAGCAATACTTGGCTTGCTTTTTCATTTTTATATTTTTTCTCATATTCTGCTATGAATATTATATTAATTTATCAGGAATTTAATTATTTATTCCCACAAATGGGACTAAAACCTCTTAACTCAGTTTGGAGCAAGAAATGTAATGCTGATTGCATTTGGGGCTGTGAGTTAATATCCAAAATGTAGAACTATATTTAGGGTGGAGATAAGGTAATTTAACAAAAATTAACATCCAATTTCTATTCTTTTGTTTGTTTGTTTGTTTTTGGACCACACCCAATGATGCTCAGGGGTTACTCCTGGATATGCACTCAGAAATTGCTCCTAGCTTGGGGGACCATATGGGATGCCGGAGGATTGAACAGCTGTCCGTCGTATTTTAGCACTTGCAAGGCAGAAGCATTACTGCTAGAGCCACCACTCGGTCCTTATTCTTCATTTTTTTCCTCACAATTTAAAAAGATAGGAAAAATAAGATATCTGAATGCATAAAAAGAGAAGATAATGCTGCAGATGTTAATGTTTTTTACTCGAAGTTAGGAAGACTTTAAGGTATTCTTTTAAACTTTGACTTTAATTTTTGTTGCTTATAAATCAGGAAGAATGCAGATGAAATATAGTTTAGATATTTCTATACATAAAAAGTCTAGATCCTAGTCCTTGATTTTACTGTGGTATCAAAATGCATCTACCTACAAACCAATAGAAATCACTTTCTGTCATTATTATTCACAGAAGACCATAAGAAGCCTGCAATGACTGATAATTTTTAATCCTCAGAATTTTAAATAATAACTTCTCATCTCCAACATGGAAACATACATTTTTCTAGTATAATATACTGTTGTTTCTTTAAAAACTTACAAATTAAATTTTGTTTTGTTTGTTTGTTAGTTTTTGGGTTTTTTTTGGGGGGGGGGTCATATTGGGCAGTGCTCAGGGGTTATTCCTGGCTCTACACTCAGAAATCGCCCCTGGCAGGCTCAGGGGGACCATATGGGATGCCAGGACTTGAACCACTGTCCTTTTGTATGCAAAGCAAACACCCTGCCTACATGCCATTTCTCCGGCTCCACAAATTAAATTTTGAATGCAGTTTTATTTACACTACATTAAATGAGAAAGTATGATTATTATACTATAGCACTCTGATCTAATGGATAAAATTATCTGATCAACTAGGTAAATTTATCTAATTGATCAATATAATCAATGAATCAATGAAGTACATTACCCAGGCTTAATCAGAACTCTTTGAGTACATGGAACAATTCCACAGTGAATTGGGCATTTAAACTTTATCCATCACAAAGATCTTGAAACTCTCCACTTCCTTTGGAATATGCCATCTTGAGTGTAGGCATTTGTGTGAAGTTATGATCCATGTTTAGCTGTTTAATAGAAAGAATACACTGTACATTTTTCAATTTCATGGTCCTTCTAGTAAACTCAAGTAAGTCACCTTTTTAGGCCGACTTACTTGATCTACTGTAATTAAACCCAGCTGTGAATGACAGCTTTTTAATCCTTAAAGTAAAGCCCACTGTGAATCTTTAGAAATATCAACCCTAAAAAACCTAACTCCAGAGTAGAATGAATAATTTCCTGAACATTTAGTAAAGTGTTATATAGTATGAAATATTTTATTGATAGTTTTAAAAGGAATGTGGTCTAATATAAACAATCCTGAGAAACTTTTGATGCAAGGACCAAGGAATTAGCTCAGAGAACTAGTATGTGAATAAGACCCATAAGTGATTCCCCAGTATCAAATGGCCTCCTGAGCATGGTTGGTTATGCTACGGTAATACATAAGAATGATCTTACAGGTCTTTAGCACCACCATGCTTGAATAGGATCAAATCACCAGACTCTGGCATAAACTTTCAGATCAGGTAGTTTGAATATCACCGAAGTGACCAAGTTGTAGAGTGAGCCCTACTTATCATACCATTAAAAGAGGCTGCTACTTGACCATCAAGTGTTGCTTTTGAGACCAAGCTGACCCAGAAGCGTCTGAGGAAGCTATGTGATAGTAGGTGAGCTGGAACAGCCCAAGGAGGGTGGATCCAGAGGACACGGCTGCTCTGCTTTGCTATGTGGCCACACACATCTCCTAGTCAATGAACCTTAGCAGAACACTCAGAAAACATCACACTATAGGTGTGACAATGGGGAACACCATGCATAGAGAATGAAAGTGGCAGTTCTGATGGCCCAAAGAGTGCCATCCAATTATTTAACCTCTTAAGGAGTTTAGAGACAAAATATGGAGGATGTCCGTAGACCATAAAGAAAGCATGGATTTAGTTAAATAGACCACAAATAAGAAAAAATATGAAAATAGAAATCAGAAAATTCCAAACTGAAATAGCAAAACTGAAAAACGTGATAGGTGAAATGAAAACCTCATGGGAAAACCTCTCCAACAGAGTAACAGCAGCTGAGGAATGAATCAGTGAGCTGGAAGATGAGAATCATAACAACTCCATACAACAAAAGAGAATGGAAAAGAGCCTTAAAACAAATGATCAGACAATGGAAAAAATCCTTAAAGCAAGTTAACAGATGAAAATAGAAATCTTTGATAACTCAACAGAAACAACATAAGAATCATTGGAGTCCCAGAGACTCAAGAAGGAAATATGCTAGAAGAATCAACAGTCAAGGAAATCATTACAGTGAAATTTCCAAAGCTAAAGACTGCATGCAACCAAATCCTGCATGCCTGAAGAGTACCGGCTAAAAGAGACCTGAAGAAAAGTACCAAAGACACATCCTAATCACAGTGACGAATCCCACAAATAGAGATAGAATACTGAAAGCAGCAAGATCAAAAAGGGAAATTGCATTCAAAGGAGCATCCTTAAGATTTACAGCAGACTGTCACCAGAAACCCACAAGGCCAAAAGGCAGTGGTGGGATATAGTGACAAAACACAATGAAATGAATACTGCACCCAGCCAGAATCACTTTCAGATCTGAAAGAAGTATATATAGCTTCATGGATAAATAACAGCTCAAAACTTTACAGACTCAAAACCAGCCTTAAAAGAAAAACAGAAAGGTCTACTTTAAGATAAGACAGACCAAAAGATACATCAAACATCTACATAAAGATGACACTAAATCCCATGACAATTATCTCTCTTAATATAAATGAACTAAATGCACCAGTTAAGAGACACAGAATGGCAAAATGGATCAAAAAGCTGAATGCAACATTCTGTTGCCTGCAAAAAACACATCTGAATAGTCAGAACAAACATAGACTCAAAATCAAAGGCTGGAGGACAATCATTTAAGCAAACAACTCTCTTAAAAAATCTGGAGTGGGTATCTTAATATTAGATGATACAAACTTTGTACTGAAAAAAGATATAAGGGACAAAGATGGATATTGTGTAATAATCAATGGATATGTAAAACAGGAAGAAATTACACTCCTAAACATATATGTACCCAATGAGGAATCAGCAAAATATTTAATACAATTGTTGACAAACCTGAAAGAAGACATCAATAATAGTGGGAAACCTCAACACTGCCCTGTCTCCCCCTGATAGGTCAACCAGGATGAAACCTAACAAGAATGTACTAGCTCTAAACGGAGAAATAGAACAAAGTGAACTAGTAAATATATATAGGTCACTCCATCCCCAGAAAACTGGATACACATTCTTCTCCAATGCACATGGGTCATTCTCCAGGATAGACCTCATGTTGGCCCATAAAACATACCTCCATAAAATCAAGAAGATAGAAATTGTACAGACTACATTCTCAGATCACAATGCACGGCAATTAGAAGTGAACTACAAAGGGACATAGAAGTAAAACTTTAAAATCTGGAAATTAAACAACTCACTACTGAATAACCAGCAGGTCAGAGATGATATCAAAGAGAAAATCAAAAGATTCCTTAAAAAATTCAAATGAAGACAAATAATCAGAATTTGTGGACACAAAAAATGTGGTACTAAGTGGTAATTTTATAGCTTTGCAATCTCACATCAGGAAGGAAGAAGAGGCCTATATCAATAACTTAATAACACAGCTCATAAAATCAGAAAATGATCAACAAAATGAATAAAAAATAGGTACTTATAGGGATATAACAAAACTTAGAGTAGAAATCAATAAAGTGTAAATCCAAACAATAATTTGAAAGATCAACGAAAGCAAAAGTTGATTCTTTGAAAAAATAAATAAGATTGACAAACCTTTAGCAAAACTCACATGAAAGGGAGAAATAGAAACCTAATAAACCATGTTAGAAATGAAAAGGGGATCACTACAGATACTCAGAAATTCAGAGAGTAATCAGAAAGTACTTTGAGAAACTCTATGCCACAGACATTAGAACCTAAAGGAAATGGATACATTCTTGGACTCTTATAATCTTCCACAGTTGAATCAGGATGATCTAGCATATCTAAACAGACCCATCACTATTGAAGAAATTTAAATTGAAATCAAAAGTCTTCCCAAAAACAAAAGCCCAGGCCCAAATGATTTCATTAACAAATTCTTTCAAACCATTCAAGAGGAACTACTACCAAATCTTTTTAGGCTCTTTCAGGAAGTTGAAGAAACAGAAATAATCCCAAATAGTTTTCATGAAGCTAACATCACCTTGACACAAAAATCAGGCAGACAGATGTTGCCAAAAAAGAAAACTACAGAGTATCCCTGATGATCATATATTCAAAGATATTCAACAAAATCCTGGCAAATAGATCCAAGGTCTCATCAAGAAGGTCATACACCATGACCAATAGGTTTTATTTCAAGAATGCAAGGATGGCTTATCATACGTAAATCAATCAACATAAGACACCATATTAACAAAAGGAAAAATAAGAACCATATGATCATATCAATACATAAAGGGAAATCATTTGATAAGGTCCAAGACCCATTCATGTTAAAAACTCTGAACAAGATGAGAATGGAAGGAACTTTACTCAATATAAGTAAGGCCATCTACCACAAGCCAATAGCAAATATTATTCTCAATGTAGATAAACTAAAACCCTTTCCATTAAAACTGGTATTAGACAAGGCTGCTCCCTCACAACATAACACTGGAAGTACTTTCCATAGTGATTTGGCAAGATAAAGATATCAAGGGCAGGGGCCGGGAAGGTGGCGCTAGAGATAAGGTGTCTGCCTTGTAAGCGCTACCAAGGAACGGACCTCGGTTCGATCCCCCGGCGTCCCATATGGTCCCCCCAAGCCAGGGGCGATTTCTGAGCACATAGCCAGGAGTAACCCCTGAGCGTCAAACGGGTGTGGCCCAAAAACCAAAAAAAAAAAAAAGATATCAAGGGCATTTTCAATGGACATTGAAAAAACAACCTCATTCTCATTAGTGCAACACAAACTCAAATACTTTGGAGTCAACTAAACTAAAGAGGTGAAGAACCTATATAAAGAAACCTACAAAACACTGCTTCAACAAATAAAAGAGATCAGAAGGAATGGAGACAAATACCCTGTTCATGGATTGGGAGAATTAACATCATTAAAATGGCAATACTCCCCAAAGCACTGTACAGATTTAATGCAATTCCTCTAAGGATACTGATAACATTCTTCAAAGAAGTAGAGCAAGTACTCCTGAAATTTATTTGGAAGAATAAATGCCTTTGAATAGCTAAAGCAGTCCTAAGGAAAAAGAAGATGGGAAGAATCAATTTCCCCAACTTTAAATTGTACTAAAAAGCAATAGTCATTAAAAAAAAAGCTTGATATTGAAATGAAGTCAGATCCTCAGATCAGTGGAATAGACTTCAGTATTCAGAGAATGTTTCCCATATATATAAAAAAATTTAATCATTGATAAAGGGGCAAGAAACACAAAATGGAGCAAGGAAAGTCTCTTCAAGTGTTGTTGGGACAACTGGTCAGCTACATGCAAAAAAGCAAACTTGAATCTCCATCTAACACCATGCAAATAGATTAAAGACCTTGATATCAGGCCTGAAACCATAAGTTATATATAAGGTATATAGAAGGTGTATAGAAGGACATGTAGCTAAAATACTTCATGACATTGAGACTAAAGGCATCCTCCTTCAAGGAGAAAACACCACTGTTCTAACAAGTGGAAAGTGGTGGGGGGGGGTTGGTGGTGAGAATATTGCACTAGTAAAGGGAGTGTCCCTTTTTATAACTGAAACCCAACTACAAATATATTTGTAATCATGGTGCTTAAATAAAGATGTTAATTATAAAAAAGAAAAGAGAACCCATGTCAACAAATTTCTCCGTCCATAATGATTTGAAAATTGAAATTATAGTGGTAGTGGGATCAGTGCTGCAAAATTGTATTTATGTATAAATTCTACTATGACTATATATATATATAACTGTATATATATAACTGTATATATATGTATATATAACTGTAAAGAAGAGTATTTTAATAAAATTTTAAATATTAAAAAAATACTTCTAAAGAAAAATATTTGAGCCACACCCTGAAAATATTTGGGCCAGCCTCCAAAGGAAAATATTTTTATGGTTTAAGTTGCTTATATTGCCTGTAACTGAATCCAGTTTGAATCTGTGTATCCCATGAAAAGATTTTTAAGTTATATGGAGCTGAAAGTAACCTCTAAGCACTTCCTAGGATGGCCCTAAACATGCTAATATATATGTATATCTATCAATCTACCAATAAATCTATCTATTTATTTATCTATCCGTATGCATAGAGAGAGAGATTGGTGTGGGGAGAGAGGCTGGAGAGAGTTAGTGACCCTCAAACCAAATACACACACACACACACACCATTTTCCCCAGGCCATAAAAACTATGTAGTGGGTAAGGCACTTGCCTTGCATGCAGCCAATCTGGGTTCAATCTCTAGCAATACAGAGGACTCTGAGAGATTACTGAGTATAAATTAATTCCTGAACACAGCTCGGTGTTGTGATTTTAAAACGAAAGTTCCTGTGTTTTTTGTTTGGAAGACCTACATTAAAAAGCACAAAACAAACAAAAAAGGACATTTAGAATATTCTACAAAGTAATGCCAGGCTTTACTTCTATTTACTATTTATTTCTCTAGAATCAACTTGAAAGTGCAAACATTTCACTCATTGGTATTGTGATCAAGTGAGCCATCTATTGGTCATTGCTGTCAACTGCACTATAAATGTTTTATCTATATATTTTTCAACGTAGTCTCCTGGAATATGCAACAGATTCGTGATTATTACACTCCATTGGGTCTGGGAATCATATGGAGAAATAACTAGTTCACACATTTAAATTTCTTAAATTTGGACAGGACCTGGACTTTTGTATTCTTAGAAAGTTCTTATACCATTAAAATTTGAAGTTTGCAAATTGCTGCTTACAGATAAGGTTTATCAGGACGTTCTTTAATATGAGTCGTTATTTTGCTTAACAATTGGAACATTTTTAATTTTCATTACTCCAACAAGTTAATATTGAAAGATAAAGAAAATCAGGCAAGAAAGATAGTACAGTGGGTAGGGTGCTAGTCTTGCATACAAGGTCAATATCCAGCATCCGATATGTTCCTTTGAACATTGTAGTAACTCCTGAGAGCAAAGACAACAGTAACCCAGAGCATTTCTGAGTGTGCTCCCCCAAAATAAAGGAAATTTAAAAAGCATCTTGTGCATAAAATCTTATAAAGCATTTTAAGTATTACTAATCAAGAGTTCATATTTAATTTTCACATCTTTTATTTTTTATTGCAGAAGTGAAGGTTTATAGCTATTCATATGTTTGTTAAATGCACGTTCACACCTCTTAAAATCCTATTTTAACTTAAAAGAAGAGACGCTTGAATTATGTATTCATGGAAAACCTGCACGGTATTCTTACAATTGTGGTTTATTCAGTGCAGATCTACACTTACTTATAGCCTTCCTATAGCCTTTTTAAGCTTTATTTGCTATATCCTTATTCCAGATACCTACATTCTAAAATCTATCTTCCTTTACTAGTGCATTGTTTTTTTGTTAATTTTAGTTATTGTTGCTTAACAGGTATTTTAAAAACATTGTAAATCAAATTTGTAATGACTCCATTGGATGTGATTCAATGGTACAGTGACAAACTTGCAGCCATGGTGTCATGAGTTTCACACTTCAACCCTTCCTCCATCAGTGCCAACCTGACAAGTGCATTGTGATCCCTGGTGACACAAAATAGATGCCCCAGTATCTGGCAAGTATATTGCAGAAGAGAACCAAATGGACAGAAGGGAAAAAAACATAATCTATAATTAAAATAAGGTAATGATAGAACTGGAAAGATAGTACAGTGGGTAAGGAACTTGCCTTGCTTTCAGATGATTCTCAATACCAGAACTGCATACAGTTCCATGAACATAGAGTCAGAATTGATTCTAAGTGTAGAGTCAAAGGTAAGCTCGAGACAGCAGGGGGTGGTCCAAGCCCCCACACAAATATACAATCTAGTCAGACAATATTATAGAAGACAGATTTAAGAGAAAACATAGAAGGAAGTGGTTTGGATCTATAGAAAACAGTTTAGATTAAATAAAAGCCTCAGAATTTAATTAATATGATTCATATATGGATATGTTCAGGTTAGCAGGCACTTAAAAAGATTCAGATGGGCCAGAGCAATAGCACAGTGGTAGGGAGTTTGCCTTGCATACAGCCAATTCGGGACGGAGGGTGGTTTGATTTCCAGGGTTCCATATAGTCTCCAAGCTAGGAGCAATTTCTGAGCTCATAGCCAGGAGTAACCTCTGAGCATCACCGGGTGTGGCACAATAACCAAAAATAAATAAATAAATAAATAAATAAATAAATAAATAAATAAATAAATAAATAAAAACAAAGAAAAACAGATAAAGATTCTGAAAAATAAGAAAAGTTTAGTGATGTGTACTAGGTCTCTTTGTTCACTCTGAAAAAGTCCATCTTCTCCCTTGAGTGTCCCCCCCCTCTTTCTCTTTCTCTCTCCTTACCTCTTCTTCCAAATTTCCAAATAAACCCCTTCATTTACTTTAAAAATAAGAGTTTATCACTCCCAAACCACTAAACTGACTAGATGAAAGGTCAAGTTAGAGAGAAATTAAACAACTTAGAATAAAAGCCTTTTTGTAGTAAACATTTTATTATGCGATTTTATAAGAGAAAATACACAGATAAATGGAATACACAGATACACAGATAAATGGAAAAGTCCCAAAGGACTTTTACAGAGAACATCTTATAACATCATTGATAACACTGAAATTTGAAATAACCCAGATGTACAATCAACATGAAAATGGATAAAATAGTTATTTTAAAACAATGGCATACTACTCATTGACACAAAGAATAAACTTTGCATATACAAAATTTGAATAAATAGCATAGGCATTAGGTTAAGTATAAAAAATATAGACACAATTGAGGGCAAAATTTGTGATTTAATTTAAATTAAGTTGAAGAAGAGGCCAAATGAATACATTGTATTAGACATCAGAACAGATTGCTTATTGGACAGATGGTGAAGAAACACAAGAGATTCTTAAATAATGCAAATGATTCTAGTTGGGTGATGCTGCATTTCTCAAAACAGTAAATTTTGTGCTTATTTGTGCATTCAATTTATTTCAATAAAAGAAAAATGGTATTTTAAATCAGTAAAATATTTAAGTAGTGTATTTATTGTCATAGATGAAAGTTCACAAAAGCTGATATGTACTACTACTAAGGACTACTGTGAACAGTTGTGTGTGGGTAAATCTATACCTGTATACATGTATTTGAACCTATGTGGTGGGGCTGCTAATAACCTGAATAAGGGACATGTATATCTCTTTTGAATATTTCTTTAGCTGTATTCCCTTAACAGGTATAATCCTTATTGAATATCCTCTTATATAACAATTATTTACGTGTGTGTGTGTGTGTGTGTGTGTGTGTGTGTGAGAGAGAGAGAGAGAGAGAGAGAGAGAGAGAGAGAGAGAGAGAGAGAGAGAGAGATCTGTTCAATAAGGAATCTTGGTAGAAAAGTCTCTCTGTTAAGAGCTCATGTTAGAACCGAGTTACAGGGATTGTTGGACTTGTTCCCTCCGCCTCCATATGCACCAGTAATACCTTGTAGCATTATTCCTTTTTTTTTTTTTTGCATAGGCACATTAAAATGGAAAAATATTACATATGTAAACAAGTTCTTATCTAATAGAGATAGAAAGACACAAATTTTGTAATGCAGTGGGAACTTACACCCTGAACATTGTCATAATGACTTGGCCTAGGCCTCAGAAGAACAGGCATTGTCCATTCACCCCTGAACCATGAATAACATCTACGGAAACAACCACAATTGTCTATAACATTACCAGGAAGCAAACCTCTGTCAGGAAAGAATATACCTGACATTGACTTACTCCAAAGAGGGTTTTTTTTTTTAACACCCAGACGACTTAGCAACAGCAACAGCCTGCTTTCAGGGCAGGGCTTTCCACATTGCCCTCTAATGGTGAGGTGAAAGAGGAGGATGCTACACATCATCCTGACTTTGATGTAGGATATGCACAGAAACCAGGATCTCTAACTACAGAAACCTGACACCAACAACACTGATTGAAAACATTTTATTGGGACTACAGAGAACGACTCAGGGGGAAGACAACCTAATATGCCTGGAGCCCAGATTTGGTTTTATGTTAGAAAACTTCAAGGGCAAGGTCTCCTGGTATTCAGGCCAAGCCTATTCCTTTCCATTGCCCTCATATTTTGCCAGGCCTATGCAAACAACATCAATTGCCACTCACACACCTTTTTTTTTTAAATGTATTTCTTTAACACTTATCCTTAAAAAAGAAGAGCTTAATAAACTTTTTGCTATTGCTTTAATGAGTTCATTGGTGATACAATAATTTTCACAAATATAATTGCTACTGAACTTTTTTTCTCTTTGATTCTTTTAGTTTTCTATTTTTCAACAACCTTGCTTTTGTCATCTTGAAACCAATGTATTATAATCAGTTATGTCAACTATGTGATGCATTTTCTTTAAATAAAAAATCTAAGTTTGTAGTTAAAAATAAAACATTGAAAAAGAGACATGAAGAGTCATTTGCCTTTGGTTTGTGCATAAAACCAGATATATTGATTAAAGACCAGATAACATGCCCTTTCTAGATCTGAGAGTCTAAATATTTTAAAACTTGTAAACTCAAATCTATCAGAACAGACTGAGATAACTTCCGTGTTCATAGTACAAGTTCAGATTACTTATTTAGGTCTGGAATGCAATGCACAGCAAAAAACAAAAACAAACAAACAAACAAACAGAAAAAAATAACCAGTTGTGGAACTAAAAGTAAAAACAGGTGAATTATTTCTCTAGGCTTCAGAACTGAGCCAGTGTCCCCAAGGATGGTGGATATCCTCCTATTGGTAAGACCATTCTGAGGTTATCTGGAAAGCTGTGGAAGGAAGAGAGAGGGAATGTGGGAACTCAGACAATAATAGAAATAAACCTATTATTAGAATTTCTCTTTGGATTTCTTTAAATAAAGCGTCATTAG
Source organism: Suncus etruscus (assembly GCF_024139225.1). Classification (NCBI taxonomy): domain Eukaryota; kingdom Metazoa; phylum Chordata; class Mammalia; order Eulipotyphla; family Soricidae; genus Suncus; species Suncus etruscus. Next base: position 1,548,768 of record NC_064856.1, on the reverse strand, counting down.
AATCCAGTTGCACTACTATTACTTGATAAATCAAATAATTCTCCAACTCTGAATAAGAGCTATGCAATAAGTCTTACTTATTTCTTTAAAAGTATCTTCTAAGCATAAGAACTGACATCAAAGGTGATATATGTCATCAGTAGGTTTGAGATAGATAATGCAGCCTATTCATAGATCTGGATTAGAGAACCATCTTGAGTAACTGGAATGATTCTTAAACAAGTGATGCATAAATATCCTCAATGAATAGATCTAGGGAAGAGAAGCAGAAGATCCAAATATACAGGCAAGATTATTTCAAAGCTGTGGATTTCAACATAATGATTTCAGATCATATCATCATCATCATCACCATCATGTACATTTTCAAGCTGTATTGTAGGTCCTGAGAAGTGTAAGGCAGTCAGGGAAAAGACTGTCATTTTTGTTTTAGCAAACTTCTAAGTGGTTTTAAGGCATGATAGATATAATTTATCCACTGATCTAGACTATTTTCTTTGGTAATGTTTCAATTTTCAAATCTTTCTGAGGTTGATTTTAAGAGTCTTTAGTTTCTGAAGCATTCATTTTTATACAGTGATATTTATTTTTATTTAGTATTAATGGCCTTTATGATGAATTACATATATAACATTTCAATTTTTCTATAATTTTTCTACATTTATTACATTATTTGCCTATGACTTTCCATCTCCTTTGCAACTGATTGCCTTTTTATTTTAACTTTCATCATTCTTTCTTTCCCTGCATGTGCTTATTTTTATAGCATTATAGGTCTCCATTGAACTGTAGAGTTTTGTGTTCATTTTTTGGTAGAGCTTTGCTAAAAACAGAAAAACAAATCTAATGTACTTTATTTGTTCTTTCAGCTCCTTCCTGGTTGACAGCTCATCACTCAGTTTGGAAAGGAAATAGCCTCAATCTTTCCCAGCTATTGTTAACAAAGATTAGATATAGGAGATATATATCATGTGTCATCTCTGATTTATTTTATCTTCTCACTCTGATGATTTGCTAGTTATTTCAACTGCCCAAATCAATTATTCAAAACTTCAAATTCTTTTTTAAAAAAAAATGTTTCTTCTGGGTTTATTTGAATTTTATAATACAGATTTTAATTGGGTCCTTCAGCTATGTTTCCCTAGTCAGGTTTTTTTTCCCTCTCAAAACTGATCTAAGCCCTCTATGAGTCTTAATTTTGCCTTTTTTTTTGTTTTTTTAGCTTTTTTGTTAAATTTAGTTTTATTAATAACTTTGAAAATTTTGTGTTTTGTACATTTTGCATCAATCTTAAAATCTTTATAGTATTTATCAGACAATTTTAGTTTTTCAGTACTTTGCTTTCTTTGATTTTGTTGCAGCTATTCATTGACTTTATATTTTATATGTTTTCTTTTTGGGGTTTTGGGGCCACATTTGGCAGTGGCGCTCAGGAATTACTCCTAGTGATGCTCAGGGGACCAAATTCTGGACACTTACCAGGCAAACAACCTAGCTGCTGTACTTTCACTCTGGCCTCAAGAAACATCTTTTTTTTTAAATATGGAACGCTTCACGAATTTGCATGTCAACCTTGCGCAGGGGCCATGCCAATCTTCTCTGTATCGTTCCAATTTTAGTATATGTGCTGCCGAAACGAGCAACCCAATAAACAACTTATGTTTCCCCAAAATATATATTTTCTCCCTGAATTTTATCAATTATATGAATACATTTTAATGATTTGGAACCTTTCCCTTATTCGGATCTCCAAAATATTTTTTCTAATTATTTTTCTGCACATATTTAGCAGAAAATTAACTAATTTTCAGGTATTTTAAAACATTTTTAAGTTTTACATATCATTGTGCTGACATATGATCTTTTAATATTCATGTAAAGCAAAATTTTCTGATGAAAACAATCAAATTTTCAATAGTCATTGACCTTTGAGGCATTTTGTGAAAGTTAGGCCCTGTCAATTTCCAAACATGATTTTAATATTTAAAATTTGTTGATTCAGGTTTATCTCAATAGGAAAAAAACATTCTCTACACCTAAAATATACTAAAGTCTTTTTTATTTCATTCTTAATTCATTCTCTTTTGGTTTACATAGAATCAAATAGCCTCCTCCAATACATCTGAATTATCTTTTAAATATGTCTTGGATCTACTGTTTCTTTCTTTTTCTTTTTTTTGGGGGGGCGGGGGTTTGGTTTTCGGTTCATACCCTGTGACACTCAAAATTAATCCTGGCTAGGTGCTCAGAATCACTCCTGGCTTAGGGGACCATATGGGACACTAGAAATCCAACCTGGGTCAGCTGCGTGCAAGGCAAATGCCCTACCGCTGCACTATCACTCCGGCCCGTACCGTTTTATTTTTTTAAAGCCTCTTATTTTCCTTTATATGCAGTTTTTATTTCATTCTTTATTTTCTTAAGCAATCAACTCCAGTAATTGCTTGCACTTTATTCTTTTGGGTGGGGGCATTGGGCCACACCCAGTGTCATTCAGGGGTTACTTATGGCTCTGCACTCAGAAATCTCTCCTGGCAGGATCAGGGTACCATATGAAATGCTGGGTATTGAACCCAGGTCGGCCACATGCAAGGCAAATGCCCCACTCACCATGCTATCTCTCTGGCCCATGCACTCTATTTCTTATCTAAAATATGTGAAATAATTATCTTCTAGTAGAAGATGAAAAGAGAAATATCCACCATGTATTAGACAAAAGACTAACATCCAAAATACATAAAGCACTAGTAGAACTTTCAAAGCAACAATAGCATTAAAGAAAATATTCAAAGTGAAAGAAGTTATAAACAGAATCTTCTTCACAGAAGAAATAGAGATGACCTAAAGGCATATAAAAATGATCAGCCTAGTTATCAAGAACTAAAATAAATAAAATAAAGCAAATAAAAACAACAATGAGATATCATCTAATATCAGTGATATTGGCACACACTATAAAGATTAAAACACTAATCCACTCGTGGTAGAGCCAGAGCAATAGTCTAGAGGTCAAGGTGCTTGCCTTGCACATGGTTAATTTTGCACCCCATATGATCTCCTAAGATCTGCTAGAATAAAGAGTAAGGTTTCAGAACTAGGATTAAATTCTGATCACCACTGGAAATGGCCCCAAAACAAAACAAAAAACAATCAGCATTGTCAGGGTGTGGGGGGAAAAGGAACCCTCATTAACTACTATGGTAATTTTAACACCTTCTATCTTTTTGGAAAACAATATTGACACTACTCATAAAATTGAAATAATCTCTTCCATATGACCCACAAATTCCATTTCTTGGCGTTTATTTACCCCATGGACCCAAAAACTCTATTCAGAAGACATTTTACCCCAAAGTTATTATTGCAAAATAGCCAAAATATGGAACAACTCAAATGTCCAAGAACATATGAATGGACAAAGAAACTGATATTCACATAGTGGGATACTAAAAGAAAAGATGAAATTTGCTGCTATATAAATGGATCTAGAGTACCATGCTGAATAAAGTTAGGAGAGGAACAAATAAAGAATGATCTTCCTTATATTTTGTATAAAAATATTATAGTAAGCAAACAAAAAAACACTAGAAACATTAGAAACTGGTCTTTAGTAAGAAGCATGTTACTGCAAGGAGAATGGGGAGGACAAACTGGAGAGGGAAAAATACAGGAATATGATGGAGGAATATAGGCACTCTGTTGTAGGGTATGGTGTTGAAATATTTTATGTATGAAATAATATTATTATCATTATTATTATCATTATGGCCTAACAAGGAAAAGAAGAAAATGTAAAAAGTCTCATGCTGATGGATTGTAAATTATCACTTTTAAAATAATCACATTGGGCCCGGAGAGATAGCACAGTGGTGTTTGCCTTGCAAGCAGCCGATTCAGACCAAAGGTGGTTGGTTCGAATCCCGGTGTCCCATATGGTCCCCCGTGCCTGCCAGGAGCTATTTCTGAGCAGACAGCCAGGAGTAACCCTTGAGCACCGGCCGGGTGTGGCCCAAAAACCAAAATAAATAAATAAATAAATAAATAAATAAAATAAAATAATCACCTTAGTCATTTTCCCCAACTTTAAACTGTATATAAAACAGTAGCCATTAAAAGGGCATGATATTAGAATAAAGACATATCCTTGGGTAAATATAATAGGTTTGAATATTGTAGATATTTGAATATCAAATAAACTTTATGGACTCACAGCTTTACAAATAATTAATTTTTAATAAAGGAGCAAGAAATACAAAGTGGGGCACGGAAAGCCTCTTCAACAAGTGCTGCTGGGGAAATGGGTCAACCACATGCAATATAATAAACTTCCTTAACACCATGAGCAAAAGTCAAATCAAATTAGATTAAAGACCTTGACATCAGACCTGAAACCTAAGGAAAACATAGGCAGAACACTCCATGACATTGAAGCTAAAGGTGTTTTCAAGGATAAAACACCAATGGTCAAGCAAGTAGAAATAAAGGTTAAATGTTTAAATGGGACTACATTAAACTGAGAAGTGTCTGCACTTCAAAGGAAATAATGACTAGGATAGAATGGCTACCATAGAATGGGAGGAACTATTTACCCACTACACATCAGATAAGTGTTAATAGCTAAGAAATATATCTAAGATTGAACTTTACAAGAAAAAAATCTAATTCCATCTAAATAGAGAGAAGAAATGGACAGACATTTCTTAAAAGAAGAAATAGATAGCCAAAGGCACATAAAAAATGCTCCACATCACTAATCATGAGGGAGATGCAAATCAAAATAACAAAGGTATAACCTCACACCCCAGATGGTTGGGGCAGGGGGGGACATTCCTGTTCCTGAGTATTTAAGACCTGAGGGTAAAAAGGGTTAAGTACTGAGAAGTAACAGAACAGGGGTGAGAGGGTGAGAGGATAGAAAAAGAATTGTTAAGAGGATGGGGAAAAGGAAAGGCTTATATAATAGAAACTATATACAACAAAGACATGCATTATATACAATACAGATGGGCATTAGACAAATATAGAGGTGTCCACCACATACTCACACACATACATAGACAGACATTGAAGATCCCTCCATAGGTTGCAGTTGGAATGGATCAGAGTGATTAAAAAATATCAAATCAGGGGGACAGGTTTTCTGAGTCCTAGGCAAATTATCATTGGTGAGGATAAAATTTGCTGAAGAAAGGCTTCATAGAGTGCATAGAGCATTCTTAAAACAATCATAATTTTCAAGTCTATAATATTAATATGGTAATAATCATGAGGAGTCTACCCCAAAAGTCTGGTGTTGCCCCAAGCCAAAAAAATTCTCAGTATCCATTTCTTTAAAAAAGAAAATACATGATCCCTTGAATAGTCAGAGATGACGGTTTAACAGTTTGTCACTAATTTATTTAAGCTAATTATTAATACAGGAATCTATCACTTTTGAGTGAAAGAGTAAATCTCATTCACTTTTCTTCTCCTTTTGTTTTTGTATTGGGGCCATACCCAGCAATGCTCAGTGTATGCTCCTAACTTTGCACTCAAGGACACTTCTGGAGGGACTCCAGGTGCTGCAGATGGTATTGGGGATCAAACTGGAGACACCACCCTACCTGCTGTATCATCATCTGCCCTCAATCCCACTCATCTGATCTGTTATTTAAAAAGGGGACACAAATTTTTCAATTTACCTATTTACCAATAGAGAAGTTATGATATACATTAAAACACCAGTCTTACAGAACACATCTTGTAGGGCATATGACTAAGAATAAAATAAAAATGTGTTTGTGTTATGTCATTATATAAACACGAAAATAAAACACTATTATGAATTACTTGTGAAGCAAGTAATAGAGAATTTCGTTGAAGTGCATATTTGTATGTGTTCCTAAGTGAAAGTGTGAGCCAAGGAACTCTATGTGCATATACATTTGAGTCTACCTGCGAAATTCTTTCGGAATTTACATTTTACGTGTAAAATGCTTTTGGAAATAATGAAAACAGATTCTTGTATTCATAATTATATTCTTCTTTTCATTAAATATTATGATCAAACTTTCTTTATGTATTAAATTACAAGGAAATTAAATAAGAAAGTGTAAAATGTAAAACAAATTTTCTGATAGCCAGCATATAATTTAATTGAATTTTTAAAATTACAAATAAAACAGAAACTACCTATTTTTATTACATTTTTATCTTAATAATAAAAATAAAAAGCTAACAATATTATTTGATTAAAGAGCTTTTATTTTTCTTACAATAATAAGACAAGTGAGAGAAATCTCATAATGTGCTATTACTGATTAGTATCCAGAACAAGGTAATAGTCCCAGAAAACTGTTTAAACAAATTAATGACTAACTGTCAAACTGTCATCTTTCACTACTCAAAACATCATGCCTTTTCTTTTTTTAAAGGAATGAATACTTAAAAAAGATGTTGCTTCACGGACCCAACTTAGACCTCTGGTGATTAGACACCATCCGTCCAGCCTTGAACCCTGGATCCCAGACATAGAATTGACACAGTTCTTCACAACAGCTACAGGAAACAAATCCCATCTGGGACAGCCTTAATACCGCTGGGCCACCAAGTGCTAGCTCTAAGATGATATCCTGACAACAAAGAAAATGGGAACAACTTGACCTAAGAACAGGTTATCCTTCCTCACCAGGCTAACGATAAGACAAAATCAGAAGACTTGTCACCCTTTGGTCGGTCCAAAAGCCAAGATCGCGATTTACAGAGGACTGGCTGCTAGAACCATGACTGGACTGAATATATCTTGAGACCAATAAAAAAGTCCGAGTCTAGGGTTTGAAATACGACCTGCACAACAACCATGATCCCCAGTTCCAAAGGTCCGGCAGAGACAATCGCAACGGAATGGGGCTTCTGAACACACAATGAAAGACGCTATCCTAGGTTCCATCCTAGGATCAGTGCAAAGACCAAGACCACCAATCACAGAAGATGGACTAAAATGACACTGAGGGAACAGAACTTCTAGAACCACAAAGAAAGACTTCATCATAAGTTCCATTCCTGGACCTGTGCAGATACTGAGATCTCTAGATACAGAGGTCTTATTTCATCACCCAGGACAGAGCAGAAGTTTTCCAAACCCACGAAAGCACCACCGGTAGAGTAAATGGACCTGAACGGAGTCTATAGTAAATCCCGTGACAATATACCCCAGGATGGAGAAACCCCATAACGCTTAGGCCAAGTGAATTCCTTTTCGAAGACCCCAATATTTACTGTGCTAGTGCAGGAGGAGAAAAAAAGGCAAAAAGCACAAAACATTTTTTATCTTTTATATATTTTTTTCTTCATTTATTATTATCATTATTTTTATTTTTATTTACCTATCTACTTTTTGTCGATTTCTTTGTTTCGGTGTGGCTATTGAAGTTGTCCCTATTTATATTTACATTGGTTTTTTTTTTTCTTCTTTTCTTTTCTTTCTTTAGGTGCTCTGCCATTTTTTTTAACTCAAGACCATGGCTTTTTTTGTGGTGCCTATCGTTATCACTGGAGTGCTCACTGGATATTTGACTCTTCTTTTTGTACTGTTGGGGTGTTTCACCTTCTTTTTCTCCTTCATCTCTCAAACCAACGATGAGAGCCTCTAGAAGGATTCCGCCCATTTTCGGTGTATTCGACTTTTACCCCAGTTTATTACTTTTCTCTTCTTCAAATAAAACCACATAACTTGAACAATGTAGTCCTTCCTCCCAGTTAGAGGGGGAAATAAGGGAGGCACCAAGACCAAGACTACTAAGTAGTAAGCTAGGTACAGAGGGGACCACGTATTCTCGCAGCTCCAGGGGTGAGGGAGGAGGATATGGGAGGTAGGATGAACACGGAGGGGTAGAGAGGACAAATCGGTGATGGGAACCCCCCTGATTTTATGTAAATATGTACCTATAATATTATTGTCAACAATATGTAAACCACTACGATCAAAATAAAAATTATATTAAAAAAGATGTTGCTTGTCTTTAAATACATGAAAGAAACTTGTGTTTCAGCATGTAGTATCTATTATGATCTCTGCTTTATTCTCATGAATCTCTCATAAGTTTTTTTAGGTCAGGGTGATGGTACAGTGAGTAGAGTATTTGCCTTGCATGCAGTTGTATGATACACTAAAAAAGGTTAAGATTAAAATTTTATGTTGTTGTTTGCCACAATTAACTTGAAGTGAAAAATAAAAAGATAGGGGCCGGCGAGGTGACGCTAGAGGTAAGGTATCTGCCTTGCAAGCGCTAGCTAAGGAAAGATCGCGGCCACAGTTCGATCCCCTGGCGTCCCATATGGTCCCCCCAAGCCAGGAGCAATTTCTGAGTGCTTAGCCAGGAGTAACCCCTGAGCATCAAATGGGTGTGGCCCGAAAAACCAAAAAAAAAAAAAAAGATAATAAATTTTGTCAAATGCAATGGAAAGACATATAAAGGCATGACAAAAATATGGACATGTCAAAATTGGGGTGCTGATGAGTTTTGAGATTTCATTACAGCAACAATTGTACACTCTGAAATGTAATAAATTGAGCTATAATAAGGTGAAATTAGAGTATATCAGCTATTTATACTAAAGTACAAATGAAATGAAATGAAAACTTAAATTTATTTCTTAGTAATTCTGTAGTCTTATGGAAAAACATAAAATTAATTTTTACAAAATGAAATTTTTCACAGTATTTACAATTGAAAATTCAGTTGTGTTCATGTCTGCATTAATCTTTTTTTAATTGAAACATTCTTGACTTAGAGAAGAGATAGAAAAAGAGATGATCATTAGAATACACATGCAAACTAATAATACAGATGCTCATGATATAAAACATTCTATAATTAGCTTGCCAATATAAATGACTTATTATGTGAGATAAATTGTGGATAAAAGTATTTCTGTTAGATTACAGCTACATATAAGATTCTAGAAATCTAATAAAATAATATCTGATTAATGAATTAAAAATTCAACTAATTAAATATATGTTCTTGGGAAATATAAAATTAGAATGATTATGTAAACATATTTGGCTTTGAATCCCAGATTGAATTTTCTTGGTATTAAAGTTAGATGCAAGTGCCTTCACTAGTACCCCCATTTAATAGATGGAAAAAGCTTTAGAAAGTAATTGTTTTGATTTTCACCCAACTTGTGAATGCGGTGCTATTTCTTTTTGTTTGTTTGTTTTTTGGGCTACACCCGGCGGTGCTCAGGGGTTACTCCTGGCTGTCTGCTCAGAAATAGCTCCTGGCAGGCACGGGGGACCATATGGGACACCGGGATTCGAACCAACCACCTTAGGTCCTGGATCGGCCGCTTGCAAGGCAAACGCTGCTGTGCTATCTCTCTGGGCCCTGCAGTGCTATTTCTAATAATGATTTTTATTATTCCTCAGCAAGCTCTCTTCATGCTCTGCTACTCAGAGAAAGACTTCAGCTTCCTTCTCATGCACACATATTATTCCTTACATAGTGAAATTAGAAAACCAAGCTAATCAGAATTTTGAAAAAAAAGGAGCATATACTAAAATTCTCTTCAACAAAGGGTTCTAATGACCTTAATTACAATAAGATGGGAAAATAAAAAACAGTAAGATCTGAGAAGTTAGGCAAAAGAAATATTGTAAATGAAAATAAGATATATATGAAATATATACACATATATTTCAATGAATCATGTTTAGGACACAAAATGTGTATCTGTTAATATACACATAGAAATGCATGTACAGATTCATGTTTATGAAACATTTTTATCATTTTATTAAGAATGTACAGCTGTCTCAAGTAATGAATTAAAGAAATTTCTCCCCCAAAGTTCGAGAAGTCAAATTTTTCTTCATGTGCACTCAGATACATGTACAGCTGTTTCCCTAACCTATGAAACAAATATAAACTAAAGTTCCTCATACACTAACTTCTCACATGTTATTCTCAGACAATATACAGATATTTATCTACCACAACTCATTGATCATTATTGATTTGCAGTTATTCATATAACTAGAAAATAGAAAAGAAGAAATATCCAATAACAAATAAGAAAGATTTGTTGAGTCCCAGATTTAAACATAGAAAGTAATTTAAGAAAAAACCACAGAGGCTCGGCTGGGACCAGAACACTCCACATGCCAGGATTTCGTGGGCTTTTGACTGGTATGATGGGGGCTCTGGGCAGGACAGCTAGCCATAGGACCCTGGGCTGACCACTTTGTCCAGGAGAGCATGATTCCCCCCACACCAGGCGGGTCTTCAGGGCCACGCCTGGTTAATCGGGCCTTGGGGGGAGGGGGTGAGAGATTCCTCCCTAGGCATCCAAAAACTGCAGGGGCTTGGCTGGGCCCAGAACACTCCGAATGCCAGGATTTCTTGGTGTGTTTGCCTGGTATGTTGGGGGCTCTGGGCAGGACAGCTGGCCATAGGACCCCTGGGCTGACCACTTAGTCCAGGGGAACAAGATTCCCCCACACCAGGCGGGTCTTCAGGGCCACGCCTGGTTAATCGGGCCCTGGGGGGAGGGGGTGAGAAATCCTTCCTAGGCATCCAAAAACCACAGAGGCTCGGCTGGGACCAGAACACTCCACATGCCAGGATTTCGTGGGCTTTTGACTGGTATGATGGGGGCTCTGGGCAGGACAGCTAGCCATAGGACCCTGGGCTGACCACTTTGTCCAGGAGAGCATGATTCCCCCCACACCAGGCGGGTCTTCAGGGCCACGCCTGGTTAATCGGGCCTTGGGGGGAGGGGTGAGAGATTCCTCCCTAGGCATCCAAAAACTGCAGGGGCTTGGCTGGGCCCAGAACACTCCGAATGCCAGGATTTCTTGGTGTGTTTGCCTGGTATGTTGGGGGCTCTGGGCAGGACAGCTGGCCATAGGACCCCTGGGCTGACCACTTAGTCCAGGGGAACAAGATTCCCCCACACCAGGCGGGTCTTCAGGGCCACGCCTGGTTAATCGGGCCCTGGGGGGAGGGGGTGAGAAATCCTTCCTAGGCATCCAAAAACCACAGAGGCTCGGCTGGGACCAGAACACTCCACATGCCAGGATTTCGTGGGCTTTTGACTGGTATGATGGGGGCTCTGGGCAGGACAGCTAGCCATAGGACCCTGGGCTGACCACTTTGTCCAGGAGAGCATGATTCCCCCCACACCAGGCGGGTCTTCAGGGCCACGCCTGGTTAATCGGGCCTTGGGGGGTTGGGGTGAGAGATTCCTCCCTAGGCATCCAAAAACTGCAGGGGCTTGGCTGGGCCCAGAACACTCCGAATGCCAGGATTTCTTGGTGTGTTTGCCTGGTATGTTGGGGGCTCTGGGCAGGACAGCTGGCCATAGGACCCCTGGGCTGACCACTTAGTCCAGGGGAACAAGATTCCCCCACACCAGGCGGGTCTTCAGGGCCACGCCTGGTTAATCGGGCCCTGGGGGGAGGGGGTGAGAAATCCTTCCTAGGCATCCAAAAACCACAGAGGCTCGGCTGGGACCAGAACACTCCACATGCCAGGATTTCGTGGGCTTTTGACTGGTATGATGGGGGCTCTGGGCAGGACAGCTAGCCATAGGACCCTGGGCTGACCACTTTGTCCAGGAGAGCATGATTCCCCCCACACCAGGCGGGTCTTCAGGGCCACGCCTGGTTAATCGGGCCTTGGGGGGAGGGGGTGAGAGATTCCTCCCTAGGCATCCAAAAACTCCAGGGGCTTGGCTGGGCCCAGAACACTCCGAATGCCAGGATTTCTTGGTGTGTTTGCCTGGTATGTTGGGGGCTCTGGGCAGGACAGCTGGCCATAGGACCCCTGGGCTGACCACTTAGTCCAGGGGAACAAGATTCCCCCACACCAGGCGGGTCTTCAGGGCCACGCCTGGTTAATCGGGCCCTGGGGGGAGGGGGTGAGAAATCCTTCCTAGGCATCCAAAAACCACAGAGGCTCGGCTGGGACCAGAACACTCCACATGCCAGGATTTCGTGGGCTTTTGACTGGTATGATGGGGGCTCTGGGCAGGACAGCTAGCCATAGGACCCTGGGCTGACCACTTTGTCCAGGAGAGCATGATTCCCCCCACACCAGGCGGGTCTTCAGGGCCACGCCTGGTTAATCGGGCCTTGGGGGGAGGGGGTGAGAGATTCCTCCCTAGGCATCCAAAAACTGCAGGGGCTTGGCTGGGCCCAGAACACTCCGAATGCCAGGATTTCTTGGTGTGTTTGCCTGGTATGTTGGGGGCTCTGGGCAGGACAGCTGGCCATAGGACCCCTGGGCTGACCACTTAGTCCAGGGGAACAAGATTCCCCCACACCAGGCGGGTCTTCAGGGCCACGCCTGGTTAATCGGGCCCTGGGGGGAGGGGGTGAGAAATCCTTCCTAGGCATCCAAAAACCACAGAGGCTCGGCTGGGACCAGAACACTCCACATGCCAGGATTTCGTGGGCTTTTGACTGGTATGATGGGGGCTCTGGGCAGGACAGCTAGCCATAGGACCCTGGGCTGACCACTTTGTCCAGGTGAGCATGATTCCCCCCACACCAGGCGGGTCTTCAGGGCCACGCCTGGTTAATCGGGCCGTGGGGGGAGGGGGTGAGAGATTCCTCCCTAGGCATCCAAAAACTGCAGGGGCTTGGCTGGGCCCAGAACACTCCGAATGCCAGGATTTCTTGGTGTGTTTGCCAGGTCTGTTGGGGGCTCTGGGCAGGACAGCTGGCCATAGGACCCCTGGGCTGACCACTTAGTCCAGGGGAACAAGATTCCCCCACACCAGGCGGGTCTTCAGGGCCACGCCTGGTTAATCGGGCCCTGGGGGGAGGGGGTGAGAAATCCTTCCTAGGCATCCAAAAACCACAGAGGCTCGGCTGGGACCAGAACACTCCACATGCCAGGATTTCGTGGGCTTTTGACTGGTATGATGGGGGCTCTGGGCAGGACAGCTAGCCATAGGACCCTGGGCTGACCACTTTGTCCAGGAGAGCATGATTCCCCCCACACCAGGCGGGTCTTCAGGGCCACGCCTGGTTAATCGGGCCTTGGGGGGAGGGGGTGAGAGATTCCTCCCTAGGCATCCAAAAACTGCAGGGGCTTGGCTGGGCCCAGAACACTCCGAATGCCAGGATTTCTTGGTGTGTTTGCCTGGTATGTTGGGGGCTCTGGGCAGGACAGCTGGCCATAGGACCCCTGGGCTGACCACTTAGTCCAGGGGAACAAGATTCCCCCACACCAGGCGGGTCTTCAGGGCCACGCCTGGTTAATCGGGCCCTGGGGGGAGGGGGTGAGAAATCCTTCCTAGGCATCCAAAAACCACAGAGGCTCGGCTGGGACCAGAACACTCCACATGCCAGGATTTCGTGGGCTTTTGACTGGTATGATGGGGGCTCTGGGCAGGACAGCTAGCCATAGGACCCTGGGCTGACCACTTTGTCCAGGAGAGCATGATTCCCCCCACACCAGGCGGGTCTTCAGGGCCACGCCTGGTTAATCGGGCCTTGGGGGGAGGGGGTGAGAGATTCCTCCCTAGGCATCCAAAAACTGCAGGGGCTTGGCTGGGCCCAGAACACTCCGAATGCCAGGATTTCTTGGTGTGTTTGCCTGGTATGTTGGGGGCTCTGGGCAGGACAGCTGGCCATAGGACCCCTGGGCTGACCACTTAGTCCAGGGGAACAAGATTCCCCCACACCAGGCGGGTCTTCAGGGCCACGCCTGGTTAATCGGGCCCTGGGGGGAGGGGGTGAGAAATCCTTCCTAGGCATCCAAAAACCACAGAGGCTCGGCTGGGACCAGAACACTCCACATGCCAGGATTTCGTGGGCTTTTGACTGGTATGATGGGGGCTCTGGGCAGGACAGCTAGCCATAGGACCCTGGGCTGACCACTTTGTCCAGGAGAGCATGATTCCCCCCACACCAGGCGGGTCTTCAGGGCCACGCCTGGTTAATCGGGCCTTGGGGGGAGGGGGTGAGAGATTCCTCCCTAGGCATCCAAAAACTGCAGGGGCTTGGCTGGGCCCAGAACACTCCGAATGCCAGGATTTCTTGGTGTGTTTGCCTGGTATGTTGGGGGCTCTGGGCAGGACAGCTGGCCATAGGACCCCTGGGCTGACCACTTAGTCCAGGGGAACAAGATTCCCCCACACCAGGCGGGTCTTCAGGGCCACGCCTGGTTAATCGGGCCCTGGGGGGAGGGGGTGAGAAATCCTTCCTAGGCATCCAAAAACCACAGAGGCTCGGCTGGGACCAGAACACTCCACATGCCAGGATTTCGTGGGCTTTTGACTGGTATGATGGGGGCTCTGGGCAGGACAGCTAGCCATAGGACCCTGGGCTGACCACTTTGTCCAGGAGAGCATGATTCCCCCCACACCAGGCGGGTCTTCAGGGCCACGCCTGGTTAATCGGGCCTTGGGGGGAGGGGGTGAGAAATTCCTCCCTAGGCATCCAAAAACTGCAGAGCCTTGGCTGGGCCCAGAACACTCCGAATGCCAGGATTTCTTGGTGTGTTTGCCTGGTATGTTGGGGGCTCTGGGCAGGACAGCTGGCCATAGGACCCCTGGGCTGACCACTTAGTCCAGGGGAACAAGATTCCCCCACACCAGGCGGGTCTTCAGGGCCACGCCTGGTTAATCGGGCCCTGGGGGGAGGGGGTGAGAAATCCTTCCTAGGCATCCAAAAACCACAGAGGCTCGGCTGGGACCAGAACACTCCACATGCCAGGATTTCGTGGGCTTTTGACTGGTATGATGGGGGCTCTGGGCAGGACAGCTAGCCATAGGACCCTGGGCTGACCACTTTGTCCAGGAGAGCATGATTCCCCCCACACCAGGCGGGTCTTCAGGGCCACGCCTGGTTAATCGGGCCTTGGGGGGAGGGGGTGAGAGATTCCTCCCTAGGCATCCAAAAACTGCAGGGGCTTGGCTGGGCCCAGAACACTCCGAATGCCAGGATTTCTTGGTGTGTTTGCCTGGTATGTTGGGGGCTCTGGGCAGGACAGCTGGCCATAGGACCCCTGGGCTGACCACTTAGTCCAGGGGAACAAGATTCCCCCACACCAGGCGGGTCTTCAGGGCCACGCCTGGTTAATCGGGCCCTGGGGGGAGGGGGTGAGAAATCCTTCCTAGGCATCCAAAAACCACAGAGGCTCGGCTGGGACCAGAACACTCCACATGCCAGGATTTCGTGGGCTTTTGACTGGTATGATGGGGGCTCTGGGCAGGACAGCTAGCCATAGGACCCTGGGCTGACCACTTTGTCCAGGAGAGCATGATTCCCCCCACACCAGGCGGGTCTTCAGGGCCACGCCTGGTTAATCGGGCCTTGGGGGGAGGGGGTGAGAGATTCCTCCCTAGGCATCCAAAAACTGCAGGGGCTTGGCTGGGCCCAGAACACTCCGAATGCCAGGATTTCTTGGTGTGTTTGCCTGGTATGTTGGGGGCTCTGGGCAGGACAGCTGGCCATAGGACCCCTGGGCTGACCACTTAGTCCAGGGGAACAAGATTCCCCCACACCAGGCGGGTCTTCAGGGCCACGCCTGGTTAATCGGGCCCTGGGGGGAGGGGGTGAGAAATCCTTCCTAGGCATCCAAAAACCACAGAGGCTCGGCTGGGACCAGAACACTCCACATGCCAGGATTTCGTGGGCTTTTGACTGGTATGATGGGGGCTCTGGGCAGGACAGCTAGCCATAGGACCCTGGGCTGACCACTTTGTCCAGGAGAGCATGATTCCCCCCACACCAGGCGGGTCTTCAGGGCCACGCCTGGTTAATCGGGCCTTGGGGGGAGGGGGTGAGAGATTCCTCCCTAGGCATCCAAAAACTGCAGGGGCTTGGCTGGGCCCAGAACACTCCGAATGCCAGGATTTCTTGGTGTGTTTGCCTGGTATGTTGGGGGCTCTGGGCAGGACAGCTGGCCATAGGACCCCTGGGCTGACCACTTAGTCCAGGGGAACAAGATTCCCCCACACCAGGCGGGTCTTCAGGGCCACGCCTGGTTAATCGGGCCCTGGGGGGAGGGGGTGAGAAATCCTTCCTAGGCATCCAAAAACCACAGAGGCTCGGCTGGGACCAGAACACTCCACATGCCAGGATTTCGTGGGCTTTTGACTGGTATGATGGGGGCTCTGGGCAGGACAGCTAGCCATAGGACCCTGGGCTGACCACTTTGTCCAGGAGAGCATGATTCCCCCCACACCAGGCGGGTCTTCAGGGCCACGCCTGGTTAATCGGGCCTTGGGGGGAGGGGGTGAGAGATTCCTCCCTAGGCATCCAAAAACTGCAGGGGCTTGGCTGGGCCCAGAACACTCCGAATGCCAGGATTTCTTGGTGTGTTTGCCTGGTATGTTGGGGGCTCTGGGCAGGACAGCTGGCCATAGGACCCCTGGGCTGACCACTTAGTCCAGGGGAACAAGATTCCCCCACACCAGGCGGGTCTTCAGGGCCACGCCTGGTTAATCGGGCCCTGGGGGGAGGGGGTGAGAAATCCTTCCTAGGCATCCAAAAACCACAGAGGCTCGGCTGGGACCAGAACACTCCACATGCCAGGATTTCGTGGGCTTTTGACTGGTATGATGGGGGCTCTGGGCAGGACAGCTAGCCATAGGACCCTGGGCTGACCACTTTGTCCAGGAGAGCATGATTCCCCCCACACCAGGCGGGTCTTCAGGGCCACGCCTGGTTAATCGGGCCTTGGGGGGAGGGGTGAGAGATTCCTCCCTAGGCATCCAAAAACTGCAGGGGCTTGGCTGGGCCCAGAACACTCCGAATGCCAGGATTTCTTGGTGTGTTTGCCTGGTATGTTGGGGGCTCTGGGCAGGACAGCTGGCCATAGGACCCCTGGGCTGACCACTTAGTCCAGGGGAACAAGATTCCCCCACACCAGGCGGGTCTTCAGGGCCACGCCTGGTTAATCGGGCCCTGGGGGGAGGGGGTGAGAAATCCTTCCTAGGCATCCAAAAACCACAGAGGCTCGGCTGGGACCAGAACACTCCACATGCCAGGATTTCGTGGGCTTTTGACTGGTATGATGGGGGCTCTGGGCAGGACAGCTAGCCATAGGACCCTGGGCTGACCACTTTGTCCAGGAGAGCATGATTCCCCCCACACCAGGCGGGTCTTCAGGGCCACGCCTGGTTAATCGGGCCTTGGGGGGAGGGGGTGAGAGATTCCTCCCTAGGCATCCAAAAACTGCAGGGGCTTGGCTGGGCCCAGAACACTCCGAATGCCAGGATTTCTTGGTGTGTTTGCCTGGTATGTTGGGGGCTCTGGGCAGGACAGCTGGCCATAGGACCCCTGGGCTGACCACTTAGTCCAGGGGAACAAGATTCCCCCACACCAGGCGGGTCTTCAGGGCCACGCCTGGTTAATCGGGCCCTGGGGGGAGGGGGTGAGAAATCCTTCCTAGGCATCCAAAAACCACAGAGGCTCGGCTGGGACCAGAACACTCCACATGCCAGGATTTCGTGGGCTTTTGACTGGTATGATGGGGGCTCTGGGCAGGACAGCTAGCCATAGGACCCTGGGCTGACCACTTTGTCCAGGAGAGCATGATTCCCCCCACACCAGGCGGGTCTTCAGGGCCACGCCTGGTTAATCGGGCCTTGGGGGGAGGGGGTGAGAGATTCCTCCCTAGGCATCCAAAAACTGCAGGGGCTTGGCTGGGCCCAGAACACTCCGAATGCCAGGATTTCTTGGTGTGTTTGCCTGGTATGTTGGGGGCTCTGGGCAGGACAGCTGGCCATAGGACCCCTGGGCTGACCACTTAGTCCAGGGGAACAAGATTCCCCCACACCAGGCGGGTCTTCAGGGCCACGCCTGGTTAATCGGGCCCTGGGGGGAGGGGGTGAGAAATCCTTCCTAGGCATCCAAAAACCACAGAGGCTCGGCTGGGACCAGAACACTCCACATGCCAGGATTTCGTGGGCTTTTGACTGGTATGATGGGGGCTCTGGGCAGGACAGCTAGCCATAGGACCCTGGGCTGACCACTTTGTCCAGGAGAGCATGATTCCCCCCACACCAGGCGGGTCTTCAGGGCCACGCCTGGTTAATCGGGCCTTGGGGGGAGGGGGTGAGAGATTCCTCCCTAGGCATCCAAAAACTGCAGGGGCTTGGCTGGGCCCAGAACACTCCGAATGCCAGGATTTCTTGGTGTGTTTGCCGGGTATGTTGGGGGCTCTGGGCAGGACAGCTGGCCATAGGACCCCTGGGCTGACCACTTAGTCCAGGGGAACAAGATTCCCCCACACCAGGCGGGTCTTCAGGGCCACGCCTGGTTAATCGGGCCCTGGGGGGAGGGGGTGAGAAATCCTTCCTAGGCATCCAAAAACCACAGAGGCTCGGCTGGGACCAGAACACTCCACATGCCAGGATTTCGTGGGCTTTTGACTGGTATGATGGGGGCTCTGGGCAGGACAGCTAGCCATAGGACCCTGGGCTGACCACTTTGTCCAGGAGAGCATGATTCCCCCCACACCAGGCGGGTCTTCAGGGCCACGCCTGGTTAATCGGGCCTTGGGGGGAGGGGGTGAGAGATTCCTCCCTAGGCATCCAAAAACTGCAGGGGCTTGGCTGGGCCCAGAACACTCCGAATGCCAGGATTTCTTGGTGTGTTTGCCTGGTATGTTGGGGGCTCTGGGCAGGACAGCTGGCCATAGGACCCCTGGGCTGACCACTTAGTCCAGGGGAACAAGATTCCCCCACACCAGGCGGGTCTTCAGGGCCACGCCTGGTTAATCGGGCCCTGGGGGGAGGGGGTGAGAAATCCTTCCTAGGCATCCAAAAACCACAGAGGCTCGGCTGGGACCAGAACACTCCACATGCCAGGATTTCGTGGGCTTTTGACTGGTATGATGGGGGCTCTGGGCAGGACAGCTAGCCATAGGACCCTGGGCTGACCACTTTGTCCAGGAGAGCATGATTCCCCCCACACCAGGCGGGTCTTCAGGGCCACGCCTGGTTAATCGGGCCTTGGGGGGAGGGGGTGAGAGATTCCTCCCTAGGCATCCAAAAACTGCAGGGGCTTGGCTGGGCCCAGAACACTCCGAATGCCAGGATTTCTTGGTGTGTTTGCCTGGTATGTTGGGGGCTCTGGGCAGGACAGCTGGCCATAGGACCCCTGGGCTGACCACTTAGTCCAGGGGAACAAGATTCCCCCACACCAGGCGGGTCTTCAGGGCCACGCCTGGTTAATCGGGCCCTGGGGGGAGGGGGTGAGAAATCCTTCCTAGGCATCCAAAAACCACAGAGGCTCGGCTGGGACCAGAACACTCCACATGCCAGGATTTCGTGGGCTTTTGACTGGTATGATGGGGGCTCTGGGCAGGACAGCTAGCCATAGGACCCTGGGCTGACCACTTTGTCCAGGAGAGCATGATTCCCCCCACACCAGGCGGGTCTTCAGGGCCACGCCTGGTTAATCGGGCCTTGGGGGGAGGGGGTGAGAGATTCCTCCCTAGGCATCCAAAAACTGCAGGGGCTTGGCTGGGCCCAGAACACTCCGAATGCCAGGATTTCTTGGTGTGTTTGCCTGGTATGTTGGGGGCTCTGGGCAGGACAGCTGGCCATAGGACCCCTGGGCTGACCACTTAGTCCAGGGGAACAAGATTCCCCCACACCAGGCGGGTCTTCAGGGCCACGCCTGGTTAATCGGGCCCTGGGGGGAGGGGGTGAGAAATCCTTCCTAGGCATCCAAAAACCACAGAGGCTCGGCTGGGACCAGAACACTCCACATGCCAGGATTTCGTGGGCTTTTGACTGGTATGATGGGGGCTCTGGGCAGGACAGCTAGCCATAGGACCCTGGGCTGACCACTTTGTCCAGGAGAGCATGATTCCCCCCACACCAGGCGGGTCTTCAGGGCCACGCCTGGTTAATCGGGCCTTGGGGGGAGGGGGTGAGAGATTCCTCCCTAGGCATCCAAAAACTACAGAACCGCGGGGGGGCTTACGCCCCCGCGCGTACTTCATGTATTTCATGTATTCAGAATATCCCTTATTCTTATGTTATGTTTTCCGTATACAGAATGTTTATTTTGTATTCTCCCCTTTCCCACACCCCTACAAAGCTCTTTTTCACTCCTTAACTCTCTAACCCCTTCTCAAACATCACTAATCTAGTTTTCTCTTTTTAACTTCAGTAGTGTAGAATCGTAATCACAGTCCAAAGCTGTGCATTGTGTATGACAACCCCAAACTGTTTCAAGATACATAAAATGGACACGTATTTCTTTAGAATATTTTGTGTTTCTTCTCTGACAGCTATAATTCTTACTAAATGTTGTCTTATACAGTGATGATTCTAACCACTTTTTATCTTCTCTTTTTAAGCTGTTTAACAAGTAATTTTGGTGGAAGAGTCCCCCAGTTTAATGCTTATGATTGAGTCATGTCAATGGAATCATTGTAATTGTTCTTATGGCTCCCATATGCGCCAATAACACCATGTGGCATTGCTTCTTATTTGCATAGGCACATTAAAATGGGAAAATAGTATAAATACAAATAAGATCCTATCTAATAGAGATTAGAACACACAAACCTTGTAGTGCAGAGGGACCTTACACCCTGAACATTGACATAACGACCTGGCACAGACCTCAGAAGAAAGGGCATATTCCATTCTCCCCTGAACCAGGAAAGCCATCCACGAAACATCCAGGCTGGTCTATAACATCACCTGGAAGCAATCCTCTAACATGGAAGACCTACACTGCTCAGACTTCGACCTGCTCAAAAGAGACTTCCCTTAACACTGAGAAGACTTAACAACAACAACGACCGGCTTACAGGACAGGGCTCCCTGCATTGCCCTTTGATTGTGAGGTGAAAGGAGAGGATGCTCCACGTCCTGACTTCAATGTAAGATATGCAGATTCCAGGATCTTTAATACAGAAACATGATACCAACAACAGAGACTGTGTGAAAAATAAAAGTGTGTTGGCACTACAGACAATGTATTGGATTGGACGATCTAGCTTGCTTGGAGCCTAGACTTGGTCTTGTGCCAGGAAACTTCAGGGGTCTGGTCTCTTTGTACTTAGGCCAAGGTTATTTCTTTCCATGTTCCTCATATTTTGATGGGCCTATGCAAACAACAATTGCCACTCTAACACCATTCTTACTGTGCTCCTTTGACTCTAATCCTTAAAAAGAACTCACTTAAAATTTGAGGTTAACTTAAGCTAATATGCATGTATATGGAAATGTAAGAAAATACTATGCCTGTAATGTTTAAGGAGTTACGTAAGTTTTATGGCTTTAGATTGCCTTGTGTACTGTTAAGAAATATTATAATGTGTTACAATCTGGGGACTTGAGGGACAAAGTAATTGTACATGGATTCTGTCTTATTTATCTTAATGTTCTTTGGCTGAAATTTCAAAGTTAATATATCAGCAAGGGGACTTCTGAGAATTATGTTATGGGTGATTGTCCTTCCACTGTAACTTTACCTTGTCCTCTTACTTTGCACCCTTGTTCTCATAATTAAAAATAAAAATTTAAAAAAAAAAAAAAAAAAAAAAAAAAAAAAAAAAAAAAAAAAGAAAGTAATTTAAATAGCTGTGATGTCAGTTGTAATTTTCTCTGCCAAAGATCAAGAGGGTAGAACTTAAAAAAAGAAAGTACAACTTTTCTTATAATGTGCATTCATTGATTTAATTTAATTTAATTCATTCTTTTAAAATGTTTTATTAAATAACTATTATTTACAAAGTTATTGGTAGTTGAGTTTTGACATAATCACGTCATCCTTATGCAAAAGGAGAATGCTTTTTGAAGACTACCCACTGTAAATTTATTTAGCTCCTTTCTTTTTGTGCAGTATTTTACAGAGCCTAATTACATTAAAAAGCTGGTGATCATGTTAGCAGTTAATTGCTAAAGTCTTTATGCTTTGGCCATAAGTACAGTTTTGTTTTTGTTCTTCAAATTATAATTTGAAAGGACAATAAAAGCAAAGGTAATTGTAGTGTTGGAAGAACTCCAAATGGTTACTTAATCAAATAAAGTCTATAAAGGGCAATAATCCAAAATGGAACAAGAAAAGCCTCTTCAACAAGTGGTGTTGGCACAACTGGTTAGTCACTTGCAAAAAGGGGAACTCAGACCCTCATCTAACACTATGCACAAAGGTCAAATCCAAATGGATTAAAGACCTTGATATCGGCCTGAAACCATAAGGTATATAGAACAACACGTAGGTAAAACACTCCATGACATTGAGAATAAAGGCATTTTCAAGGAGGAACTAGCACTCTCCAAACAACTGGAATCAGAGATAAACAGTTATTAAAATGTATTAAGCAACTCAAAGGAAATAGTGCCTAGAATACAAAAGCCACCCACAGAATGGAGAAACTATTCCCCCAATACCCATCACATAAGGGACTAATATCTATGATATATAAGGTACTGATAGAATTTAACAAGAAAAAAACATCTCGCCCCATTAAAAGTAGGGAGAAAAAATAGACACTTTCTCAAAGAAGAAATACAAATTATCTAAAGACAAATGACAAAATCCTCCACATCACTAATCATCAGAGAAATACAAATCAAAACTATGATGAGGTACCACCTCACACCACAAAGACTGGCACACATCACAAAGAACAAGAACAATCAGTGCTGGCAGGGATGTGGAGAGAAAGGAACTCTTTTTCACTGCTGGTGGGAATGCCTTCTAATCCAGCCTTTATGGAAAACAATATGGAGATTCCTCAAAAAACTGGAAATTGAGCTCCCATATGATCCATCTGTACCACTCCTAGGGATATACCCAGGAACGCAAACACACACACACACACACACACACACACACACACACACACACTCTTCCTCACACCTATATATTCATTGCAGCACTATTTACAAAAGCTAGAATTTGGAAACAACTAAGATGCCCTTCAACAGATGATTGGCTAAAAGAAATTGACTGTGGTATATATACACAATGGAATTATTATGCAGCTGTCAAGAGAGATGAAGTTATGAAATTTTCCTATACGTGGATGTACCTGGAATCTATTATGCTGAGTGAAATATGTCAGAGGGAGACAGATAGACACAGAATATTCTCACTCATCTATGGATTTTAAGAAAAATTAAGGACATTATTGTAATAATGCCCAGAGACAATAGAGATGAGGGCCAGAAGGACCAGCTCAAAATATGAAGCTCACCACAAATAGGAGTGAGTGCAGTTAGGGAAATAACTACACTAACAATTACCATGACTATATTAATGAGTGAGAGAAGTAAAATACCTGTCTCATAAACAGACGGGGTGGAGAGGTGGGAAGGGGGGCATTGGTGGTGGGAATGTTGCATTGGTGAAGGGGGCTGTTCTGTTTATGATGTAAACCCAACTGCAATCATGTTTGTAATCACGGTGGTTAAATAAAGGTTATATATGTGTACGTATGTATGTATGTATGTATATGTATATATATGTATATGTATATATATATATATAAGACTATAGCTTAAAACATTGCTTTAAAAGCACTTTGGTAGATATTTAAATTCTTGAAACATATCCTATATACAGATAACTCAGAATCTAAAGAAAGTATCTAGAGACAATCTTTCACAGATGTTTGAAATACATTTTAGTACTTATTTATATAGTACTTATTATATAGTTATATAGTTTATATAGTTATATATTTCCAATTTTGTATATATCGCTATAAGTTTTGAGAAGTTTACATATAAATATAGTTATAACCACAGTCAGGATGCAGGGTACTTCCTTCACTTCAAAAATCTCCTTAACTTTATATTTATTTGTTTATTTTTTTATTTATTTATTTATTTATTTTAATCTATTGTTTTGGTTTTGGAGTCACACCAGTCAGTGCTCGGGGTTACTCCTGGCTCTGCACTCAGAAATCGCCCTGGCAAGCATGGGGGACCATATGGGATGCAGGGATTCAAACCACTGTCCTTCTGCACACAAGGCACACACCCTACCGCTGTACTCTCTCTCCGGCCCCAAGTTTCTTTACTTTTAACCTCTAGACATTTCCCGGCTCCTATCATACGGACCTATTTTCTGTGAACTAGCTTTGTTTTTATAAAAGTTTTCTGTCATTGGAGTCATATGTAGCTTTCTTTTACTTCACAAAACGTCAGTTTAAGATTCACCTACTTAGTTGCATGTTTTAATAATTAATTTATTTTCATGCTGAGTAACATTATATTTAATAGATATACCACAATTTCTTTGCCAACCCATTAGTTGGAAGGTGTAGTGAGATGTGAATTGTTTCTAGTTGGGAGAGACTATAAAAATTCAAATATATATATTGCATGTCTTTTTCTGTGAATACAAGTTATTTTCTTTGAGTAATTAGTACTATGATTGTTGAACCCATAATACAGTATATTTAATTTCTATGTTTTTCTCTAGTGTATGCTATAACTTTGCAAGATACCTAATATAACTGAGTCATCAGTTGGGCATTATGAATATAATTGGTCACTATACCATGTAAACAATCTCATTAAATTTTGTTATTTCCAAGTGAAAGCACATTGCCAAGAATTTTATTTTGGCAGATACTATGCAACTGATTTCTACATCCATTCATAGTGTCTTCCCTTATTAACCTTGGAGCCAAACATCAACAACCTGGATTTCAAATTTGCAATATATAGTGTCTAGAAACATCACTAAGAGAGCATCAATAAAAATTATAAATTTTTCCAAAGGTTTATTTAAAAACATAAGTGCTAATACAAAGAATTATACTTTAATTTCTCTCTCTTGCATTTTATTATTTTCATATAAAACAGCCATACATTTCTGTGTATTGATTTTTTTGTCTGCTATGTTACAGTATAAGTTCCTTGCTACTAGGAGCTTTTTCATAAATAAATATATAATACCATCTGCAAATTTTGAGTTTGACTTATTCTTTTCCAATGCCCATTGTAGAATCAAATAATTAATGATGGTGCTGGATGGCGATGGATGGTGAAGGATGGAGGCCTTTGTCCTTAGGCCCTGGCCACGTGGCTTCATCCCCCATCAACCGGCGGGTCTGGGATCCAGGAAAGCAACGGGTATTGAACTCACTCACAGGCAGCCATCAGGAAGCATCAGCTTTATTTATACCCTATCCACCACATGTGTGTGGCCTACATCATAACCTTTCAAGCACTAGTTATTCTTGGCCCTGCATCTTAACTCCTTTCAGCCATCTTCCTTTGACCTCCATGCTGGTCAAAGGGGTAAAGAGGTAAAGAGCCTAATCCCCTGGGTCAAAGGCTTTATATAACCATCCAAGACCACTCCCTGGAATGGGAGGGGTCTTGCAGGTAAGGTTACACCTAATATCCAGTTCCCAAGACCCCTCCCAGAAAAGGGCAGGTCTCAGGTAGGTACACCTAAATCCAGGGTGGAGTTACACCCATAATCTATCTTTCTATCCTATTGTTACGGTAAGGACTTCTAATGCTATATTTAATAGTACAAGAGGGCAACCTTGTCTTGATCATAGAAAGGATGCTTTCAGTTTCTCACTACTGAATACAATCTTTGCAGTGGCTTGGGGTAAACAGCTGTATATAAATTGAGAATTTCAATTCTTATTTTATTGAGAGTTTTTAGTATAAATGGTTCCTTGGTCTTGTTAAATAGTTTATTTATTGGCAGAATCTTATATTTATTTTTCTTGTGGTAATATTGTATGTTAATTTGAATTGTTTTGCATACATTAAACCATCATTGTATCCCTGGAATAAATCTAACTTGGTGATGGTATATGATCTTTATATATGCAAATCATAAAAAAGAAGATAGATAAGTTTAAAAAATGATTACACCACACATCATTGCATCATAGAGTTAAAAAGTTGTTGATGGTTGAGTTTCTGTCACACATTGTTCTACGACTGTCCATTTAGCAGTGCTCATTTTCTGCCACCAAATTCCCTAGTCTCCATCATATCCCATCTCCCTAGTCTGTGTCTATGGCAGATGCATCTATCTCTCTCTTTCTCTCTCTCATGAGGATTTTTTTCAAAAATCTATTCACAATTGTGACTCAGAAAATCAAGTACAAAGGGAATTCAGTTTAATAAGAGGTAAAATACTTACACAAAGAAAACTGTAAATTACTCTTATAGGAAATAAAATAGCACATGAGGAAATGGAAAAATGTTCATGTTAATAAATTAGAAGAATTAATATGAACAAATGGACAATCTTGTAATAATCATTTTATAGTACTGTAAAAATATTTATGTCATTTTTAAAGACACAGGTCAAATACTATTGAAATATGTATTCAATAGTTACCCTCTAATAACCAAATAAATCTTAGGGAAAAGAGAAAATTGGAGGATTCTTTCTGCTGAACTTTAAACTACTTTATAAATCTAGAATAATAGAAATGGTGTAGTACTAGAATAAGAACAAAATCACAAAACTGGGAGAGAATTGAGCCCAGAGGCAGATCATCTAGTATATAGAGAAATAATTTTCAACAAGGAGAAAAACATTTTAAGTGGAACAAGGAAAGTCTTCAATAAATGTTGGGAAAACAGATTTGACACCAGCAAAAAAATAAGAAAACTTGGGTTATAAATTAGAAATTTCCCAAGATATCTTTTTGAAGTACTTGATTTTATGAAATTATATATCTATATAATATAGCCTAAATTATTTTTTTTGTTTTTTGGGCCACACCCATTTGATGCTCAGGGGTTACTCCTGGCTAAGTGCTCATAAATTGCCTCTGGCTTGGGTGGACCATATGGGACGCCAGGGGATCGTACCATGGTCTTTTTTTGGCTAGCGCTTGCAAGGCAGACACCTTACCTCTAGCACCACCTCGCCAGCCCCCTAAATTATTTTTCAACTTTTATTTTTAGAAACAGCAGTCCAACGTCCCCATATATAACTTGAGAGTTGGTATCATTCTCTAATTTCTTGGATAAGAAAATTTCACACCTATATTACTCTCTCTAGTCTTGGATATTATCATATTCTTTTCCAATAACAGAAAATACAAAGTTTGAATGATCTTTTCTGTATCATCCTGTAATAGGAATATTACCCTGCCAAAAATAACACCCATCTCCCCATGCTCTCAAAATGTTTATATACTAAAAATTATTATAATACTAATATTATTCATAGTTGATCTGTTAGATAATATAGTGACTATTCATTGTTGATAGGTTCTTTTTATTAAGAATTTAATTTATTTTATTTTTTTAATTTTCCCCATATTTTAGCAACCCAACTGCAAAAATCTGTCAATTACTTTTTATTCTTTAAATATTCATATTTCATTACCCAATAATTATATGTTCTCAAATAAATTTTCCCCATATATTAAAGTATAACTATATTGAGTATTATTATATTCTGTTCTGTTTGTTAAACTAATATCCTCTTTATGATTTTTTTGTTTGTGGTTTTTGGGTCACAGCCAGCAATGCTCAGGGGTTATTCCTGTCTCCAGGCTCAGAAATTGCTCCTGGCAGGCACAAGGGACCATATGGGACACTGGGATTTGAACCGATGACCTCCTGCAAGAAAGACAAATGCCTTACATCCATGCTATCTCTCCGGCCCCTCTTTATGATTTTTTTTAATTTTTTTTATTTTAATTATGACAACAAAGATGCAAAGAAAGAGGACAGGGTAAAATTACAGTGGAAGCCCAATCACCCATAAACAGAATTTCTCGGTGGTCCCATCGATGATATCCCAGCCTTGAACTTTCAGCCAAAGAACAGTAAGAAAAACAAAACTGAACCCATGTACAATACAATTACTTTGTCTCTCAAATCCCCAGTTGTAGTACATACTATTTCTTAGCAGCACACAATATAATCTAAAGACATTAGACTTATGTAACTCCTTAAACATTGAGGGCAAAATACGTTTCTCTAGTTCCATGCACATGCTAACTAGTTTAAGTTAACCTCAAAAGTTTTAGTGGGTTGTTTTTCTTAAGGATTGGAGTCAAGGGAACATAGTAAAAAATAGTATTAAAGTGGCATTTGTTTGCATAGGCCCACCAAAACATAAGGGACATGGAAAGACGAATTATGGTCTAAATACAAGGAGACCCTACCCCTGAAGTTTCCTGGCACAGGACTGACTCTAGGCTCCAGGCAAATTAGTTTGTCCAAATCAAGTCATCGTCTGTAGTGGCAATACACCTCCATTCCTCACATAGTCTCTGTTGTTGGTATCATGCTTCTGTATTAAAGATCCTGGAGTCTGCATATCCCATATTGCAGTCAGGATGGTACAGAGCATCCTCTCATTTCACCTCACACTTAAGGGGCACTAGAGAGAACCATGTCCTGTAGAGCAGGTCATTGTTGCTGTCAGGTCTTCTCAGTGTAAACGGAAGTCTCTTTTTAGGAGGTCGATGTCAGACCCTTGGTAGTGTCTTTCCTGGTAGAGGACTGCTTCAAGCTGTTGCTATAAAAGACCTTGGATGTTTCATAGATAGCTTGCCTGGTTCTGGCGTGAATGGAGGATGCCCATTCTTCTGAGGCCTGTGCCAGGTCATTATATCAATGTTCAGGGTGTAAGGTACATTGTACTGAGATTCATTAGATAAGAACTTATCTGTATGTATGGTGTTTTCCCATTTTAGTGTGTCTATGCAAACAAGGATCAATGCCATGAAGCGTTATTGGTGCATCTGGAGGCAATGGGAACAAGACCAGCAATTTCCATGACATAGTTCAATCATAGGCATCAAACTGAGGGACAGTTCCAACAACAATCCTTACTGAACAGCTTACAAAGAAAAGACAAGATGAAAAGTGAATAGAAACATCATGGTAGAAGAATATATAGAGAGTTACATCAGTTAAAGAAAATACCCATAAAATATTCAAAAGATATATGTGTTCAATTTGTGTCCTTCTAAATAGTTCTGGGATTTGTTAGATCTACTGTCTGTCTTAGGTCAGAGATGAGAACTATGTGTTACTGAAGTTAAGAAGGGTAAATCTGGGGTACTGATGGTTGGGAGGAGCAAATGATCGCGCGGGGGCTAGTGCCCCCGCGCGGTTTGCAACACGTAGACTGGTATGAATTTGCCAGTGACAGCCTGAGTATAGCTGAGCAGCTATCTGCCACCCACCAGATCGAACTCCACCCCCTAAGCCCCACCCTAGGCCAGTGTGCCGGCCCGGCCTGGGAGTGGGGAAAACCCAGGGTGCCCCGTCAGCTCCTCCCAGGAACCCACCTGGAGATCCGGAGGAATGGGGGAGAGGGGGGTCGGGTGACCCAGATTCGGGCCCCCCTACCCTAGGCCGGACCAAGAGGCCGCTGGCACATGGGGAGGCCTGCCAGCTGCCCGTCCGTGCCGGCTAAAAATCCTCTTTATGATTTTTTTAACATATTGAAGGATTTTTGTTTTTTAAACCTAACCTAGAGCAATAGCAAAGCAGGGAGAGCATTTGCTGTGCACGCGGCAGACCCTGTGTTGGTCTCTAGCATACTATATACTCCCCCAAATCTTCCAGGTGATTTTTGAGCACAGAGCCAGGAGTAACCCCTAAGTGCCACCAGGCGTAGCCAAAAACAACAAACAGAAAACAGGTATTTTTATTATTATTTGTTTGTATTGTTTGGTGCTTCACATCTTCCAATAGTTTTCTGTATAAAAACTGAAGAAAAAAGACCTGTCTCTTAAATATATAATATATGTGTATATATATTTATTTATTTATGTTCTATTAAGAAATGTTTATATATTTATTTATGTTCTATTAAGAAATAGAACATTTATCTTTAACATTTAAATATATATTTATTTATTTATGTTCTATTAAGAAATAGAACGTTTAACTTGAGGATATATCCTCAAGTTCTATTTCTTAATAGAATTCTAGGTTAAATATAATTTTCTTTGTAGTTTAAAGAGATTTTTGTCTACATATTTCTGTTTCATAGATACCTTTGTTCATTGGTCATAAAAAGTTCAAAATCATTCTTTACATTTACTCTGTGACTTTTTTATTCTGTACTCTTTTCTTTTGTCCCATGCCTTTGTCGCCTGTTCAGTACCTTACTATTGAAATATTTTATAGTGCTTAGCACAGCTGGGTTCTTTCATTTAGTAAATTCATGTTTTATTATGGTAAAATTTTTGAGTTTTGTTCTCCTCTATTATTTACTATATCTGCCTGAAAAAATTTAGCCCCCCACCTCCACCCTGTTAACTTCTAAACCTTCTAAAATAGTATATTTTGGTTAACTTTCCATGCCTATCTTTATGCTATTCCTTTTGTATATATATTCTCAGTTTGATTACCCAATACATAAGTATATTTTATCTGTTTTATTTCAATTTATAAAATCTCTTTTTATTATTCAAACACTATTTTATAACATTCTATTAATTTGTTCATGAATATCTTTCCTTATAATTATAAACATTTTGCCTGCCTCCAAATTTCTTCTGTGTTTTTTAAAAATATATTTTAAGTTTCTTTATTTAAACACTGTGGTTTACAAAGATGCTCATAATACATAAATGTTTCAACACCCACCACCAATATGACAGTCCTTTCAGTATTGTCCCAGTTTTTCCCCTCTCTCCCAATTTTCCCACTCTCTCCTTTTGGGAGGTGCAAATAATTGACTTAATATTGGTTGTTACAAAAGAGTGGTTATGGAATTACTGAAAAAAACTTCATTAAAAGAACATTTATGAAGTGTCATCTCTCACAAAGGGTTGATTCAGTCATTGTTTGAAGGTTTACTAAGCTGCTTATTGCTCATTGAGTATTCTGTTATTGATTTAGTTTGTTGAGCTAAGATAGCCTCTATGATAACTTTACATTTTGGTGCATTCCTACTTGGGTGTTAGTACTGAAAAAAATGGAGGTTTGTGTGGATTCATGGTCCAGGACTTCGAAGATCTGTGGAGCTGAGTGGATGAGCTGGCATGGCATGGCTATCCAGGCTCTGGAATTATAGAGTTTCCTGCTAGTTAGTGGGGAGAGGTTGCCCATCCTGACCCCAAAAGGTTCCAGAGAATTCAGCCCCCCAAAACCAGCATACCTTGAGTTTTGGGTGATTGGGTAGCTGCAGAAATTAGCGGAAAGGTGGTGAAGTTGGGCCATTGGCATAGTATCTGTTGTGGAATATGTGTATATTCCATATCCATATATGGAATATGTGTATAGCTACCATGGCTTCAGCACATTGACAACTAACCCCCGTTCTCCTAAGATACCTTAGAGAGTTCAGCTGTGAGACTAGTATATTCATGAATTTTCACGACTACACTTGCCTGTCTTTAGAGAAGTAACTGAGTCCAAGGCACTGGCTGTTGAATAAACACAGCAGTGACTCTTCTTTGCATTTTTTTCCTCTGATTTTTTTAGTCATGCTTTTTTGGGGGAAGGGCAGCACACTCAGTGGTGCTCAGGGCTTGTTTCTGGCTCAACACTCAGGAGTCACTCCTAGATAGCTCAGGGGACCACATGGCATCGGTGCCAGGAATGGCTACATACAAGGCAAGTACCCTATCTGTTGCATTATCTCTCCAGTCCCCTTTTCATACATCTTTCAGGCTAAAGATTTCCTGTCTGTTGCCTGCTGGTATTTAAGTGTAGAACTTTAAGAAATGGATAAGAAGTTCTGAGCTAGTCGTTGGGCCATGTTAAATCTCATATTTATTGTAGAGGCATCAAAAGGAACCCACTGAGGGAGTTATTAATATAAAAGTCTTTAGTTCTATTTCATGGAAAGGTCAGATTTTCTATAGGCTGACTTCAATTAACTTCTTATCTGAAACACAATAGATCTTGCTGTTAGCATTTCGAGAATTAAATAGTAAAATGGCTGGAGTAAGTTGGGCTTGTGTTGTAAGGTATTAAAATGTGGTACAGATATCTGTGAGCAACTATCAGAATTATAAATAAATCAGTGCGAAATGATTGATCAATTTAGTCTGGACTTTTTTTTTTTTCGGTTTTGTTTTCGGGCCACACCAGGTGATGCTCAAGGGTTACTTCTGGCTCTGCACTCTGAAATCGCTCCTGGCTTGGGGGACCATATGGGATGTCTGGGGATCAAACCCCGGTTAGTCCTCAGTCAGCCACGTGCAAGGCAAATGCCCTACCCCTACCGCTGCGCCACTGCTCCGGCTCCGGCACTTCCTCTGACTCTTCTCTAGTGTCCCTTCCTTTGTATCATTAGAACTTGCCCCTCATTTTCCATCTGTATTTCAAACTTTCTGTTTAAATGATCTGAAGTTAGTTTTTTAGGAAAGTGTGTGCTTCTGACTGCAATCTGCCTGAAGGTAAAGATAAGTTACTTCTGGAGTCTTGATCTACGGAAATGTTTACTTTGGACTGAAAATTGCAAGCTGCAGGTCTGATTCTCAGAGTTCACTGCAAACTTCCTTGTCAACTGACACTAGATATTTCTAGCCCAGAGATCTCTCAATGACTTCTAGTCCTCTCCCAGGATCAAATTTTCTATATTTTACCAGGATGTAAAAAACAAAAAGAAACTGCTTAGCTACATAGTGTTCAGTACGATCCTAAAATCAAACTTTCTTAAGTAATTTTCAGCCATTCCTATCTTGACATCCTTTTTACTCAGGCGTCCCCAACACTGACAATTTCTGAGTCTCTCTAAGGTCACTGTGGTGTTAATAGGATGGCTTTTTATCTTTCTCCACTTCAGGCTTATAATTTACCTTTATCTTATTGAATCAGACTCCTCTCTTTCTTGCATTCCCAGATTCCAACATTTTTGTTGTCTAGTTACTTCTGTCTTTGGTCTTTAGACTTGTAGACTTTAATAAGTTTTTCAAGAAGAGAACACAAAAATATATGTTCAATCACCTATGTCTGTCATTAAATCATGGGATTTCTAACAACGATTAAATAGAATAAAAAAGAATATATCTGATGTTAAGATACAGGCAAAAAAATGAGAGAAAAAATTATACCCTATTTCTTCCACTAATAAAAATGGGTGAGATAGCATCTACCACTTTGTTCCAAAAATGTACTCTAGCAGGCAAAATTGCAATTGCTCCTAAATAAACTGAAAAAGCAAATGAAATTGAATTATCCAAAAATTATATGCTACCTTTGCTGGTGAAAACTATATCAGTGTGTTACTTCATATAAAGTAGATAAAAAGATCATACAATCTGAAATGTTAATATACACAGTTAAACAATTTTTAAGATAGAATTTTGAGGTATATCATAAAAAATAAAAGCAAGTAACCTCATGTAAGCTTAAATACCCAATAGAGCTGAATTTTAGGGACACTAATTTTTGTTAGCTTTATACAGGGGTGGCGAACAAGTTCAACACAAAGAGCCAAATTTTTTTGGGGGGGGGCACACCCGGCTGTACTCAGGGATTACTCCTGGCTATCTGCTCAGAAATAGCTCCTGGCAGGCACGGGGGACCATATGGGACATCTGGATTCGAACCAACCACCTTTGGTTCTGGATCGGCTACTTGCAAGGCAAACGCCGCTGTGCTATCTCTCCCGGCCCCAAAGAGCCAAAATCTTAAACTGTGAGAGTCAGAGAGCCACACCACGCAGTGACCTGCCAAAACAGACAAACACTCACACAAAAACATATAATTTTAACAATAATCTATTAAACACGTATTGCATTTTGCCATTATGAGTGAGGGTAAAAATCCTGTTCGCCAACCCTGGCTTTATGTAAGTGTGTGTATACATCTTCTTACACTAAGGTGCTAATCTCCAGTTTTTCTGGTAAGTTCCAAAACTGAGAGGTTAAGGAGGTTGCCAAGAGCTCATAGATAATAAGGCAGAAGTTGGATACAAACTACTATAACATTCTGTTATAATGGATAACAATTTACACATAACAGAAAAGATAATCAAATTTACCGTGGTTTTCTCTGCTGCCCAAATTGATATTAGTAACTTTCATGTAACATTATCTAATTAAATTCCAAATAGACCTTTGAGAATAAAGGAGTATAATGAGGAGAAAAAGCAGAATACACAGAAAGAATTCAAGTCCATATATCTCTGATGGCGTTAGACTAAGACCTTTCTCTAGCCATAGATTAACTTTATCTATTGATGGAATCATTATAAATAATAAACTGACAGTTTATAGATAGATTATTTCTCTCCATAGTTCTACTAAAAGATAATTCTGATAGGCTTCAGAGCAGCTGCTTCTTCAAAATAGGGGAAAGCAGATACACTTAGGTTGAAAAAAATAGGAGAAAAGAGAAACACTGGTTTCTCTTCTGTGGGTACATCTTACAACTTGTGTTATTAATTAACACTTAATCTTTTATGATTCGTAAGAAAACTTTAAAAGTTGATCACATGTTTTATTATATGACCACCTCCCTTAATTACAGAGCATTACTCATATTTTGTGGAAAAAATATCCAGATTGTGTTTTCCCTTTAACCAGTGTCTCTCTCTCTTTTCTCTTCTCTCTCTCTCTCACACACACATACACACAACTCCTCCCTGAATAGTAATAGCTAGCATCTTCATTCCCAATATTCTTTTCACTGCAATAATTATTTTGTGCCTTCCACCCACATTTCACCTCTATTGATAAGCAAGAAAATGTTCCACCTTCACTATTCACACTAATCCAGAATCTGGGAACAACCCAAGTTCTCAAGGACAGCTGAGTGAAAAAAAACTGCAGTATATCTATACAATGGAATACTACACAGCTGCTAGAAAAAAACGAAGTCATAAAAGTTGCTTATAATAGAAAAACAGGGAACGTATTTTGTCAAGTGAAATGAGTCAGAGGGAGAAGGATAGAATGATGGTAGTCATTTATGTGATATAAAAAATAGTATGGTAATATTATTGAGAGACAATAGAAACAAGAGTCAGGAAAACCAGTCCATTGTTGTAAGCTTGCCACAATTAGCAAGGGAGTGCTATTAGGGTAGAGAAGGAACCACTAGACGATGATAGTTGGAAATGATCGCTCTGCACAGAACTGGATGCTGAAAGGAGATAATGTGGTAGGCATGTTATCTAGTAATTGACAATATTGCAAACCACAGTATCTAAAAGAAAATAAAGGAAGAGAGAATGAGAGAGAAGAAAAAATTCTTCCCCAAAGGCAGGCAGGGGGAGCGTGGGAAGGAAACTGGGGACATTGGTGGCAGGATGTATGCACTGTTGAAAGGTGTTGCATTGTATGACTCGGAAATTCAATCATGAATTTAAAATTGTGAAGAAAAATTATTATGAACAAACTTGCAATCATGGTGTTTAAATAAAGTAATTAAGTAATTTTTTAAAAAAAGAATAAAGTCCAAGTTGGCTTTTGAGTTTAATACTGGTATTACCAAAGATCTAGAAGAATATGAATGTAATGAGGGTATTCTTGGGACTTAGCAGGAGCCAGAGCCCCACTCATGGATGGACTGAACATCAGAATAGTACTTTGATTATAATGAACTCAACCAATTCCAGAACTGGTGAGCCAAAGTAATAAGAAATTGGCAGAAAATAATGCTTTGAGCACTTTTCTTATTGTGATCTATGGCAATTTTTCATGGACTAAATTGAGGATGCCAAATCTTTCTAGAAAGGTATTGTTGCACAGAGCTTAGTAGAGAAGACTGAGAGTGGGAGAAAAATAGGAAGTAAGTAAAAAGTATTCTTAGCTGATAGATCTCAACCATCACAATATTTCCATTATAGCAAAACCTTATTCCTATTGTCTTTCATCCATCCATGCATTCAATATAAATTCCTTGACCACACAATTAAATTTGGAAGTAAACAAATATAAAAACAAACCATACTTACATGAGCAAAATAATCTGGCTAAGTGAGAATATCAGATTAAATATGACACAAAAATACTTCCTTGAATGTATTTTACTTTAAAACAGTTTGCTTACTAGTTTATAAAGAAGAAAAATGTGTTCACAAAAAAATCCCTAGAAAGGATTTACTATGATCAACATTAATGTTGTATTTCTCTGAACTATTTTTTATCTCATCCCTATAAACTCTATTTTTTTTGTTTGTTTTTTCGGGCCACACCCATTTGATGCTCAGGGGTTACTCCTGGCTAAGCGCTCAGAAATTGCCCCTGGCTTGGGGGGACTATATGGGACAGCGGGGGATCGAACCGCGGTTCTTCCTTGGCTAGCGCTTGCAAGGCAGACACCTTACCTCTAGCGCCACCTCGCCGGCCCCCCTATAAACTCTTATATAATTTCTGTAAGACAATTCTTAGTACAATCATTCTAGTAAATCGCTTTTAAAATGCCCTCAATTTATCACTTCTAATTTGATCCACACCCTTTCCAATATGTTTTCAGCTTCTCCCTTCAGTAGTTTGAATTTATATTATATTTATATTCTTTTCCCCTTTGACTCAATTTTGACCTTGTGTCTATTTAGATCAATAAAGCAGAAAGGAAATAATGGTGTGCCAGTTTTGAGCCCCAAGAGATCTTGCACTCTTATTTCTCTCTTTTGGAAAGTTGCCTTTACGCAAGCAACGAATTCAGCTAGTCTGTTAGAGGATAAGAGGCCAAGAGACGCTGTAATAAATCATCCCAGCCAAGATCCGATGTATCAAAGGCTCAGCAATAATCAATAACTACCCAGAAGGACTGTGGTTGACCAAGATGAATGAGATCTTCTCCACTCAGATCAGTAGGACCAACCAGTTGACTTAAAGACCCATGAGAAATTGTTAAATTTTTAATCACTAAAAATTAATGCTTTATTATACTCATTTTATGCAGCTATAGCCAACTGAAAGATTCAAGGGTAAAATGAATTAAGACATTATTAAAATGTAAGAGAAAATGAAACCTAAATGCTCAGTCTTAAATCTGTCCTGTTACCAGCTTCATTGTTAACTGACCTGGCCATACCCTTGAGCAATCTATGTAAGCTTTTTGAATTTTCCAGTATTTCTTATTAATTATGGAAAAGTAAAGCATCTGTTTCACTTTCTTCTGGATAGAGGCCAGACAAATGATAAGCAGAAAGAGAAAATAGCACATAACTGAAGTTAAAACATTATCTGCTCAAACATTCAGACACAAATGTTTATGGCATTTTTATTCTTCATAGGCAAAAAGTAGAAGCAACTCAAATGTTTATCAGAAGATTAATGGATGAATAACATGTACCCACATATTAACAGTGAAGCAATATTTGGCAATAAAAAAGTAAATGACTCATGCTACGACAAGAATAAATCTGAAAACATTATGCTAAGTGAAAGAAACCAAACTGAAAAGACTACATATTGTACGTATCCCTTTATATGAAATATTTGTAATAGGAAAATCCACAGACATAGCACACCTAACTATTCTCAGAACATAATCCTGGCTCTGCACTGAGGGATTACTCTTGGCAGGCTCTGGGGACCCTTTGGGATGCCAAGAATAAAACCCTTATAGGCTACATACAAAGTAAGTATCCCACTTGCTGTACTATCTCTCTAGCCCCTGTTCTTTTTATAATTTTTAATTGTGAACAATTTCACTCTCTATCATGATTTTTCTATACCCACTGATCTGTAGGCAGCCCCTTTGGTTTACAAAACCTCCCAGAATTATTTTTTAAATTAGTTTATTTTAGGTAAAGTACATGATGCTAAACACCAGTCATTATTTTGTACTTTGTTCTCTACTGTGATTATGAAAAATCCGGACGACCCGACCCCCCAGTTGCCCAGCACAGAATAGTGAAAAAGGCACGTGCTCAGCAAATTGCAGGCAAGTTCCAAGTTTAATCTGATCGATCAGAGGTTCGAAACGTGCTCAGAGCAGAGCAGAGGTTGCGAACCCCAAAGTCTGAAATCAAGGGGTTTTTATACAGTTTTCAGGTGGGCTGTGTTATTTTTACAGAGGAAACAGGAATGGGCTTTGATATGGGGGAATCCGGAGGTTTTGGGGGTAGGTGTGAGTAGGGTCCAGACTTCAAGTCTCCAAGTGAGCGGGATCCAGACATTAAGTCTCCAAGATGTCTTCAGCACAATTAATGCAGGGTCTGTAAAACCATGGGGAGCCAGCAAATGGATCAGCACCTGTAACTCAGTAGATAAAAGACAAGCAGGTAGTTAACACAGAGGGGAGGTTGAGGGGGGAACATTGCATTGCATGAGAAAGAGACAGACAACTCCCATCAGGAATGTGTAGGGGAAAATATGTTTTTCACTTCTTTCATTTCCCACTCCTTCTTGTTAATAATTCTATTCTTAGAATTAACACAGAAGTAACCGAAGTAACCACTGCTAGCCAAGAACATTGAAGGGATTTTGGGCAGACGTCTCTTCTGTAACTACTTCCTGCTGAGGTGGGGCGGAGTTGGTTTCAGGGGTTAAGTTCAAGGTGCAGCAAGTGGTTACTCAGAGTTTTGTGGGTACTTCCTGATATTGCTGTCTTAGCACCATTAGCTTAACTTCCCCCACTTGAGTGCGGATAAAAGTTACAACTCTGTTTACGATACAGGGTCCTACTGCAACTATTAAGAGTACACTTAGCAGTGGACCAAGTAGAGGCAGGAGGTAGGGGAGGATTCCTCCCCATAGAGACCATAACGGTTGATCATAGAGTTCCTCCCTTCGCTTTGCTAATTCTTCCTGGTGTTTCTTTATTCTGTCTCGTACTATTCCGGATTTATTAACATAAAAGCAACATTCTTCTTGTAAAGCTACACACAATCCTCCTTTCTCGGCTAGGATTAAGTCTAGTCCCCTCCGATTTTGCAGGACCACCCGGGCGAGTGAGTCATGCTGGTCTTGTAGGTCCTGGATAGACTTGTAAACCTGCCGGATGTCTGAGGCCAGTCGATCAGATAACTTATTATACCGGTCCAATGAAACTCCTAACCCTGCAGCTCCCATTCCTAATCCTCCGACCACACCTAACGCAGCCAGCAGGGGTAGTAATACTACAGCCCTACGAGTTCGAGTTCGGTGTCCTCCCAGGAGGTCTATGCTGGGAAGAGGGACTGGTTCAGTTCCTGGGAGAACATCAATGTTGGGTAGCAGGAAGGCAGGTGCACAAATGCCTGTGCTATTTCTGGGTAACACTGGATAAGCCAAATTTCCTCCACAGACCCAGACCTGTCCTGGGGGGAGGCATCCCAAGTCCAACGAGACTTCGGAGATGTTAGAGCACCTTGTTGTTGGTACTTGCCCTAAATCTATGGTTAGTGAGTAATTTCTAACATAGCAAGTGGAGGAGTCAAATTCCTGAGGGATTACCTTAAAGGGCTTGGTATAGGTGCAGTTTGAAAAGCTACTTATATTTGGTTTAGGCACAGGTATTGCTAATGGCCAATCGTTACTCATTTTCATGCATAGCCAGCAGTCAGCCGCTAAGCTTGGGTTGGTTTGATTTAAGAGCTTGTGAGTGTACTTTAGAATCTCGTGTATATTTGAATCCAGATCCTCATTTAGCACCCTAGCTTGAAGGGAGGGGTGCTTGGGCCAGTTTGGCATTAGGTTATAAACTTCCTTTTCGGCCCATTCTATGGCTTCCTTTTCTTTTTCTTGATCTGTGGGCCCTCCCCCATCTGATATATGTAAAGGGGCCTTTAGAGGCCAGCAGACCACATCTCCAATATTTGCTAGACAATGTGCTGCCCCGTATGGAGTTTTAAAAGTTTCAGGACCCCATTCACCTCCAGTGCTCCCCTTGTAGGTATCAGTTAGTTTCGCCACCAGGTAGAGTTGGCCATTTTTAACGCACTGCTGATAGGTTTTATAGCACCGTGAGTGTACCTGAGTTAGCTCTACACATCCTGGGGGGCAGGTTCCTTTCGTGTCCGGGGGAAGGGGTTGGGGTTTTTGCTTACATACCCACTGAGCCTTGATTTCACCTGTGGAAGCTGTTGGCTTGAGCTGGAGATAGGCCGTTTTAGTGCCACAGTCGACTGCCTGTGTAGCTCGGTACTCAGGTTTGAACTGATGACCTCCGGGGCAGTCACAGGGGTTACCGTAGAGAGTCCTTAGCAGCTTTTGGTGTTCCACTGGCCGATCAAACCCCCCTAAGACTGGGGGCATTAGAAGTAACCACAGGAGTTGAGGCAGGAGGAGCAGTTTGCTGGCGTTTAAGCCGGATTTTGAGCGGGTTTTCTGCTCGCTCCACTGCCCACTCATTCTGATTAAATTCTATTGGTGCTGGCTTTAAATGTGAGGCGTGTATCCACGCCGCAATACCGTCTACCTTAACTGCAGTAGGGGTCGTGAGGAGGACAACATACGGTCCCTTCCACCTGGGTTCTAGTGTTAGAGCACGATGTCGCCGCACGAGGACTGAGTCTCCTGGCTTGTAGTTGTGTGGTACTGTCAGGTCCCCGGGCTCGTATGCCTGCTGAAGATTTTTCCAGATGCACTTTTGCAGCGTGGTGACAGCAGCCAGTCGGGCAGCCAAGGGGGAAGAGGAAGCAAGAGAAGGTTCATAAGTATCAGTTATAACTTTTACTGGGGGAGGAGCCCCATATAGGATTTCAAAAGGGGTTAAACTACACTGGGAGGGGAGAGGGGTGTTTCGAGCCCGGAAAAGGGCTGAAGGGAGGAGGGAAATCCAGTCACTTACGCCAGTCTCTAGAGATAATTTAGTTAAAGTCTCCTTAATAGTTCTATTCATACGCTCTACCTGTCCTGAGCTGTGGGGATGATAGGCACAATGTAGCTTCCAATTGATTCCCAGAGCCCTGGCCAATCCCTGACTTACCTGGGCCACGAAAGCAGGTCCGTTATCGGACCCGATTACCTGGGGAAGTCCGAACCTGGGGAAAATATCATCTAGAATTTTCTTAGATACCATTTGCGCAGTTTCATTTTTACAGGGGTAGGCTTCTACCCAGCCGGAAAAAGTGTCCACAAAAACTAATAGGTATTTCAGTCCATATTTGGTGGGCTTGATCTCGGTGAAGTCAATCTCCCAGTGCTGTCCAGGTCGTGTTCCTCTTAATCGTTTTCCCATTTGGATTCTTCCAGGGTAGGCATTTACCAGCTGACATGGCTGGCACAACTTAACAACTTGTTCTGCAAGTCTTTTTATTTCCTCGGGGCGCGTGTCCCCCAGCCAGTCTCTTGCAATTTCTAACATTTTCCTGGGCCCTAGGTGGGTGAGGCGATGGAGTGTTTTTAGGTACTCTTGAATTCTTGAAGTTTTCTCTTGTCTAGGTACTTCCTTGAGTGGCAACAACCTTCTTGCCTCTGGGTCAGGCTCTTCTATTTCTTCCGGATCTAGTTCAGCAATTTTTGTAGTTTTCCACTCCGGCTTGAGTGGAGGTATAGGGATGTCTTCTCTGACCCATACTAATGCCTCCTCCTGAAGTGGCCTTGGTCCTGCGACGGGGCAGGGCAGTAGTCCCTCAGCTGCAGCCTTTGCCTCTGCATCTGCTTTTCGGTTCCCTGCTGCTACTGCTCCATTTCCTTTTTGATGTCCGGGGCAGTGAACGATGGCCAGTTCTTTGGGGAGTTGAAGGGCAGATAATAATTCCAGTATTTCCTTTTTATTTTTAATGTCCTTTCCCGCTGAAGTCAGCAGCCCTCGTCTTTGATAAATTATGCCATGGACGTGGGCGGTTCCAAAAGCATACCGACTATCTGTGTAGATGGTGGCTTTCTTCCCCTTTGCTAATTTTAAAGCTTTTGTTAATGCAATTAGTTCTGCCCGCTGAGCAGAAGTTCCATCTGGCAGCCGTTGGGCCCAAACCACTTTATGATTGCTTACTACTGCTGCTCCGGCTCTTCTTTCTCCTCCTTTTACAAAACTGCTCCCGTCTGTAAACCATATCACATCTGACTGCTTTAACGGCTGGTCCTGGAGATCTTTTCTGGTACTGCTTTCCTCAGCCAGTATGTCTTGGCATTTGTGCAGTACCGGCTCTGCTTCTTCTTCAGGCAGCAGAGTGGCCGGGTTTAAGGTGGCGGGTACTCCGATATGAATTCTGTCTTTGTCTAGCAGAATACTTTGATAGTGTGTAATTCTTGCGTTTGAGAGCCACCGGTCCGGAGGCTGGCGGATGATGCTTTCCAGTGCATGTGGGGCTACTATAGTTAGCTTTTGCCCAAGGGAGATCTTGTCAGCATCTTTTACCAAAAGGGCCGCGGCTGCAATTGCCCTAAGGCACTTGGGCCAGCCACTGGCTACTGTGTCCAATTTCTTTGATAAGTAGGCAACCGGTCTTTTCCACGGCCCGAGTGTTTGGGTTAAGACGCCTCTGGCCACCCCGCCTCTTTCTTCCAGAAATAAAGTGAATGGCTTACTCACATCAGGTAGAGCCAGCGCTGGGGCGGACAGCAGGGCCGTCTTGATTGCATCGAAGGCTTGTTGGCAATCAGGAGTCCATTCAAATGCTGCATCTCCCTTTGTGAGATGGTATAGAGGTGCTGCCAGGTTGGCAAAACCCGGAATCCATAAACGGCAAAACCCTGCTGTTCCCAGGAACTCACGCAGCTGTCGCCGTGTTGTTGGTGGCGGGATTTGGGCAACTACTTTTTTCCGAGCCTCCGTCAGCCATCGTTTGCCATCACGTAGGGTATATCCTAGGAACGTTACCTCCTGTCTGCATAATTGGGCCTTCTTGGCAGAGGCCCGGTATCCCAGCTGGGCTAGCTCTTGTAGCAAATCTAGAGTGGCTTGCCTGCAACTGCCCTCGGTTTCGGCAGCGATCAGCAGGTCATCGACATACTCTAACAGAGTTACCTGTGGGTGTTGTTCGCGAAAAGCACTTAGGTCCTGATGCAAAGCTTCATCAAAAATGGTGGGGGAGTTTTTAAATCCTTGCGGGAGTCGTGTCCATGTCAGCTGGCCTGAGATGCCGGCCTCCGTGTCTGTCCACTCGAAAGCAAACAACGGCTGGCTAGCTGGGTGCAAGGGTAAGCAGAAGAAGGCGTCTTTCAAATCCAACACAGTGTACCAAATTCTGTCTGGACTGAGGGTACTAAGCAGATTGTAGGGGTTGGGCACCGTAGGGTGAATGTCTTCCACCCGGGCATTAACTGCCCTCAAGTCCTGTACTGGTCTATAGTCCCCGGAGCTAGGTTTCTTGACAGGGAGGAGTGGAGTATTCCATTGGGACTGGCATTTTACCAGAATTCCTTGCTTATAGAGCTTTCTGATGTGGGGAGTTATTCCCTGCTTTGCTTCTTGACTCATGGGGTATTGCCTGATTCTTACAGGGGTTGCGGTTGCCTTTAATTCCACCACTACTGGTGCCTGTAGTTTTGCCAGCCCTAGTCCAGCAGTCTCGGCCCATGCTGCTGGTGCTATTTCTAACCACCAGTCCAGATCTGTTTTGGAGGTATGGATTTCTTCCTCAAATATTCTATACTCGTCTTCAGCTCTCATGGTTAAAATGGATGTTCCAATAGGTTGGACTTTTGGATTCCTAAAAATTACCTCAGGGCCTGTTTCCTCAAAAGTAATTTGTGCCCTTAATTTAGTTAATAGGTCTCGACCCATTAAAGGTGAAGGACAGTCTGGAATGACCAGGAAGGAGTGCTTTATTTCTCCTCTCCCCAGATCCATTGTACGACTAGTAGTCCAGGGTCTGTACTTGCTTCCATTTGCTCCCTGTACTAAAGTTATTTTGTTTGCCAATGGCCCTAGTGGTTTCTTCAGGACTGAATATACTGCTCCTGAATCTAACTCAAAATCCACGGGAGTCCCCTCCACTTTAAACTTAGCCCTGAGCTCCGGGAGGGGATTGGAGCCCCGACCCCCTCATTCGGAGTCTATTGCTAGGGTCTTTGTTGAGCGAGGTTTCGGGGGTTGGGAGCACTCCCGTGCCCAGTGCCCTATCTGTCCACATCGAACACACTGGTCCTTCTCGAGCTTGCGCGGCTTCCGTCGTGATCCTAAATCGCGACGCGGGCCTGAGCCCCATCCCGGGTTCTTACGTGGGCCCAGGTCCCTGTCTGCCCTTTCTGCACTGACTGCTACGGCCAGGGCTCTTGCTATTTGCTTAGTTCTCCTGTAATCTCTCCGATCTTCCTTCCGCTCTCTCTCTAATCTTTCTTTCTCTTCCTCTTCCTTCTTACGCTTTTCTCTCTCTTCTTCCCACTCTCTACGTTCCTTTTCTAACCTTTCTTCTCTCTCTTCTTTTGTTTCTCTTTTCTCATATATCTTTTCTGCCTCTTTTAACACATCCTGCAAATTTTTGCCTTGTATGTTTTCTAGCCGCTGTAACTTCCTTCTAATATCTGTTGCTGACTGTCCTACAAAAGCCATGATTACTGATGCCTGATGGACCTCAGAAGCAGGGTCAAATGGGGTATATCGCCTATATGCCTCCATTAGTCTTTCTAGGAAGACAGCTGGTGGCTCCTCTGGCCCTTGTATTATTTCTTTTACCTTGGCTAAATTTGTGGGTTTCCTAGC
Source organism: Suncus etruscus (assembly GCF_024139225.1). Lineage (NCBI taxonomy): Eukaryota > Metazoa > Chordata > Mammalia > Eulipotyphla > Soricidae > Suncus > Suncus etruscus. The sequence goes on along the minus strand of NC_064856.1, from coordinate 1,504,407 downwards.
AGCTTCCCGGAGACCTCTCATGAGTGTCTGGCGATAAGTGGACAGATGTTCCCTACCTCCAGGAGCGTTGGGGTCCCAGTCAGGTCTGCGCAAAGGAAAGATGTCATCTATTTCATCAGGCCTGTCGGTGATTAAACCACCATTCCCAATCACATTTTTCCGTGCTGCGGCCAGGATTCTATTTTGTTCCTCAGTAGTAAAGAGGGTTTTTATCAGTTGTTGGCAATCATCCCAGGTTGGTTGATGAGTGTTCATTAGGGAGTCAAAAAGGTTGATTAATTTAGTAGGGTCCTCTGAAAAAGAAGGATGATTTAGCTTCCAATTGTACAAATCAGAGGAGGGAAAAGGCCAGTACTGTAAGGTAGGCATATTTCCACCATGCCCATCGGGCAAAGGAACGTTGGGGACCACTGGTCTTAGTGGCATTATAGATGCTGCAAGAGGGGCAGAGCTTTGTCCTCTTAGCTGGCTCCGGGTCCCTGCAGCTGGTCCTGTGCGTCCATCCCCTCCCTCTGAGTCAGGGGGGGAGGGTGGATAGTATGATTCCTGTCCGTCTGTTGTTAAAACAGAAGGCAGGCAAGGGGCCCGGTCATGCCCCTTGGTTAATAGTGGTGGTGGTGGCTGGGGAGGGGCAGTGGGAGCTGACAGTGTGGATGGTTCCCCTCTCCCAAATGCAGGCGCTGCGGTGAGCCGCAGCGTCCCCTGGTCTGCACTTCCTGCATTCCCGCAGATCGAGGCAGGCGCTGGGGTGACCCACCACGCCCCCCCCGTTTGCCCTTCCCTTCTCCGAACTTTCACAAGTTGAGGGAGACGCAGGTTGGGCAGACGCTCCCCGCTCTGCAGACCCGGGAAGCGGCCACGCCCCCTGACCTGCTCCCTGCTTCTCTGAACTTTCGCAAGTTGAGGGAGACGCAGGGGAGACAGGTGCCTCCCGTTGTGTGGATGCAGGCTGGGCGAATCTCCGTTCTGTGGGCCTGTAAGGGGGGGGCTCGAAAAGAAGAAGATCAGTTGTATCTGGATAAATGTTGGGGAACTGTGGTGGGCATAGAGGTGAGCCGGGAGGGGCTGGCTTCGTTATCTCCTCCGGGGCGCCTCCTTCTTGGGTTCTTACGGGAAGAATGCTATGGTTAGTAGGTGGGGGTAAGGAAGAGCGCTCAGGGTCAGGCGGCAAGGCGACCAGGCTGTCGGGAGCTGTTGGAAACAGAAAGGGGCGCATCCATTCCGGGGGGCTTTCACACAAATCTTCCCAAACAAGAATATAGGACTCCTGTTCTGGGTGTCCCTCGGGTTTGGCGCGGTAGATAACGCTTTTTACTTTCCGTACCGATGGCAAATGAAAAGAGCCTTCCTTAGGCCACCCTACACCAAAGGAGGGCCATTCAGAAGAGCAAAATGCCTGCCATTTTCTCTTCTTTATAACCCAAGACTGTTTTTTTGCCCTTTTATTAACTTCTTTCCAGTGCTCTAGTGTAAGAGCAAGTGGTGTGGATTGTACCTGTCCCATTGCTGCCTGGTCTCACCAGCCTTATGCACAAACAGCTGTTACCAAGCCTCTCTTTCACACAGCAATATATCAAGCCCTCTTTCCACACCTAACAGTGTAACAACCAACAAGGAATAAAAAAAAACACAATACAGAGTCCGATTTGGAACACGAAAACAAGGGTAGGGTGTTCCGTAGAGAGAAAACAACAAACTGGGATGAGTGTACCAGAATATGAGGCTGGATTAGTCCAGTTACAAGTAAGAGGACAGAAAGAACTAGTCACAGAAGACATAGAAAAAGAGAATGTCCGACCACTTGAGGGAGAAGTGTATTGCTTAAACCAATGTGTTCCTAACCGGAGCTCAGTTTGTCTTGCTGGAGGGCAAGTCTATCTGGAGAGACTTGACTGAGACCCTTTATTCTTCACCAGGATTTATCTATCGGACCACGTCTTTTATGGAGAAGATGGGGTACCTGGCTCCGGGGGACTTTTGCGGTCGGACTCAGTAGCGTTAGTTTAGATACAGTTAGTGAGAGATCTTAAACAGAAAGTTTTTCGGCTCAACAATCAAAGGACGAGCCCCAAGGGACTCACAATAGAGAAACACAATGACGATATCAGAATTGCCAGATATTCAACTCAAATCGCAAGCCAATATTCCAACAACAGTTTCAAATTCAATAATAGCGACAGAAAGCAAACCTACGACGCAGACAAACCTTTACACAGACAGACCTCCTTCCTGCAACCAGGGAACGTCTTCCCCGTTGCTTTAAATCGCCTCCTAGGCACCCTGGTGCGCGCGGCCAGGGATGTGACTTTGCGTTGGAGTTCGTCAACTCCTTTGCCACTCGGTATACGCATCGAGTGGGAACCTCAGTCTGGGATTCCAAAGTCACACACTTCCACGACTAAGCCCCTTAGTCGATTATCAGGTCTGTTTGCAATAGCGCTTCCCACAGATAAACCCAGAGCAAAGCACACGGGGAACTAGAGAGTGAGCTAAGGGGAGGAGGAGGGAGAAGGGATCCCAGGGAACTCACCAAGCAGACCTTGTTCACTCGTCCGGCTCGGGTGGGGTGTGTAAGGGTCTCCTGGCTGGCTCGCCAAAAATGAAAAATCCGGACGACCCGACCCCCCAGTTGCCCAGCACAGAATAGTGAAAAAGGCACGTGCTCAGCAAATTGCAGGCAAGTTCCAAGTTTAATCTGATCGATCAGAGGTTCGAAACGTGCTCAGAGCAGAGCAGAGGTTGCGAACCCCAAAGTCTGAAATCAAGGGGTTTTTATACAGTTTTCAGGTGGGCTGTGTTATTTTTACAGAGGAAACAGGAATGGGCTTTGATATGGGGGAATCCGGAGGTTTTGGGGGTAGGTGTGAGTAGGGTCCAGACTTCAAGTCTCCAAGTGAGCGGGATCCAGACATTAAGTCTCCAAGATGTCTTCAGCACAATTAATGCAGGGTCTGTAAAACCATGGGGAGCCAGCAAATGGATCAGCACCTGTAACTCAGTAGATAAAAGACAAGCAGGTAGTTAACACAGAGGGGAGGTTGAGGGGGGAACATTGCATTGCATGAGAAAGAGACAGACAACTCCCATCAGGAATGTGTAGGGGAAAATATGTTTTTCACTTCTTTCAATTACACATCAGGAATTGTAGTTTATAGAATGTAAATTAGGCACCTGCTCTCATGATTTTTTTGGTAGAATGCTATAATACCACCTGAATTTGAGGAATTGTTTTTCTAATTTATTTGTTTAATTTAAAAGGTAAGGGCCTAAGAGAGAGGAGAGTAGTTGAGGTACTGGCCTTTCACATGGCTAAACTGGGCTCTAATCCTGACACTACACGTGGTTCCATAAGTACTTAGTGGAGTGATTACTGAGGAAAAAAACAGGAGTAAACACTTAACATGGTGGGGGATTGTCAGTATCATCCCTGGGTAAACAGGCCTGAAGCAGGCACCCCAAGTCTTAAGAAAACAGGACTGACATAAGAAAGAAAAGCATAGGGTTAGGGGGCTCATAGTCTCTTGAACTGAGAGTCCCAACTGTTTATCAAGTACACAGTATTTACTGACTGGAATCAATCAACACAGGAAGAAAGGCAAAGATTAAGATATAGTTGCCTCTATGCTAATCTAACCTAACTAAGCCCTTACATATCAAAAGGGCCTGGAGTAGCTAAGAAAAAAAGTGTCTGGATTGTCTTCTGGGAGTGGTGGCAGATCAAAGTCCTGTTTTCACTATGGGACTCCCATCAGGGGCATTCCTGAAGGATTCAGGCATTCTGGTAGTTAGCAATTAAGTGTCCTTAAATCACCTTTCAGCCCCTCTCCTCTCAGAATATCCTCTTTCTAGCTAAGCATATGTGCTTCTTGGATGTCTTATATTTGAGAGTGTAGCCTGAGAAGTGGTCCCTCCAAAAATTTAAATTTAGAATAGGCTATACAAGTAATTAAATATTTCAATTATTTGTTTTGTTTATCATTTAATTTATTATTATCATCATCACTATAGGAGTTTAAGGAGTCACTCTTTATGTTTAGTCCATCTGTAACTAACAGTTTGATAGTATGAGCTGGCAGTGCTTAGGGTGGGGAGAGTGTAGGAATTGTGGCTCCAAGAAACTCAGAGTATTACACATGGTAAACATAAGCTCTACCATTCTGAACCCAGTACTATTGTTATTGTTTTGGTTTTAGGTTCATACCACGTGGCACTCATGGCTCACTCTTGGTTCTATTCTCAGGGTTTACTTCTGGTGGTACTAGAGGGACAAATTTCTTTTTTTTTTTAATTAATATCTTTATTTAAACACCTTGATTACAAACATGATTGTGGTTGGATTTCAGTCATGTAAAGAACACCTCCCTTCACCAGTGCAACATTCCCACCACCAATGTCCCAAATCTGGGACAAATATCTAATCCAGGGGAATACACCACATGCAAGGCAAGTCTTTTAACTCCTGCACTATTTTTCTGGTGCCTTTATTACTAATTAAGCTTAACTGACTCATAACATATTTGATAAAAAGTAACTAGGCTATTGATAAAGGCAATGATTATAAGAGAAGACTGACAAGAGATACAAGTATGGGATGAAGACAGATCAGTGTGTAAACTTCAAAGACAAAAAGTTCTCAAGGGTTTTAACTTACTGTGAGTAGCTGTTGACACAAATGGCACAATGCTGAAGCAAGCTTCCAATCCTATATTTTAGACAACCTTAAATGCTTTAGATAACACAGTTATCTAAATCACAGCAATGTTAAATGCTAATAAGTACAAGCTAATCCCCTCCCAACATTTGCCTAAAGTATATAAAATACTGTTTTGTCATGGAGATTATGTTTTTCCCATATGCAAACAAGGATAAAGGGAGATAGTTTATATAGGAACACAAATTAGTGATATAACTTCTACCACAGAGGAAATGAGCAGAGGGTCACCCTTATGTAAGACCACTTTCTTGCTCTTCAGCTTCATTTATGGGTTTTTCCTGAAGGTGTTTTTTTCCTCCATGCATTACATTCACGTGGATCCTGTCTTAACACTCCATTTATTAGGGTTTGACAGCCTTCACATCTATTCCTTCTTCCTTTCTCTTGTTTTTGAAATATTTAACAATTCCTTTTGTATTAAAAGTCATGGCTTTCATTATAGTCAAATATTAGAAAGCTGGAGTGAATCAATTAGCCCTCACTAATTATTTCTTTATAAGTCACTTAGTTTGAATGGAAATTTTTACACCTAATTTCAAAAGAATCTTGACAGAAATATTTTATCTGATTGATTGATTTGAAAAAATCATTGGAAATAGAGATAAAACAGATTTTTTTCTGGTTTTCAGGCCACACCCAAAAAACCACTCAGGGGTTACTCCTGGCTATGCACTCAGAAATCGCTCCTAGCTTGGGGGACCATATGGGACTCCGAGGATTGAACCCAGGTCCATCCTGCCACTGCGCTCTCTGCCCTAAAACAGAATTTTATGTCTTCTGTGATCTTTAAATGAGTAACATATCCATAAACATATTCTAGCATTATACCACACACATACTATGCCATTAAGTTCCATTTCAACAAGAAGTTAATATACACACATATTAGGTTTATTTTATATGCGATTGGAAACAGAAATAGCATTTGAAATTAAGGAAATAAAGAATGAGTAATTTAAGTATCCAAGGAATTAACAACTTTATTTGCTTCCTAAAATGCTCATTTATTCACACTATACAGAAAAGAAAAAAGTTATAGAACTTGTTATTTATAGTATGTAAGCCACTTACTATTTTGATGATGGACAGGTTAGGAGTAAAGAGATTTCTTGCCCTAAAACTTCTCTTCAACAGAGATGAGCAATTGAAAGAACCATAAAACTGCTACATAATGAGGCAGTCAGTAAAAAAAAAAAAAAAAAATAAAATAAAGAGAGAGTGTTAGAAATGAATTCCTCAATTATATTCATAAAATCTCATGGTAAAAAATAACATCTTTGCCACAGCATAGAAACAGAATAAACCAATAGATGGTGCTCTTACTACGTATAAAGCTTCTTAAATAACAAAAGGTGGATAATTTGGGGGGGGGGAGTTGCCAAAAATAATGCAGATAAACATGCATTCCTGTTGTGTATGTAAACATTTTATGGGATTATTATGTTACTGACCCTACCCTGATCGGTGATTGTGCCCTACCCTAGGGTGTGACCAGGCATTCTGCTCCCACCCTAGGGTGGTACCTGATTCTGCTCCCACCATTGAGTGGTATCTGATCCCACCATTGGGTGGTACCTAATTCTGGGGCATAAAAGCAAGGGTCTGTGGAAGGTGAGGGGCTTTTTTCCTGGGGCCTATTCTTAGGCCTTTTGGCTTCTGCCTCTTCACGGAATAAAGAGCTGTTTTCTTGGGACGCCTGACTGCCTATTAGCTTTCTTCCTGCCGCATTCACCTCAAAACCGCCGACTGAAAAGGGTAACAGATGCGTGGTCCAAGCTGGAGGAGAAAGGCCTCATCCTCCATCCCTCCATCAGTCAACCTCTTCAGGGGCTGACTTGCAACACATTCCCAGCTTCTGAATTCTTTAAGAGTTGTTACTGCGATTTCATCATCTCTCTTACATGAATGTAAGCCATCATTAATCTCTGTCATTGAGCTGATCTAACTGAGCACAATTCTCGTGTCTCTAAGTTTTTTTTTTTTTTTTTTTGTGGTTTTTGGGTCACACCCGGCAGTGCTCAGGGGTTACTCCTGGCTCCATGCTCAGAAATTGCTCCTGGCAGGCACGGGGGACCATATGGGACGCCGGGATTCGAACCGATGACCTTCTGCATGAAAGGCAAACGCCTTACCTCCATGCTATCTCTCCGGCCCCATGTGTCTCTAAGTTTTAACCATCATATTAGTTCATATATGTGGCAAGGAAGGGTATCTATTCACAGATCTTTGCTATTTCTCAACTGACTTGAAAAGTTATTTTAACCCATATGCATGAGGGAAATGCACCACTGGGTTTTAAAAATAGAAATAATGGGCCCGAAGAGATAGCACAGCGGTGTTTGCCTTGCAAGCAGCCGATCCAGGACCAAAGGTGGTTGGTTCGAATCCCGGTGTCCCATATGGTCCCCGGTGCCTGCCAGGAGCTATTTCTGAGCAGACAGCCAGGAGGAACCCCTGAGCACCGCTGGGTGTGGCCCAAAAACAAAACAAAAACAAAACAAAACAAAACAAAAAACAAACAAAAAATAAAAATAAAAATAGAAATAGAAATAATATAAGGTGCTTCAGAGGATATCTCTGATTTAATTAAGCCACCATTACTTTTTTATTTCATATACTAAAGTGGCATAAATTAAAAAAATTAAATTTAAAACAGCTTTCTAAGGAATATAAACTAAGTTTAAAAAGAGATGTAGCAACAACAAAAATTCCTTAAAGCAGTGTTTTGTGTTTGAAAATGTTTTTTTTTTTTTCTTTTTGGGCCGCACCTTGTGATGCTTAGGGGTTACTCCTGGCTTTGAGCTCAGAAATTGCTCCTGGCTCCGGGGACATATGGGACATCGGGGATCTAACCAAGGTCTGTCCTGGATCAAACCAACCAAGGTCCATCCTGGATCGGCCTTGTGCAAGGCAAACGCCTTACTGCTGTGCCCCTAAAAAAAGTTTTTATGTTTTTGTTTCTGTTCTGGGATTTGTCACATTAGTGCTAGTTTTGATAAGTTAGTATTTGGGGTTTGAAATGATTCTGGTTTGTAAAGAAATTCACCTTCAAATTAGTATATTATGCAAATAATTCACCAAATTTTGAAGATCCCCCCACATTTGTCACGCCTTTTAAGATTGGTTTGTGTGAGTTATTTCTAATTTCAATGTTCTCATAAGACACTGATGTAATCAAACAAATAAAATAAGCATTCCAAATGTTGCTACCTCTCCAAGAGTTGTTATTTAAGTGTATCATGGTGAATGATGATGGGAAAGAGAAATGAGAGCCAACCAAAATTATACTTTGTAAGTTTACAAAGTACTTTCTAGGCATTTGAAGGCCATGGTCCCTTTTGTCCATAGTCAAAGTAACTAAAATGAGAGCTTATATTAATTAAAGACCTGAAACACTTTGCAGTATTTAATACTGCGAAAACCACTAAGAGCTTAATAGTTATCTTTGTTTTCAAACAGAGGATGGTAAAGTACAGAAAATTAAGTAGCTTTTCAAGGATACACTACTAGCATACACCTATCTATAATTAAAAACCAACCAGTTTGAAAGACACTTGAAGTTACTGAGGGCTCAGGGGGACCTCCTCAGAATTGCTTGGCTTGGGGAAGGACGAATAATGACTGGTATACTTGATGATTCTGTCTTGGGCCTCATGGTCTGCTCAGGCCAGTGGTGCGAGGAATCCAGGCCACTGAAAGAGTAATTGAGGGGCTTTATGACTTTTGGAATCAATATCTGAAGCTCACACATGGATTCCAACCAGCTATCTCCTTGGTTCTGTAGTAACCAGAAATCGCTCCTGGCTTGGGGGGCCATATGGGACACCGGGAGATGGAACCCTGGTCTGTCCTAGGCAAGGGCAAGGCAGACACCTTACCGCTTGCTCCAACACTCTGGCCCCTGTAATAATCATTTTTAAAGATAAAATCTGTAATAAAAATTATATAATGGTCTATTAAGGTGAGATAGACTTTTAAAATTATTGTATTCTTTAACATTTTTATTGTCTTTCTTGGAAGGGTTTTGAGCCATACCTGGTTATATAGAGGGCACATTTCTATGTCTCTATTCAGGTATCATTCCCAGAAATGTTCAAGGAACCATATGCGATTCTGGCAAGTAAATCCATGTTGGCCAAGTACAATCTAAGCATCCTACCCACTATATTATATTATACTAGGGTGGATTTTATGATTATAGTATTCTTAATGATTTGTAGCCTGATTATCATCCCTATATTACATTCCACTTTGATTTGAGCAGTTTCATATTTGTCAAAAATAACATTTCCATTTTATATGTACTATTTCTGTCTATTCCTGTCCAATCTACCTCGTATTCTTCTCTGCCCTCTACTAGACATTGCTTGAGATTTCATGTCCACCTGTCATTGTAGGTTCCTCATACACTAAAGCAATCTGATATTCCAAGAATTTTCCCAGATATTCATTATCATCTGAGAAATCTATTGTGGCTGACTTAAAGCTAGCATCAGTAAAAAAGTTGAAAAAATATATTTCTATTTTTTTAAATTACAGACACAACTCCTTTGTGGAAATAAAGAGGAAGATTATCAGATGTTTGAAGAACAGGTATGGATTTCTGAACAAAGCATAATTAATATACTAGCATGATAAGTATTATCCAAATGATTACACAGAAGACAGGAATTCAGAAGTCCATAATGCAAAGAATAAAATATCATACTTTCTTCACATTATGTTTGTTTATTAATGTTCCAATGGTTCTTAAAAACTTTTCATTTTGCACTAGTCAGCTCAGATTGTTATGTTCCAGTAATAAAAGAAATTCTGTACTCCTAAATTTTAGTGGTGTAAAGCAAAACTTCTTGTTTTGTACAGGCTTTTTTTTTTTTATAGATAGGTTTTGTCTTTTCCATGAGGTATCTAAACATATTGAATGAGCAGCCTCTATTAGCAACCTACCTGGTCAAAGACTGCAGGAAAAGGCAGATGATGAATCCATATAGTGCTTGAATTAAAACTTGTATCTAGCTCTTTAATTTCAGAGGTCTGACTTTGACAACTGTAACTGAGCAAAACTTCTGGAACCATAATAAAATACTCTATTCTAGTCTTCATGCTTGGATCTGTGCAAAAACCAAGACCATCAATTACAGAAGACTGATTACAACAACAGTGATGGAACAGAACTTCTAGAACAGTAAAGAAATACTCTATCCTAGCCTTCATCCTATGACCAATGCAAAGACCAAGATTTCTAGCTACAGAGGCCTAATGTTATCATTCACAACTAAGCGGTAAGTTTCATGGTAACATAAAAAGACCTTGGGATGTGAAAAAAAATGTTTAGGGAGCCCGTAGTGATTCTCATGACAGTATGTTTCAAGGGAGAAGAAACCCTGCATCTCTTAGGCCAAGGGAATTCCCTCTCTAATTCCCCCAATACTTACTGTACCTATGCCAAAACAATAAATAAATAAAGCACCACAAAACCTTGCCACACCAGCCCTCCTTCCTTTTTTTTTTTTTTTCGTTCTTGTGGTTATTTGATTGTTGTCTTTTTATAGTTGCTAGTTTTGTTTTTTGTTTTTTTTTTGTTTTGTTTTGTTATAGTTTTCTTCTTTTTTCCCTCTCTTCTTTAAAATTGATATTTATAACCTCTAAATGAACTACTCCCCATTTTTCTTTTATTTTTCTTTTTTTTCAAACAGAAACACATAACTTGAATCATCTTGTTCTACCTCATAAATTGGGGGGTGGGTGGGAAATGGATGGTACCAGGACCAAACAGATATATGAACATTGAGTGGAAATAAAAATGATTAAACATAAACACCAAACCCAAAGTTAACAACAACAAAATCAATACCAAATCTACAACAAGCTATACACAGAGGAGACCAGTTACACTAGTAGTCTGGGGGACAAAGGAGAGAGATACGGGATGCATGCTGGGAACAGGAGTGGAGGGAAGACAACACTGGTGGTGGAAATGACCCATGATTCATTGTCACTATGTACCATAAATAATTCTATGAAAGATTTATAATTCACTTTGGTCACAAAAATATTACTAAACTATAGAAGAAATGAGAAAAACAAACTTGTATCTAGCATATGAAATCAAATTTTATCATAAAGTGTGTCATGAGCAATGGCAAATAAACAGGGCAGTTTAAATTCCTGATAAGTTTAATTATTTAATATTCAGACAAGTAATATGCTTATTAGATTTGCTATAAAATATATTTATTATTTGGAAGTTCCTGTCTGAATAAATTGAAAGAGTTCAAATTCAAGCAGCCTCTAGCACTTTCAATTTTATCATATTTATCATAAAAGAAATATTAAAAAGCCCAAACATTGAAACTCCTCTCAATTTTTCTCAGCAGTGACATATGGAATATGGTCATTTCAGGCTGTGGTCATTAATTTAAGAGGGCAAGCAGCTGGAGCTTAGGAACTGCTGAGTCCAAAGTGCAATCATTCCTCTATTACCAGCTACACAGCATGGGCCAGGTCATACAATTTCTTATTTTGTAACATTGGAAAAAATCCAGGATTATTTTTAATGCAAGGCAATCCAGTTTTTTTTTAGTGTGTTACTAGGAATTTATAAAGATTGATAGTGTTGGGAAATTACTGGGTTAAAAGTGTAGTTGTACATAAATCAAGTGTGAATTCTTCCCAAGTCATTATGGGATGGAAGTGAAGAGTTTTATAGGAATCTTATGGGGTTGGATAATCTGAAAAGTGATAGTAAATGGACTACTACTGGTTTTGAACTTGAAGCTTTGATTACTTTTTTTAAGATGCATTTTAATAATTATATATATATATATATATATATATATATATATATATTGAGATCAAGTTAGGGTGAATTGAATATGAGTTTTGGTGGTCAAACCTAAGATCTTATTTGCATTTAAAAATCTAGAAAGGGCCTATCTCCACATCTCCAGAATTTCTGTTTACTGTACCTACCTCCAAGTAGATTTTTTCTCCTATCTGACAATTTAAAGCCTTTACTAACCTGGAGGCAGATGGACGTCCTTCTTTTCTAGCAATCTCCATGGCCAATTCCTGCTATTTCAATGGTCCTAGGGTTCTGGAGTGCATATCACATTTGTGACCATACAACAACTCCTCATCAAATTTCACACTGCTCACTGTTATACTTCCTATTACTGGATAAAGATAGTAATGTAAAGCAAAGAGCAATTTCCCAGCCTAATTCTACAGAGAGTCCCAGGGGTTTTGACTAGTTACAAAGATGGATTCACCCTCAGCGCAGTAAGAATATAGCAATACCAATAGGGAAGATGCATAGAAGACCACCACGTTCAATGAGTGAATGTAAGAACACACAAAACTCAATAATCTATTCAGTAAGTCCCCAATGACTTTAGTGACATCATTTGTGTGGATGTTTAATGAACTCTGAGCATCAGAATGAGAGCAACTGAGGTAAAGAACAAGAGACACTAAGATTATATGAAGGGAACTATAAAACAATTGAAGGGGGACCGGAGAGGTGGCACAGCATTAAGGGGGCTGCCTTGAGTGAACTAGCCTAGAATGGTCGCTGTTCGATCCCCTGGCGTCCCAACAAAATAAACAAACAAAATAACAATTGTTCATTTTGTTATGAAAGAAGCTATTTAGCAAAGTGGTCAATAACAACCAAATTAATCTCTTTGATACATTGGATGATAAGCGGCCTGTGTGATCATCGTGGCTTGGTTACTTGCCTTGTGCTGGGCTGACTTGAATTAGATCCCTCGCACCCATTAAAGGTCCCCCAAGCACTGCCGGGATTGATTCCTGAGTGCAGAGCTAGGACTAACTTCTGAACATCACAGGGTATGGTCAAAATGTTTTAATTAAATGATGTGGTATACATAAACTTAAGCCTGTCACAATCCATTGTATGTTAGTACATATTATTTAATTTAATATAGAAATTAGATTATATTTAATTTATTCACTTAAAATATTCATAATTTTCTATGGAAAACTATGAATAATCCCCCCAACTGGGTTTAAACTGAAAATGAATAGAAATAATTTTTTGTTTTATTCATTTGGATTGGTACTATGCCCAGCTGTGCTCAGGACTTACCTCTGACTTTGTGCTCAGGGTTCTCTTTTGGCCATGTTGGAAGAACAAATGTGGTGTCAGTGATTGAAACTAGGTTGGCCTCTTGCAAGTCAAGCGCTATCTTTCCAGCCCCTCACTTATATCTTTCACTTTACTTCTTGTAATTATTGATCATACTTTCATATTGGAGGGAGGGTCTGCTACTTTTACATTTTATCTAAATTTTTCTTCCTACCTAATATCTTAACCCAGTTTACCCACAAGACCACTCTTCTAAAATATATATCACAAACCTGACAACCTGATAGAGTGTACATTATCTTCAATTTTTATGACTTTAAATGTTTATTTAAGGGGCCGGGTAGGTGGCGCTGGAGGTAAGGTGTCTGCCTTGCAAGCGCTAGCCAAGGAAGGACCGCGGTTCGATCCCCCGGCGTCCCATATGGTCCCCCCAAGCCAGGGGCAATTTCTGAGCACATAGCCAGGAGTAACCCCTGAGCGTCAAATGGGTGTGGCCCAAAACCCCCCAAAAATGTTTATTTAAAATTACGACACTGAATTACTAATATAAATTTGGGCCATACTAAAAAAACACCAAATGAAAATATAAAGTCTTTTTCTCATTCATACTTATTCTACTCTCCAGAGCAGACTATTTTTTTCCTTTGGTTTTTGGATCACACCTGGCAGCGTTCAGGGTTACTCCTAGCTCTAGGCTCAGAAATCGTTCCTGGCAGGTTTTGGGAGCCATATGGGATGTCGGGATTCGAACCACCGTCCTTATGCATGCAAGGCAAATGCCTTATCTCCTTGCTATCTCTCCAGCCCCAAGAGCAGACTATTTTTTAACTTTTTTATTGTTTGTTTTGGTGCTCTTGCAGACTAATCCAAAATATTATTTGATGCTATCCACTGGAAATATAACAATAGAAACATTTAACCTAGTAGTCATACTTAAAAGGAGCACATAAAAATAACAGGGAATTGGAGAGAGAGTTTAGAGGTAAGGCCTTGCCTGTGGCTGATCAGGACTGACCTGGTTTCCATACCTGTCACCCCATATGTTGTCCTAAGGCCTATAAATGGTAATCTCTGAGCACAAAACCAAGATTAAGCAAGTCTTAATCATCACTAGGTATAGGAGTCAAATAAACAAAAAATAACTTTAATGATGTGTGTTTTAATCTAGTATATACAAAGTCTATCATTTCACTTATAGTCAATAAAATATATGAATGAATGATTTTAAATTTTTATGCTAGTTCACAAATAGAGCACATATAAACTCAGGCTAGCTATATTTTTTAAATATCTTTATTTATACAATTTGATTACAAATAGTTATATTTTAAATGTGTCAGTCACAAATGATTAATGCCAGCATATCATATAGTGCAGGTCTTTATATCTATAAGTTGATTTTTATATTTAGTAATATTAAATATTATTTGTTGATTTTCTGTCAACATTAAACACCTATTATCTCCTCAGACTTATTAAATGTAGTAATCGTGGCAGTGTTAGAACTTCTCTTGATTCTTTTTACTTTTATTATTATTATCATCAGGTATTGGTTCATACCTGGTGATGGCCAGGCGTTAGTCCTGGTTCTGCACCCAGGAATCACTTCTGGCAGGGCTCAGGGGACCATATAGGATGCTGAAGATAAAACCTGGTTGGCCATGTGCAAGGAAAGCACCCTAACCACTGTGATATCTCTCCAGTCCTATTTTTTTTTTTTTTTTTTTTTTTTTTTTTTTTTACTTTTATCAAATTACTTTTTCAAAGTACTTTTTTAAATAATCCAGGTAGTACATAAGAAATTAATTTAGAGTTTGAAAGATCTACAACTGTCAGGGAAATAATATGCTCCAGGCTAACAGAAGAGAAACAGAATCAATAGATCAACTGTTCCCAAAGTGTTCTAAATTATATTAGATGCCTCTGTGAAAGTGAAAACAAGACCACTAGAAATGGACTGACCCACTGTCTATTCATTGTCATGATAGGTTAGACATTAAAGATCTTTTGTGCATCTGTATTGACTATGAAGATTAGCAGTGACATCCTATATATTTGCTAAATTAAATGTTTAATAATGAATGATTGTCATATTAATACATATAGTAGGGAGAGGTTGGTATTCAGTAAATTGTATAGAGAACAAATTATACATAGAACCATAAAATAGAAGATAACCAATGATCTGTATTTTAGGCTTGAAAAAAATGCCTAACATTATATTTAACACAAAGCTAAATAATCAACTCTCAAAATCAAATAAAACAAGCTGTACAACCAGAAGTAATAATATTTTTTCTGAAATGTTATGGTTGTATTAACTTGACACCTTTATTGGTTAGAACAAAATGTTAGTTGACTATTTCTGCTCTTGTTAAATCGGTTTCCTCTGCCTTTTTCATGCAACTTATCACTAAATCTTTATATCTCAGTTTTTCCATAATTATTTTTGTTTTAATAGGTTCTTGAAAGATTTTTATTTTATTATTTAATGCCAACAAATAAGGTAAACTTAGATAAACTTCCCAGACACTTTCTATAGAAAGGAAGGGGCATTTTCTGTTGTCACCATGTGAATGTTAATTTTTAATGCTTTTATATCCAGCATTTGTCTTTTTCTTATTTTACTCTTTTCATCTGTGGGTTCTGCCAGTGAGTCTACTCTGTGCTCACAAAACATGGTCCATCTGTGAAGGATGAGCTTCAATCAAATCAATAGCTAAATCAAAAGCATGAGTCAACGTCCTTAGGTATGCTGGAATGGAATAACATCGTCAATGGAATCCCTGTCACCCAAGAGCTAGATGAATGTCCTTCAATTACTATACTTGGATAACTGCTCTCCTTGAAGTCATGGCTCCAGTTTTTAGACAAAATTGTGGGGTTTTTTGAGAACCATATATACAATTCTTTTTTTTTTTTTTTTTTTTTTTTTTTTTTTTTTAAATTTTTATTTTTAATTATGAGAACAAGGGTGCAAAGTAAGAGGACAAGGTAAAGTTACAGTGGAAGGACAATCACCCATAACATAATTCTCAGAAGTCCCCTTGCTGATATATTAACTTTGAAATTTCAGCCAAAGAACATTAAGATAAATAAGACAGAATCCATGTACAATTACTTTGTCCCTCAAGTCCCCAGATTGTAACACATTATAATATTTCTTAACAGTACACAAGGCAATCTAAAGCCATAAAACTTACGTAACTCCTTAAACATTACAGGCATAGTATTTTCTTACATTTCCATATACATGCATATTAGCTTAAGTTAACCTCAAATTTTAAGTGAGTTCTTTTTAAGGATTAGAGTCAAAGGAGCACAGTAAGAATGGTGTTAGAGTGGCAATTGTTGTTTGCATAGGCCCATCAAAATATGAGGAGCATGGAAAGAAATAACCTTGGCCTAAGTACAAAGAGACCAGACCCCTGAAGTTTCCTGGCACAAGACCAAGTCTAGGCTCCAAGCAAGCTAGATCGTCCAATCCAATACATTGTCTGTAGTGCCAACACACTTTTATTTTTCACACAGTCTCTGTTGTTGGTATCATGTTTCTGTATTAAAGATCCTGGAATCTGCATATCTTACATTGAAGTCAGGACGTGGAGCATCCTCTCCTTTCACCTCACAATCAAAGGGCAATGCAGGGAGCCCTGTCCTGTAAGCCGGTCGTTGTTGTTGTTAAGTCTTCTCAGTGTTAAGGGACGTCTCTTTTGAGCAGGTCGAAGTCTGAGCAGTGTAGGTCTTCCATGTTAGAGGATTGCTTCCAGGTGATGTTATAGACCAGCCTGGATGTTTCGTGGATGGCTTTCCTGGTTCAGGGGAGAATGGAATATGCCCTTTCTTCTGAGGTCTGTGCCAGGTCGTTATGTCAATGTTCAGGGTGTAAGGTCCCTCTGCACTGCAAGGTTTGTGTGTTCTAATCTCTATTAGATAGGATCTTATTTGTATTTATACTATTTTCCCATTTTAATGTGCCTATGCAAATAAGAAGCAATGCCACATGGTGTTATTGGCGCATATGGGAGCCATAAGAACAATTACAATGATTCCATTGACATGACTCAATCATAAGCATTAAACTGGGGGACTCTTCCACCAAAATTACTTGTTAAACAGCTTAAAAAGAGAAGATAAAAAGTGGTTAGAATCATCACTGTATAAGACAACATTTAGTAAGAATTATAGCTGTCAGAGAAAGCACCCTAACCACTGTGATATCTCTCCAGTCCTATTTTTGACATTAAATTTAATCTTTGTTTATTCACCAGTAGCTAGTATTCCTTGAATTATAGATTGCAACATGAGGAACTTCATAGTTACACTTCTTTAATTTTCCCCATTATGTTTTCAAATTTCACTCAGTTGTTTTCTTACTTTTTATTAAATTGTTGTTAAATTATTAAGCTTATTTAATAATTATTAGTATTATTAAACTTTTAATGTTCTAAAATATATAATATATTCTATTTAATTACTGTAGTAAAGTAAAATTTTTTATAATTAGGTTTTTATAAAAGTAGAACTAATAGGGCCCGGAGAGATAGCACAGCGGTGTTTGCCTTGCAAACAACCAATCCAGGACCAAAGGTGGTTGGTTCGAATCCAGATGTCCCATATGGTCCCCCGTGCCTGCCAGGAGCTATTTCTGAGAGACAGCCAGGAGTAACCCCTGAGCAACGCCGGGTGTGGCCCAAAAACCAAAAAAAAAAAAAAAAAAGTAGAACTAATAGAAAGCATTTGGAATATTTGACATTGAAAATATGCATCGAAGACCAAATATTGTGATTAAAGTTTTGAAAATAAAATTTTGTACTTTAATCTGTGTTATTTAAAGCAGAAAGTTTGTCTATTAAGGAAATTATTATTTACTACATCTTGTTTATTCAAATCCATCCTACAGTTTAGTTTCCTTCATTTGAGAGTTGTGACTTTATTACTAAACTCTAGGTTTTTCTAGATTTTTCTTGCATTTTCTTATTATCTCTCATTTACCTAATTTTCTGATATCCTACACATTTCATTTAGATGGTCATACTTTAAAATAATGTCATTTGTTATCAAAATTTTCGTGTCTTCTTAAAAGCTAGTTCTGGTGCCCATTACTTTTAATTTTTCCTAAATTGAATTTATTACTTTGGGATCTGTTGCTGAACAGATTTAATTTCATTATATGTGAATAAAATATATACTTTAGAAATGCAGACCAAGTATTCTTCAATCAAATGTTATTTTGTTGACCTTTTTCTCACTAGTAATATTTTAAAAGGCAAAAAAAAAAAAAAAAAGAAACAAATTTTGTAAGTCATCAAGTTTGAAAACGTATTTTCCTTTATATTGGATAATGCATATAAATTTCCCAAGAAACATCAGGGTCTTCAGTAGCCTTGCATTATTACTAATGTATAACTTTAATGAAATTCATCCACTTGAAAATCAAAAGAATCAATTATATAGTTAAAAATAAAATAAATCCCTGGATATATCTCCATTAGAGCATTTATGCTGAAGTAATATCACATACTTCACCTTTGCCCACGGTTTGGTTGGGAAATCTGGCGTTTCATTATATGATCCTACACTTGGAAAGATTGCAACACATTTCTAGCCTATTTAGAAATGTTCCTTTCCCTGCCCACGTTTAATAAAGAGAATAGCTTGGTGAGTGCCTTGGGAGTTTTTAAAGATTTTCTGTTAATGAGAAATACAGACATGCTGGCAAGTCTTATCTTTTTCTTTTTGGATCTTACATTTGCTTTGGCCCTTTTTGTTATTGCATACACTGCTTTCTTAACAGTAACTGCAAGTATTTTCATCTCAGCTCTTTTCTATATCTGGAAAGCAGAGAAAGAAGAAAACTATGACTTCAACATGGAGGGCAGAATCTGGATACTGAATACAATAACATTGTTACTGGGAAGTCATTTGCAGGAGACATAGAGGGAGTCCACTCCAGGGTCCTTCCTATTTATTTTCCAGCTACGATTGAAGATTTCTTGCCCAAGAAAAGTGAGTTCTGCCTGTAAAGAGAGAAGTCTTCTGTAGTAAAAGAAACATGAAGGAAGACTGGCAAAAATGCTGTATTAGACCTAAAAGAAACTACTTTTTAAGGTGAAGACGAATGCTCAGATTTTGGACTCCCTGTTGTCAATGAAATAATGCAAGTAACTCACAGGCCTGGGGTGAGTAAAAAAAATGCTTTTATCTCTGCCTTTTATCTTAAAATAATTGTTTAACATCCTCTATAAGGTCTGCAAACAGATTGTATTTCTCATGAAACCATGATATTTGGTCTTCCCACTTGTCTTATTTTCTCCCCAATCATTGGCTGGGCACAAGTCAAAAGTAATTAAAACTTCTGTTTCAATCTTCTCTGTTTGACTAAATAGCAGTATAATGGGTGAAGAAGTTTGTCTGTGGACATGGGTTCAATATGGTCTCCCGAGTCAGAGAGAGTGATCGCTGAGCGCAGAGACAGGAAGAGTAAGCCTAAGCATCACTAAGTGTGGGCCTAAAACAAACAAGGAGAAAGTTCTAGTAGAAGAGAAAGTTTGAAACACTGCTATTTTTTGCCATGGGTGGATTTTTCACACCCACGTAGATACAGTAATCAATAACTGTGCTCAAATGAACAGCAAATTTTCAAAATGGCCTTTGGATCAGTATGTTTGATCATTTGACATGGTAGAATAGACACTAATTTCATCTGTTTGTACCTATGAATTCCTCAGGTAAAATAATAAGAAAAAATTTTTCAGAGAGGGCTAAAATAACTCTTCCAGTCCTAATATTAGACTTGCATGGAATGATATTCATGTTCTTTTCTTTTTCTTAGTTTCAGGGGAAGCAGAAGTACCAGTTTTTCTCGTTTTGGCCAAATATAGTCAGCATAGTACTTGGTACTTGAGTTTTTATGACATTAATCCTATTTTTAATTATATAGATTACATTTTTTCCTCAGGAACAAAATCTAGTGATTTTTCAGGAGACTCCATAAACCATTTCTGCAAAAATACATTGTATTATTTTATGCTTTTCCTAATATTCAACTTCACTGCCTTTAGATGTTTACATATTACATTTTTTAATTATTTCTTTCCCACAAGCTGAAAAGAAAACATTTTAATCTCTATGTAAAATTTTAAATGATTAATTTTTTGAAAAAGAAAATGAACTGCTAGAATAATAAACATTGAAAAATCATACTAAATATAAAAAGAATAGTGAGCTTCGTTCATGTATAATAAATACAAAACTTTTAATACAGCTTAAGATTTATCACCACAAAAAGTAAAAGGAAGAAAAAATATCATACGAGTTAATGGGTATGTTAACTAGTATGATTTACAATAAATATGTTTATCAAAATATTATTCAACTTCAATGTATGTGATCTTATATAGCATATAAATATTAGTATTATATTTACCCATGTAATATCATATAAATATATAATATTAAAGTCATATATAGAAAAGCCCTCAAGTTATATGCCTATATGAAATTTATAAACAGTGAGTTAAAATAGAAAATTTTATCAAACATTAAAATTTAATAGCAAAACACCTCAATGGGATATAGAATATAATTTATATGCAGGGTGCCTAGATTTATTTGCCAGTACCACATAATTTCCCTAAACATTGCCAGGAATGATCCCCCAAAAATAAACCAGGAGTATCCCTTGTCTACTGCCCTGGTATGGTCCCAAAACCAAAAAGCTAAAACTAAAATTAAAAAAAACAAACAATGAAAGGAAATACTTTTACTATTAGAGATTAAGAAAGTCACTGGGCTTGGTCAAGAGAATAAAAACTTTTCCAAGGAAGAAATGAATAGATTTGATTGACTAAATACAGGTCATAGAAAGGAACTTATAAGGAATTCTCCATTATATAGTTTCTAACTTTATACAAAGTGGTAGAGGAGGTGATTGTATCTGATCACCTACAGACCATCTGCTTGGTATTTACAATTGCAAATACATTATTGTGTGAATATTATTTTTAATTCTAAGAAAATTCAACTGGGATGCAGATAACATTAAAGAATTATACAGAGTATGCTTCTCTTTCTCTATAAGTCTTAATTTGCTCATGAACATATCTAGAAGATGCACCAGCTAAATAAGGCATAATGTATACAAATTTATAATTAGAGTGAGTAAAGGAGGAGGTCCTGAATATGAGGTATTTCCTAGTCAGGAATCCTAGACAATCTCAAGGACAGGAAAAGAAAGAGGAATTCTGAAGAGAGAAAGGGATGTAATAAAACTGAAGCCTGCTAAGCAAACATGAACTTTTCATTGCATAATCTTGTGATTGCCTGATAAATCTCTAGTCTTAGTGCAAAAATTCAGAAAAATAGAGCACTATTGTGCCCAAGGACAATTTCTTGCTGTCTTTTCCATTTGTCCTATAGCTCTTTTATTTGTCATTCTTTTCTCTTGAAAAAGAATTTATTTAGTTTTAAACACTATAGTTTTCAACTCTTAGTGGTAGGGTTTTATACACAAAACATTCCAAGCTGAGAAACATTCACATTCTGAGAAGGACAGGTTTACCTTGAGATTTAGTAGTGAGGCATACTTTCTCCCCAATTGACCTTAATGTAAAGGATGAGTATAAGAGACCAAAGATGGTGAAAAGATAGTATAGGAGATAATTTGCTTCCCTGCATGTAGAGTCAAGAATAGAGTCTAGAATAGCCTCTAAGCATATCAGGGTGTGGCCCAAAAACAAAAACAAGCCAAAAAAGAGGGATATATAAAAAATCAAAAGTGCTTTTAGAATATCTATTGAGGCTTTCTGTCAACCTCCTCTACAATCCAGCATAAATAGCTGCTTTCACAGATCCAACTGACCCTATTCAGCATTTAGACTTGCAAACTCTGTAAGTTTTTGCAGTTAATTAAAGTACTTGTTGTATCCAAATTTGGTATTTTCCCATAGATTCTATTTTTGTCTAAGAAATTTAGGTTTACTTCACTAAAATATAAATGTTCGTGGTAAGAATTCATTTCTAAGATATATTATTTACCAGTGAATTAATGGAGACTTCTTTCAATGAGAATATATGAACACAATCTTAGGATTCAAAAGAAACTTAGTGGGGCAGGAATGGTGGCGCAGAGTAGGGTGTTTGCCTTGCATGCAGCTGACCTAGGACAGACCATGGTTTGATCCATATGGTCCCCCAAGCCAGGAGCGATTTCTGAGCACAGAGCCAGGAGTAACCCCTGAGCGTCACCAGGTGTGGCACAAAAAAACGAAAAGGGAAAAGAAAAGAAAAGAAAATCATTTAGTGCACTTTTCATATAACTGAGAAATATTTTCAAAGATGATTTTGAAAGATGGTTGTCCAACTTCTACTTGAGCACTTTTCCTGAGACATAAAGACAGCCTTAAGAGTTATTAAAGGGCACAAGATTTATATGTTCTGAAGAGAAACTAGAGAAATTTGCTGCAGCATAGATGGAACTGGAAGAAACTATGTCCAATGAAGTAAACCAGAGGAAGAAGGAAGAATAAATACAGGATGATGTCACTTATCTGTGATATTTAGAATAGCTGCATGAAGAAATGGTGGGGTTGTCAAACAACACTCTAGGTTCCAGAGAATAATGAGGAGAAGGAAAGAAATTTAGTGGAGAAGAAACACAAACATGAAATTACATGGGCAGGGTCCAAGGGGACTCAGATACATTGATGGGGTTAAGAAAGAACAACCCTAAATTTCCAAGCCAGAGTCAACAACAATGAAATTATGAGACCCAAACTTTAACAACTAATATTATAAATGGACCTGTTATGATGGTAGGCTGTGGCAGGGGTAATGGCCTATGCTGGACTCTGGGAAGATTGGTTGATGGGATTGGTACTGAACTGTTGCATGTCTAAAACCCAACGATGAAGAACTTTGAAAATTACAATGGTTTAAAAAGCATTAAGTTGTTAAAAGTATAATATTGAATAACACATCTGAGTCCGTACAACTCTCATCTCTATTCTACTTTTGGTTTTAATAAGCAACACAATAATATCAAGTACAATGACTTCTCTGGTTTCATAAATAAGAAAGAGAAGTTTCTTTCTTTATGAATTTTTACTTTTTTTTTACTTTTAATTGATCAATGTTTCTACTTTTGGCTGCAAACAGGCCTCACTTAAGATAATAACCTCTAAGATAAATCTAGGCTTCGTTATGTACTTTATTATATCCAAATGTAAGAAGAGCCTTAATTTGTCTTTTCTGACTTCTTGTGTGTATTTGTTAAACAGGAACTTTGAAATTTATTTTTTCAAAGTTTCTGAAGCCTGGGAATGTTGCCAATTTCTTCTAAAGAATGGCATTTTATTCATGCATTTATAGCTATGAAACTGTAATTTTAAAATATTGACCCAAATTCACAGCACACTCAACATTTAATTCAACCCTGGTGACTCTCACAGATGTCCAATAATTTTACAGTGGATGTTGTTATTTGGAAGATCAGATAAATCTGAATATTTTGAGTAAAAAGAATATGTTCTTGTAAGTAGTTTTTTGGTGTGTGTAACTACAGAAATAGCAGTATCTAGTAGCAAGTTCTGATCTCTTCATATAATAGTTAGCTAAGATGGAAAACCATATAAGAGGGTGCCCCCATTCTGGTCATAATAGGGGCAGCTAAACAGGATCTTAAGTTAGTATGGTACAATATACATAGCCACAAGGATTCTAGTATTTTCTTAAAACATTTGTAGATGTTACATTGCTTAAAATCAAAGATTCTTCTGCCTTTCTGAATGAGTGACAGCAAAGTATTATAAACCAAAAGATAAAAATTAGACACAAGTACTAGAGTGGAGAATTGTTGTCCCTTTTTGTTTTTGCTTCTTGTGTCATTTCTACACATATTAGATATGAAAATTTAATTAGAATCTTGATCACATCACCTAAGTAGCAGTTTATTTAGTGAAATCCCTGCTTACCTAAGGAGAGTCACATTTCTCCACCTGAAAGAAATAATTTGAAGCTCTTTTTTCTACCTAAAACATTAAATTTCACAAAACAGAATGAAACCTTGCCAGCCAACATGGAAAACTGTAGATATTTCAGGATCTCTCATGGAGTAAATTTTCCTAATGTCCCAATATTTATCTTTGTTTTCCCTTTGTATACATGTGCACAATTGAATATTGATATAGCATACACACATGCATCCTGTTCAACAGCTAATCAGTTCAGACAGGTTGTTCAGACCTGCATGCATCTTTGTAGTATCTGCAAACAAGTTATCTCTTATCATCATTTAGATCACTTTTCTTTCAAGAATTCATGTTCATTCATAAGAAGAATACATAATGACAATAACATCATAACCACTTTTGGATTCATATCTCAATATTTTAAAGTATTGGGAACAATGTTTAAGTTCTCTTTATACGACACTGCATGGCATAATTAATGCTTTGACTTTTTTATGTTCTGGCAGCTGAAGTTCTGGGGCAATTTGAGGCTAATTGATAAAAACTGTTCTGAGTAACTTAGCTTTGTTATAGTAATTATCACCTTTAACATCTGTGACTGGTTTACCTCTATAAAAACCTCTGTCTTGCAAATAAACTCGTTGCACTCATGCTAGAAGATGTGTTGACCCTACATACTCTGTGTGTGGTTATTATTTTTTCAATATTATTCCGTTCAGCCGCCCGTGCTCCTGCTTTTCTCTTGTGAAGGACTCCATCCCTCTAGACTTGCTGAGACACAGGACGTCTGCAGCAATCCAGATACAGTTTTAATGGTTGAGAGGCTTAAAATCATCCAACACCAACACCAATACCAGTGTTCACGCCTTCTGTCAATGTCGCCAGTTTCTCTCCCAATACCAGCTTGTTTCTCTGGTAGGTATCTTTTCCTTTTTTTCTTTCTTTTCTTTTTTTTTATTAAATAATACCTTTATTTATTACAAACATAATTTTAATTTTGTTTCAGTCAGAACAAGAATACACCCCTTCACCAGTGCAACCTTTTCTTTTTTCTCTTTTTTTCTTTATTTGAACATCTTGATTACAAATATGATTGTGGTTAGGTTTCAGTCAGGTAAAGAACACCCCCCCCCCTTCACCAGTGCAACATTTCCACCACCAATGTCGCAAGTCTCCCTCCATCCCACCCCACCCCCACCTATACTCCAGACAGGCTTTCCAGTTTCCTCATTCATTCACATGGTTGTGGTAGTTCTCAGTGTAGTTATTTCTATAACTAAACTCACCACTCTTTGTGGTGAGCTTCATGAAGTGAGCTGGAAGTTCCAGTCCTCCTCTCACTGTCTCTGAGGATTGTTGCAAAAATGACTTTTATTTTTCTTAAAACCCATAGATGAGTGAGACTGTTCTGCACCTATCTCTCTCCCTCTGACTTATTTCACTCAGCATGATAGATTCCATGTACATTCATGTCTAGGAAAATTTCATGACTTCATCTCTCCTGATGGCTGCATAATATTCCATTGTGTATATGTACCACAGTTTCTTTAGCCATTCATCTGTTGAAGGGCATCTTGGTTGTTTCCAAAACCTAGCTATTGTAAATAGTGCTGCAATAAATATAGGTGTGAGGAAGGGATTTTTGTATTGTATTCTTAATTGTTTTCCTTCTGGGCACTGATGTTACAATAATGTTTCTGATAGAACATTATTTACAACACTCTATCTCCTTTGAGCATCTAGTCCTCATCCAGAATGACCACTGTCCTCAATCACTGTTGTAGTGGTCCCTTCAATGGCCAATTCCCCTTCACTGGCCTTCCTACAAATTTCTAATACTTCTTGGCATTTTTTATAATATTCTGCAAATGAGTGAGATTATTCTGTATTTTCCTTCTCCCTCTCACTTATTTCAGTCAGCACAATACTTTTCAAATCTATCCATGTATCAGCAAATTGCAGTCATCTTTTCTTCCAGTGGACTAGTAGAATGTGAGTTTTAAATGTCCACAAAATGACCATGTCTGGAAATGGATTTTTTCATAAATTTTATAACAAAGTGATCTTAAACAAAATATTATTCAAAGATTCTCTATGTATTTTTTCCTCTGATTTTTAGGCAGGCATTCAGCACCAACAGGAAAATTTCTGTAATCTCAACATAACAATTAGGCAAGGCAAATTCCTCATACAAAAAGAAGCAGTTAGTTAGGATAAAAACGATGTTTTGTTTCTTCCAGTTGGAATTATATTTTAAACAAACCAAATAGACACCATATGGCTGGCTAGTAGGTTGACACTGAAGAATAGTACATAATATGTGTCCTGCTTTCATTTTCACACTGTTAATTCCTCCCTCTCTCTATTGTCATTGTTTTTAATGAGCACAAGAAATTATTTATGTCTGGTCATTTCATTTTTTTTTCTTTACTAAGCAAGATCCAAATTGTGTTTAAATTTTTATAAATTCCGATTAAATGAAAATATCTCCAGTTTCTGATTCCCTGATTATATACACACATATGTGTATACACATATGTGTGTATATGTGTATATATGTAGATGCCTATATATAAATATCTACATATTCACACGCTGCAGTGAGTTTGTATTGTTTTTCTCAGACCCCTAAACATGGCAATAAGTTTAGATTGCTTAGATTGTTATTGCATTCACACAATTACCCCTCCGCTCATTTGTGGTATATAAAAATAATATGGTAATAATATCAAAACATAATAGAATGGGAACCAGGAGAACCAGTCTATGGTATGAAGCTTGCCACAAATATCAGTGGAGTGCATTTAGGGCAGTGAAGGGAACACTATGACAATGATAGAGGGAAATGATCATTCTGAACAAGAAATGGTTGTTAAAGGAGATAAAGTGATAGGTGTGATACCCTTTCACAAGCAATATTGCAAACGATGGAGTATAAAGGGAAAAAGGTAATAAAGAGAGGAAAATGTTTTTCACAGAGGCAGGCAAGAGGACAAGGGATGACAGGAGGGAAACTGGGGATATTGGTTGTGGGAAATGTGCACCGATGAAGGGTTTTGAAGATTGTATGACTGAAACTCAATCAAGAATAACTTCGTAACTGTGAGAAAAAAAGTTATTACAAACAACCTTGGAACCACAGTGTTTAAATAAAGTAATTTAAAGAAAAGAGAGAACTGAGTACTGAATGACAAAATTTTATGTATATAAACAGTTAATCTTTGATAAAAGAGCTAAAACCATGAAATGGTGTAAAGATAGTCTCTTCAATAAATGGTGCTTGAAAAATTGGATGACTACATGTAAGAAATTAGAAATCAGCCCATATCTCATACCTTACACAAAAGTCATTTCAAAATGCATTAAAAGCCTAGAGATCTGACCAAAACTATAAAGTATGTTGAGAAAAACAGACAAAATGCTCCAAGATTTGGACCTCAAAAACATCTTCAATAATCAGATACTACAGAAATAGGCAACAAAACAAAACAAAACAAAACAAAAAACAGCAGTACATCAAACTAAACTAAAACTTAAACTACACTATACTAAACTAAACTATACTAAAAGACAGCTATCTGAATGGGGGAAATTTCCCATTCAACCCTATAAATAAAGGCTTAATACCCAGGACATATAAATCATAAACAAAAATTTGAGAGGAAATGAATAGAAACTTCTCAGAGAAGGAAAGGCAGATTGAAAATAGATGCATGAAAAAAGTGCTCAGCATACATCTATCGCTGGTGAGAATGTCTGGTTCAAATACTTTGGAAAACAGAAAGAGGAGTTCTCAATAACGTTAGAATTGAACTGCCATATGACCCACTTTTTGTTTTCTATCCCTAGAACTTAAAAACAGTCATTGAAAAGGATGTATGAATACCATTATTTATTGCTGCAATGAGTACAATAGCTAAAATATGTAATAAACTTGGGTTTTTAAACAGATGACTATTAGCAGTGGTCGGCAACTTTTTTTTTTCAACTGAGCCAAATCTCACCAAAACCATGATTGAAATTTATTTTGACAGCCACATTTTTCTTTTGCAGAGCTCAGGGGTTACTCTTGGCTGTATGCTCAAAAATCACTCCTGGCAGGTTCAGGGGACCAGATGGGATTCCGGGATTTGAACCACCAACCTTCTGCATGAGAGGCAAACACCTTACCTCCATGCTATCTCTCCTGCCCTGAGAGCCACATTTTTAAACTGAAAATACATAGGATGGTACACTGTTTTTAATTTCAATAAGTTTTTATTGAAAATATTTTGCATTCAAGTATCCACATTGGTCAGGAGGATACAAATAACACAACTAATAAAACAAAAACTTTAGAACGATATTATTTATCGATAACGTTAAATTCCATAAAATTTGCCTTACAGTGTAGAGAAAATTACATCCTGACAATGACTGACAAAGTCACAAACACTAATGTGAACATTGGCCTTGCATTTCCTTGGATAGTTTGAGTAAGTCAGGTTTGCATGTTGTTTTTAATTTAAGCATGATTCCAGGTTCTCATCGATGAGATGAATTCTCAATTTACTCTTGATAAGATTCATGCTTGAAAATGATTGTTCACATAAATATGTAGACCTGAACAAGGAAAGAACAGCAAACGCTAGCTATTTTAGTTGATTATATGAGTCAGGAATACTATTCCAGGTGTTAAAAATCAACATATCTTCCTTCTCCAAGTCTTTCAAAGCAGACCACTTGTGTTGTGAACTAAGTTCACATTTGTGTTTCTCTAATCTTTCTAAATTAGCACAAAGACGTTCAAATTTCGAGCTCCATAGTTCTTTGTTTTTAAATCCAGAAATTGCATTTTAAAGTTGTCAATGTCGATATTAAAGGGAGAAAAATTTAATTCTGTTACAGTGGCATCCAGAGGTTTTTTTAGCAAAGGCCAACGTCACTTTGCTGTTTCTGAAATCCTGAAACCTCTTGAGAAAAGCTTCCCTCATATTTAAAAGTGCTGTTTTAAAATAGGTAATGTCAATATCAGAATTATTTTCTTGGCGATGTTTCAACAGGCTTGGAAGTTGAATCAAAGTTTCTCTGTCAAAATTCTGAGCAAAAACAGTTAATTTGTTTTCAAACAAAATAACTTCTCACATTGAAAAAATTGTGTTTCCTTTCCCCTGTAGTTTATGATTAAGCTGATTTGGATGTGAAGTAACATCCACCATGAAATACAGTTTGAATCCACTGATCGTTTGTTAATTCTGGATAGTGAACACCCTTCTCGAGGAAAAATCCTTTGATTTCTGATAATAAGGAAGCAAAACATTTCAAAACGTTTCCTCTTGATAACCAAAATGTGCTGAAAATTTGAAACCTACAATATGGAGATGAAACAGGTAAAAGAGAAAAACCTTTTAACAATCTTTAAAAGCTAGGACAGTGTTCCAGAGAAAAGTAGTGATTTCACTGAAAGGAAAAAAAATTTATTGACACTTTAGTGTGTGCTGCAAGAAACCAAACTAAAATACACACAAAAACAAAAATGGCACTTTGTTAAAGGCATATGCTATATCATAAAGGAATTATGATAGAGTGCCTAAAACATTTTAAAAATAATTTTTATTTAAGCATATTTGTTACAAAATTAGTCATATTTGAGTTTCAATCATAGAATGTACACCACCCTTCACCAGTGCACTTTCCCCACCACCAATGTCCCTTGTTTCCTTCCCCTTCACCCTCCTCTGCCTATGTCAGGGGCAGGCATTTTGCTTTTTTCTCTCTATCTCTCTTTTTCTATATGACACTGAGGTTTGCAAAATTTCCTTTATGACACCGTGGTTTGCAATATTTTTTTAAGGGTGCCTTCTGGTGGAGACCAGAAGGCCTGCTGGACAAATTCTAAAAGAGCTGTAACACTGGTTTGCAATATTGTTAATTTTGGGTACCATGCATGTCACTTATCCATTTTCAGCATCCAGTTCTTGTCCAGAGTGATATATTCCAACTATCAATGTTATTATGTACCTTTCTCTATTCTAACTAAACTCACCACTTTTTTGTGGCAAGCTTCCTATCATGGACTAGTCCTCCTATTCCTCATCCCTACTTTCTTTAGATATTATTACCATATTGCCATTTATTATTCTTATATGCCACAAATGATTATTCTGTGCCTACACCTCTCCTTCTGACTTATTTCACTCAGAATAATAATCTGATATGTTGCTGTATGTATAGATGATGCACTGTGCATGGCTCAGTGTATTTGAGCAGTCACAAGAAACAGAAGTTGCACACCCGTACATTGGATCCACTCATTGTATGATAGACTGGATTCAAAAATCTCCCTGCTGAACTAAATTCTGTGACAGTAAAACTCTGATGACACAGTAAAGATAATTTGTGAAATTCACAATTGTGATCAAATCCAGGCTATTCACCACCAACTTCTCCATGAAGAAGTTGAAGTGGCTGTTCAGGGGAAGGGTGCTCTCTCACCTTGTTGGCAAGAGGGAAGAAGTAGTGCAGTTTCTATGAGAGCAGAACTCTGACTTTGTACAGGCCCAGGTGGACAAGGAATGGGTAGCTAAGCTTGTGTATTTGGCAGACATTGTTCATTTTCTCTATGAATTTAATATTTCTCTGCAGGGGACTTTCACAAGTAGTTTTTACAGTGAGACATAAGATGGATGTGTTCAAAAAAGTATCTGATTCTGGGATAGCTGTGTCTGAGGAGATATTGAAATGTTTCCACTCTTGTAAAAAATTTCTGATTGGCACTGTATTATGCAGAAAGTCATAATCAATATGAAAAACAGCATTTAAGGGTATTAGCTCACAACTATAATCATGAGTACTCTGAACATGAGAATCCATGGAAAAGAAAACTCTGGGTTGAGAATCCCTTCATGGAAGATGCCCACTCTTGTGCAAAATAAAATATGTGTTTTAAGATCACTCCAGGCACTGTATTTCTAAACCCCACCCAACCTGGTCTGAAGAAGCAGGGTAGCAGGAAAGAAATAGTAAACCAAGCTAGCCAGGAAGGATGATCATGGAGTCCATGGCCTTTTACCTTGTACTCTCTGCCTCGAGCCCAAAAAGCTAGAACACCTCTTTCTTTATTAAAACCAATTCCCAATACCAGGAGGCTTCAGGTCAAGAGAGAGACACAAAAGTACATATTCAGTGGACTTTTACATTTCAATGGAAGAGGTTTAAGAAAGGATGACGTTGGAGGAACACTTTGTTTAGGGTTGATACGGGGTATCATCTTACACTCTTGGAGCCAGCCACCGGGGCTGAATACAGGGCACACACTGACAGAGGCTAGGAGCAGATCCTGACTCCTGGAATGGCCGCCCGGCACACAGAAGAGCCAAATTAAAAGTGTAAAGAGCCACATGTGGCTCCCAAGCCGCAGGTTGCCGACCACTGACTATTATGAACATGAGGTACATATATAAAATAGAATATTATGCAGCTGCAAAGAATGATGAAATCACGCAATTTGCTGCAACCTGATCAGAACTGGAAGATATCATGTTGAGCAAAGGTAGCTCAATATGAAATAAGAATATGAATAAGAGGGGCCGGTGGGGTGGTGCTAGAGGTGTCTGCCTTGAAAGTGCTAGCCAAGGAAAGACCGTGATTCTATCCCCCAGCGTCCCATATGGTCCCCCCAAGCCAGGGGCGATTTCTGAGCGTTTAGCCAGGAGTAACCCCTGAGCATCAAACGGGTGTGGCCCGAAAAATAAAAAAAAAAAGAAGAAAGAATATGAATAAGAAGAAAGACGAGATAATCTCACTTATATATGGTATATGAAATAATTGTATTAGGGAATATAATGTAGTAAAGAGAAATTCTTAGATCACCCTTTACCTGGCACTTAGGGAGGAAAAGAATAAAAAAGAAAGTAAATCAAGATGGGAATGAAGCAGATGAGAGACAGAATTAATGGGGAACAGGGATCTGAGCATTGGTGAGATGGGAAAGTGCTATAGCTATATATCTAAAGCATAAACTCAACACTGAAAGCATGAGATCTAAGTTGAAGCCATGTAACTTTAATGTGTCTGCCGAGGTGGTAGACAGAGGGTGGGGATGACAGAGTCTGGGAACATTGATGATGGAAATGGTGTTGGAATAACATATGCCTAAAACACAACTATTGATAACCTTATAAATCAGTTATTTAATTAAATAAAATGTTAACAATATTTTTCCTGCAGGGGCCACAGACCTAGGACTGGGGAAAAGACACTGTTTGCATGTGGGAGACACGGAATTACATACCCAGCACTCAAAGAAATAATTCATCTGAAAGCATCCATCTACCATGTCTATCAAGAAGCCAAGATTTAATGGATGAAAAAAAAATTGGGGAAGGGGAGGTCACACCCGGCAGTGCTCAGGGGTTATTTCTGGTTCTATGCTCAGAAATCGCTCCTGGCAGGCACAGGGGATCATAGGGGATGCCAGGATTCGAACCACCGTCCTGCATGAAAGGCAAACGCCTTACCTCCATGCTATCTCTCCAGCCCCAGCCCCAATGGGTGAAAATTTATTATGCAGTTCTGAAGGGGAACAATGAAGGAATTCTCAAATAATATCATTCCTATTACACACAAGCTGAAATTTCTAAGGAATTAAGTCATCCCTAAAGATAAAAATAAACTGCCAAGGAATTGAGCAATAGTTCAGAGTGGCAGGCACTTCCCTTGTGTACAGCCAACCTGGATTTGATTCCAGCATCCTTATTGTCCCCTGAATACTGCCAGGAGTGATCCTGAGAACAGCACTGGGAGTAAACCCTGAGCATCACCAGTGTACTTACCCCTGAAATAGAGAAGAAAACCAGTATTGTAAGATATTTCCTAGTGAGTTGTTGAACACATTTTTCATTAAAATGGAAAAAAGAGTGAAGCTTTTCCATCAGGCAACAAGGAAACTGGGAACAGGTTTCTCATTCACGTATAGCAGACATTTGAATTCCAATGTTATTGTCCTAGAAGTTCATGTGAACAAAGAGAAGCTGGAAGGAAGAAAGAGAACACCACTTACATTCTGGAAAATAAGTAAATACTGAAAATATACACTTGTTAATCCAGTTTGATTATTTTTTTAAAGAATAATACCATATTGGGACCAGAGCAATAGAACAGCAGGTAGGGTATTTGCCTTGCACTCAGCCAACCCAGGTTCAAACCCTGGCACACCAAGCCTGGTGCAGCATCAGAAGTAACTCATGAACGTCACCAGGTGTGGCCCCCAAAACACACACACACACACACACACACACACACACATACACACACACATACACACACTCTAATAGGATTTAAAATGTTCTACTAAGTAAAAAATGTTCTATCTAGGTCTTCAATTTTTAAAGGAACCCAGTGTTTTAATAAAATAAAATTTTTTACAAAAGTATTTAGAAGTTTTTAAAAAATAAAACTTTAAATTTACTTCCTACTGTCACTGTGAGTAACTTGGCATTTATTACTTGAAAAATGTTATATATATATATATATACATATATATATACCTATCTCTGTGTCATACTTAAATTTGTGTTTATAGTCTTTATATATGTATATATTTTAATATAGCTATATACTTATTGAACACAAATTATATTTTAATATTTAGTGGCCACACAGTATTCCATTGTATGGTTATGTCTAATTAATAAGAGTTATGAATACTGAATAAGTTCTGGTTATCATATTAATGTAAATTGTTTGGTGAATATTCTAGGCACATATATCTTTCTAAACATAAAAGAGAAGCTGTTAACAAGATTTTTGGTGCTAAAACTTTGTCAAAATTGTTTGCCCACTGAAAAGTTGGAAATGTGTCCTCCAAAATGTTTACGTCAATTCACATTCATACTCACTGTATGTTATTTATGTCCTTGTCTAAAGTCCTAGAGTGGTGATTGTATTTATTACTTAATAGATAGGTAAAGGAAAATCTGTCTTTATTTATAAAATGTGGCTGTAGAAATGATTCTATAGCTGGAGTCCATGCTTCGTTTACATGATGGGCACTCAGGATCAATTTCTGGCACCTCCGTATAGTCCTTTAGCATTTCCAAGAGTAAACACAGAGCAAAGCTACAGGACTAGCTCCTGAGAACCAGCTTGGGTGCTCCCAATTCTTGGCAAAGTAATGAAAGGTATTGAAGCAGTAACCTCATGGCCAATTCCAAGGAATTGAGGAGATATAAACCTGGAGGCAAACACTGACACAGGAAATAATCCACGCAGAGTTGAAGAAAATAATATAGGTTCAGGAAAGTTCCACCACTAGCCTTCCACTCCTAGCAGGATCCAAACAATATATAGTTCAATTGTGGAAAACTAAAACCACCAGCAGTTTCTCCCTGAGACCCAGGGAACTTATCCAGAAGCCAGACTTGGGGTAAGTCACCAATTCAAAAGGTGCTTTAATCCAAAGATGCTTCCATCGATGAATAATAAGCACCATCAAAGAATATCCTAAAGAGAATGGGAGCTGGTTAATTCAACATCTCCCTCTTTTTAACTTTCTAGAAAAATGCAAAAATATAAGGTAAAACAAAATAATCTGTGTGCCAATGTTCTAACTAAAAGGCAGATGCCTCTATATAAAAGATATAAGGGGGAGTTGCATATGCACAGCAAAAATTGGAGAAAACAGAAAGAAAAAACCTTTGGCCTAAAAACAGAATGTCCTTATCCATGAAACATCCTGCTAGAAAACCAACTACAGGCATCAGACATACATAACTATGTCAACTATGAGATGTATTTTCTTTAAATAAATTTAATAATAAAAAAATGAATATTGAAAAATAATTTATTCAAATGCTTTTGTAGCTTGAAATACCAAGTTAACATAAAATGTTCAAGAGTCAAATTGAAAATGGCTCTTCAAAATACATTATTCAGAGGCCGGAGAGATAGCATGGAGGTAAGGTGTTTGCCTTTCATGCAGAAGGTCACTGGTTTGAATCCTGGCATCCCATATACCCCTTCCCCATCCCCAAGCCTGCCAGGAGCGATTTTTGAGCGTGGAGCCAAGAATAATAACCCCTGAGCGCTGCAGGGTGTGACCCAAAAACAAACAAACAAACCAAACAATACATTATTCAACCAAACATTCACATTTCTGCCAGTGTGGCAAAAAACAAACAGGCAAACAGCCATTTGCTTTACAGGGTTCAATATGAGCCACATAGAGTACCTTTTCTACTTAATTGATAAATGGTGATTTATTTGTCTTAACAACAGTTTTTTGCTTTTGGGGTCATGCAGTGATGCTCGGGGGGTTACTCCTGGTTATTCACTCAGAAATCGCTCCTGGCTTGGGGTACCATATGGGAACCGGGGGATGGAGCCACAGTCCGTCCTATGTTAGCATGTGCAAGGCAAATGCCCTATCGCTTGTGCCATTGCTCTAGCCCCTGTAATACTTTATACGTACTTTCTCACTTACCTCATCTGAATTTTACTTGCTTTGGTTTATTGTAATCTTTACTAATTTGCCATTAAATATTATCTATAAACTTTTAAAGTTACCTTAGTTGCACTGTTTTTCTATTCAAGTCCCTAAGTATTGGTAAACATGTTTGCTGGATCAAGATACTCCCACAAAATTTTAATACAGTATTATACAATGTAAACTCCATAGAATGGTGGAAATTAGGGAACTGTTGGCTTAGGAGAGTGTCAGAGTTTCAAAAACAATCAAAAGAAAATCCACAGAGTTCTACATGTTTATTAATATTTTAATGGTGTTTGTAACTAAATAGCAATTAATTAGTAACAATGTTTTAGCTTTAAACCTATATACCTTTGTCCATTGGAACCTACATAAAACCATGAAAATGTAAAAACAATTTGGTTTTGGAAAACATCAGAAAAGGAAAAACTTGAGCATTTTGGGAAGTGGACCTAAGCTGCAGTGGCTCTCTCAGGAAGTGAAATTGGGCATGAAAGTGTGTTTACTGGAAGTTTACTTTAGCATGCTAATCCCAAGCTAAAGTTAAACACTGGAAAGAATGTTATCGAGCTGAGTAACTATGAGTTGCTGAGTAACGATGGCTCAAGCATCTAAGAAGTACTCTGAGAAACTGTGTTGGCTGTATCTCAGCATCATCCACAAGGACAAAGGTGAAACATTATCCATCCGTTTTCTGCCCCCAAGGATGCATGAAGTGTGTGTGTGTGTGTGTGTGTGTGTGTGTGTGTGTGTGGTGTGTGTGTGTGTGTGTGTGTGAGAGAGAGAGAGAGAGAGAGAGAGTGGGGGCTTCATGACTTTTAGTTTCCATAATTTTACATACTTCAGAGCAGCTGACTGATTTCTAGAGAGTATCTTCAGTAATAATGATACAGAAGTTCAAAAGCCCATCGCAAGAATAAATGTCATCACTAGTGTAAGATGCTCTCAAGTAGCATCTTAATCAAGCTGATAAAGAAGTCAATCAAGAGAATGAGTCTGGAGGTATAATATGCAGACATGCAAACACGTGTGTTTATGTGAGAGCCCTCTTTTAGAAATACTTGAGTCCAATGTAAATATGTCTACATGCTAATAACAGATTCTGGACTGAATCATAGCATCTCTTCTGAACAGTAGACAGAGAAGTAGACCCTCACACCAAAAGACAGCCATAGAGAAACTTTTTAGAAAGCAGAAGAAGCCAAGGATATTTCCATGAGTTAGGACCAAATTTTACATCCTCTGTGATTCTGTCATAGACTTGTAACTGAGTTGAAGGCTTTTTTTTCACCTCTGTTCACAACTTTGGTGTTTGCTACTTATTTTAACTTACCAGTTCTGGCAGAGCTATGCCATCTGTCAGTCTTTTTGTTTTTTTAATTATCTGCAAGTAACTTGCTACCTCAATGCTTTGGGTTATCTAAATTTTATGAACTTGAAGGTAAACTTTGATTTTTCTTCCTACTTTGTCTTGGTTTGCTCCAAAAGGGGTCCACAAAATAAAGGTATGATGGCTGCAAGTAATTTATTTGGTAGATGACACCAGGACGTGCTGCAAGGAAGTGGAGAGTGGGCTAGGGAGGGGAAGGCACTAAGGGGTGGTTGCATGAGCAGGTTACTAATATCTCAGTCAGTCTGGGATGGTTCTCCTCTCAGTGACAGGGAAGCTAGGTTGTCTATGAACTGGTTCTGCATCCTTCCTCTGAAAGACTGCATCCCTACTTGTACTGGAAACCTCAAAACCCATTGTGCTTCCAAATTTTCTAAATGAATCAGAATCTCCCCTGTTCTCCAAGAAATATTCAAATAAAGAAAGCAGAAAGGGAAGGGAAGGAAAGGCAGATGCAGTGAATCTAGAAATCTAGAGCTGCAATGAATCTAGAAAATGAGTGAGAAGACAGATGAATCTGCTTCTTCTATGCACCCTGAAATTATCTTTCAAAGCTAAATCTTCAAACATAGAGCACAAGCAACTGCAACAATCTCCTTCTGGCATTTAGAAGGAAAAATTAATGTCAATTAGGAAAAGTTTAGAAGCAATTAATGTTATCTTTGAAGCAGAGTATTTACTGAATTTTACACACCAAAAATTCAAGATGGCATTAAATTTGACTAATGTAAATCCTCTTTGCTTTAATTAAAAACAAATTAAAAGATAATTAGCATATTTATTCCTCTCCTTTATGTCTGAAGGACTCCACCAGCCAAGGTAAATAGCCACTAAACTCTTTTTTCTTTGATTCTCTTTGTTGCTCTGGATTATCACCATGGTGGAGCCACTGAAAAACAAAAGAGTTTTGGCCCCCTTTCTCCACATAGTGCTTTCCGGTGGAAAAACTAGATATCAATGCCTGAAACCTTGACATAAACGCAGTAAATTTTAATGAGGATAGAAGAGTGGACAATGCAAAAAGGGAGGTTTTCAAGGAAGAACTCAATAGTTTTCTAGATTAACAACTCACACCAACTCTTCCATTTTCCTTTAATTAAAGTATAAACTGTTACATTCAGGGGTTCATCCCTCTCTTTCACAACACCTGGTTCATACAGTCTTTCTTTGAGCCATGCACTTTTCAACTGCTTCACTACATCCCCTCTTTATCTCCCTACAATTTTAGAATTCTCCCTATTTTTCTCTTAGTCGAGTTTTGTCTGAGGGCCCATATCCCAGCATTCTGTGTTATGACTCTCCCTGATCTCTCAAGGGTTGGGGCCCTCCAGTGACTCTCACTTATGGCTCTGTAGGAGCAGCAGTTCTCTCTAGCAGTCCCTTCCTGAACACTATTCAGCACAGCCTCAGGTAGCAACAGTCAGGGGCCCAAGCTAAGAGTAACTTCAGCTCTCATAACCCTTTGCTCACTTTCTCAGGGCTCAGGGCTCCACTTTGTCAAGGCTCTCTTGGTGAATCTCAGTAGTCTGGAGTGGGGGGAATGAGAGGCAACAACAACAACTTCTATTTAACTGCATTTCTGCAGCGACAGCCTCTCTCTGGCAGCAAACCTTAACAAATAATTGCCTAGCTAGCTGCTAGCAATAGCCTCACCTAATAGCAGATTCAGCTAGCAGTCATTTCTGCTCTTTCTCCCTCAAGATGGTGGGGTGACCTCCAGTGTTCCAGAGATCTCTGGGCTCATCTCATCAAGTAGCAGCAACTTTTTTTTAAACAACTGTCCTTGGCTATTAGAGTCTTAGAGAACACTGACATATAGAAAGGAGAACCAAGCCAGAACAAAGCCAAGAACATCCCTTCCTATAAACCCATAGGCAATCACATACAAAAAATATTCCAAGACCTCACTATCTTATCACTGGATCCGATCCCAATGGTGCTGCTATTTTCCTGGGACAATTTCATCACAAATGTACAGGCCATCATGTATACAGACACTCAAGTCTTTCACTCAAGTTCTGGACACCCAAACATGCTACGCGTGTAGACCCTTTAGGCTGAAGCCTCAACCATGGAAAGACGCCTAAACACTTTTATCATAAGCCCCACGAAAATCATACCACTGCCATGGCTTTATAATGCACTGAAAATCAAAGACGTCCCTTTGGTTCTAGACTTATTCATGTAACATGCTTTAAACATACTAGCAGACTTGAAAGAGACCTGAATATTGAACTTGTTCCTCGTGGCAAGTGGGATCACTTATGTGAAGAACATGTTTCAAGAACATGTCGCATACCTCCTTAATATAGAATCATAAAAAAATGTGGACCTGACATAAAGCCATCTTTAGTTAGCAGCATCTATCCAGGAACATGGCTCTTGACTTGTCCAGTCTAGTCTAGAAGAATCAGTAGTAGTCAATTTAAGAACCCAAGCATGACAAGTTAACTGTTCTAAACAGTAGCATTTAGGATGAATTTTCAAATGAATCTATCATGGAGTGCTATGACAATAGTAACTAATATAAATGGTGTTAGTTTTCTTTCCTTTAATTTATTATAATTATTATAGCATATATAGTATAATATATGTAAGTTTAAGTATAGCATGTATAATTGCCATAGATTATTATAAAATAAAAATTTGAATTTGTCTTATGTTTACTGACAAAAATAAGGAACATGGAGTGACTAGAAAGAACCAACTGAAATTTAAATGAGTGGAGAAATTGTGTCTCCACTGCATAGTTAACAGGTAGTATAACAAGGACACCAATCTAGAGTTAAATATCTTTCTAAGCATTCTACTTTACCTCTGGCATGAAGGGGGTGTGCATCTATATACAAGAAAGAATTAATATGCATTATTTATTAAGAGCTTCCATCAATTATTTAGAAAATTCTTTGCAACAAAATTAGTATAAATTATCTATAAATATATGTATATTTATTTCAATATATATTTATAGTTATACAAATGTATACTTATTTCAATGTACAAGATGTTATTAAAATAATTATAAATTGATATGGCTCATAAATTTGAGGGGACTACATATGGTGGCATCTAAGGCTTACTCCTGGCAAGGCTTGGGTACCATATATGATACCTGGAATTAAACATGCATTGCTACATGCAATGCAAATGCCTTACAAACTCTATTATCTCTCTGAACCTCATAAAACTTTAAAAGAATTTTTATATCGGGGCCAGAACAATAGTACACCCAGCAGCTAAGGTGCTTGCCTTGTAAACTGCCAACATGGGTTCAATCCCCAACAACCCCAGATGGTCTTCCTAGCTGACCAAGAAT
The DNA here is from genome assembly GCF_024139225.1 of Suncus etruscus. Taxonomy (NCBI): domain Eukaryota; kingdom Metazoa; phylum Chordata; class Mammalia; order Eulipotyphla; family Soricidae; genus Suncus; species Suncus etruscus. The sequence goes on along the minus strand of NC_064856.1, from coordinate 1,464,440 downwards.
GATCCCTGAATGCTAAGCCCTGATGAAATATTTAATTTGTAAATCATATTTACAAATTTAAGATTGGCTTTAATTACTAAAAATGTAAATATATAAAGCTTTTTTAAATTAAAATACAACTTAAATAGTATTGCCAGGTATAGTAAAAAAACAAAATAACATCACAAAAGAATTTTTAAATGTAGTATTTAATGAATAAGAAAAATAATATCCTCTTCCTCAGGTTGTTGGAGATCAATTTGTCAATATTTACCAAATTTAAAATAACTTTAACATATCTATTGGCATATTAAAATGCTAGCACATGGGGCAAGACCGATAAAACAGTGGTAGGGTGTTTGCCTTGCACGCAGCTGACCTAGGATGGACCCAGGCTCAATTCCTGGGTTCTATACCCAGAGTCCCACATGGTCCCCAAAGCCAGGGGTGATTTCTGAGAGCATAGCCAGGAGTAACCCTTCAATGTCACCAGTTGTAGCCCAAAAAACAAAACAAAACAAAACAAAAAAGTTAAAATGCTAGCATATGTTCAGAAATTTAGGCAGAAATCCTAAAAATGACCATTGGAAGTTATCATTATCAATAGAATTGCAAAGCATACAATGGTAAAAATCAAAAGAATAGTGACATTAAAAGATGTTACCAAAAAACATATTTTAAAAGGAATTAGGAGAAAAATATATTTAATATGAACTTCTTATCATTTATAGTTGAGAATTATAATATGCACCCACTTTCAAATACCTTATAAAACCTCTCAATAAATATCAAAGTACTCTGTACTATTCCCATTGTTCTTTTTTATCTATACCAAATGCATATAATACAAGAAATTAAGTTAAAATAGAGAAAATGGATTAGATAAATGTTTACAATGCTATAGTTGATTTTGTAGTTATATAAGGAAAATAAATCTGACTAAAATTTATTCCATAATAAAAAATTTTTTGAAACAAAAATATTTCCTTATTTTCTGGCATATAAGATGACTGGGCATATAAGAAGACCCCTATTTTTTCCATTAAAATATAGGGTTTGGGCTATATTCGCCATATAAGACTACATCTCCTTTAATACACACTAAATGGAAATCAAAGCAACATAAGAGAAAAATTGTAGAACCCTCAAAGGTTAACAGTATATGGTTAATAAAGCTAGACTTTGGAGTGCCACGATCATTTTACATTTGTCATTTGTAGTGAGTGACTGTAATTTTTTAATTGTGATCTACATTGAGAGCAGGGAGAGGGGGCTCCTCCAAGAGCAGCTGACTAGGGTGCAGTGATTAATAGGACAGCTAGAGAGAGACAGAATGGCTTCTCTGTGTCCCATAAAAGCTGTATGGCTTTATTAGATTTTTTGGAGCTCACTTTTCTGAGTGCTTTGTATATCCTAGATATCAACCCTTTATTTGATGAAAATCACATTCAACTTTTGTTTTGTGTTTGTCCAACTCCTACTTAAATGTTTACACCAATAGATGAATCCAAAATTAGTTGATATATCAGTGTGTTTTCTTTAATTTTCTATCAATGCTCACATAGCTTTCTTTAGAAACTTTCTCCAGAGTTAAACAACTCTGCTATTGCAAGTAATGTAGGCTCCAAAATGAGAAAGGTAATCAAATTCATTGTCTACCTATAGTTACAACTATTCTCCAGTGGAAGCATACCCTGTGAATCAAACACTTTTGTCCACCAGGGCCAAACTATGCATATTATTATAAGCATTTAATTTATTACTGGCAAAGGTAACAAATAAAATTAGCAAATAGTTAATATTCCAATTCTACTGAGACACAAGTTGCGAGAGTATCTTCCTTTTCATTACCAAACCTCATAAATTCAAGAAGCAAAAGCCAAATATGAGTTAGTATATGTATTAAGAAATAGCAAAATTTTAAAATGAGAGCTTGATTACTTTAGAAAAGTTGAGATGGGGTCAGAGTGGTGGTGCAGCGGTAGGACGTTTGCCTTAGATGTGCTAACCTAGGATGGACCTCGGTTCGATCCCCAGCATCCCATATGGTTCCCCAAGCCAGGAGCGATTTCTGAGTGCATAGCCAGGAGTAACCCCTGAGCATCACAGGGTGTGGCCCCAAAACAAAACAAAACAAAAAAAGTTAAGACAATTATGTGTAAGCTTTTAGGGATTGATGTATTAAATGCATCAAATAGCTATAGGGAGCCAATTTCTAATGTTATTAATTAGTAATCAGAATATTCAAAATGAGATTGTTACATGCCAATCTATACCCACTAGATTGGGGAGAAACTTCAAGCATGATAAAACCATGACCATCCAGCATCACTGCTGATAAATTTGAATTGCTATTTATGCAATATATAAAATAAATTATAAAGTATATATAAAAATTACCATAAATTATGAATAACATGATACAGAAAGTTTATTTCTAGGCATAAACACTATGGAAATATTTGAACTTGTACATACAAAGTTATATACAAACATGAAGCAGCATTGCTTTGTGCTACAGATACTGGAAAAACCAATAATAAGATTTATTTAAAAGGATGTAGTGGGCAAACAATAACATGATATAAAACTATTAGTGTATATTTTAATTATGTTCAAGGAACTTTAAATAAACGCATGTGTATATGTATTATTAATTTTATACTCAAAGAAACTGTAACTAAACATATTGACAAAGATATATTTCAACGAAAAGATATTAGAAGAAAAATGGTCCAAATTATATATACCGTTCTTTATTTTCAAGTTTTCAAGTTCTAATGCACAATATTCACTATGTTATTCTTTGGAAAGCACTCGTTTAAAGAAACACAAATTTTTGTTTTTTATTTTAATTGTAGCTTAAGTAACATGTTTACAACAGTGTCAATGTTCAATGGTCTTGATGCGTAAAGTTAGTACATTCAACCATACCAAAGTGCCCCAAACCTTCTACCAAGACCTAAGTCACTTCCGATCCATTTCTTCCTTTCCCCACCTTCCCATTCCCACCCTTGCCTGGGAACCTGAGGTTTGCGATCCAAGTCCAAGGATTTCCTTGCTGTGAGCCAAACCTGTCCGCTAGACGCCAGCGCCTGCAAACAGATCCTTCGTGGATTTTCGGGAAAAAAACCCGCGGGGAGAGAGTGGGTACACGGATGGCGAACGACGGAAAATATGTTGTAGAAATGAATGAAACCACGCAGATTGCATGGGGACTCTCGTTTACAGAAACGGAGACATTTTTATTTTCTGAGCTAGCTGTATTTTAAAGGTTAGAGGCTTGGAAGGCAGATGCAAATTTTAGGCATCAAAGAGACTGGGGAAAGAAAAGGAGGACTCTAGCTTAAATTAGCATATAAAAGAGTTGAAACTGAGGGTGAAAAGGCCAGCTTGTTTTGGGTTCCCTTGTTTTGGGTAAAACAGGAGGAAAAGGTAATTTTCAGGTGGACTGTTTCAGAGTTTCGGGGAAACACTGAAGATTACAGAGGAAAAACTGAAAATTGCTTCGTATTGAGTAAACAGAGAAAAACTGAAAATTACTCTGTTTTGGGTAAACAGAGCAAAAAGTGAAAATTACTTCACTCATGAGCTAAGTTGAAAAACCAGTTCTTGGCACCAAGGTAGTTTTGACAGTGGGAGACTTTTGGCTGGATTGATTGCTGTTCTAGTAGAAAGAATTTACTAAGGCCTGATTTCTAATATAGGTTAAAAATAAAGAGACAAATAGTTACAGCCCTTATGAAATTATGTCCAAATAATCCACGCAAAGGGTCAAGTGATTTTGACTACTCTAAGCGGGCCTTTTTGGCAGATAATTTCTTTCTCAGGAGGGCACTCTACCTTGTGGTGTGTGCCTCTTCTGAGTGGGGTGTGACATTTCCTCATTGTTCCCTCTCTCTCTCTATTTTCACTATCACTTCACTATATCACACATGAATGAGATCATTAACTATTTGCCCTGTTTCTTTTTACTTAGTTCACTTATCCTGGCCCACGTTATCACATGTAACTTGATCTCATGAGTTGGAACAAAACGTTTTTCAAAGGCAAGCAAGTGGGCCTGAGCAATAGCACAGCAGTAGGACGTTTGCCTTGCATGTGGCCAACCTGGGACCAACCGGGGTTCTATTTCCTGGCCATCCCATATGGTCCCCGAGACTGCCACCAGCCAGGAGTCACCCCGAGCATCGCTGGGTGTTGCCCAAAAACAAAAACAAACAAAAAAAAAAACGCAAGGAAAATACTAGTACAAAATTCATAATCACCGTTAATTCTTAGGACAGAAAAATGACAATGAGTTAATGGGAAAAAATACACAGGGAATGATTTAAAGGTCCTTTAGCATTATTTCAATTAGCAATGATTGAATAAAACTCATTTTCCTCACCAAATAGTACCTAATAAACTTTTAAAGTGGGTAGAACTAAGATAGGATTGTGGTGGGTGAGTCATTCCTTTTTCCTCGAGGCCCTTACACAGCCTTTGCCAAAGCATGAGTTTTACATTCACATAAATAAAAGTTTTCAGTTTTCTTCAAGATAAGGCATTAAGGACTTACGGTTGACTCTGAATTTAAAGTTGGTGATCCACCTACCACATCTGTGTGATTTCAGCTATCTTCGGCCTATTTTAGAGTTTCAATGCAAATATTTTAAAGCATATGTGTCCTAGATGTGAGGAAACTTCACTGGAAGATAGCCAAGAATGAAATGATTTCCCTGTATCATTGCGTTGAAACTGATTTGATCACATACTTTCATTTTCGTGTGAATTTTATTTCCCAGTTACTTCTGGCTCTGCCTTCAGGAACCACTCCTGGCGGCGCTCAGAGGACATGAGGGGATGCCAGGGGTCCAACTCGGGTGGCCCATGTGCAAAGCAGGCTGCACTCTTGGGTTAGTAGCTCTCTGCCAGCCTCTCTACTAGCAGGAAGTCCCCTGCCTGGCCACCTGGCTAGGCTAGGCTGGGCTTCTGGCAAGAGCAGGGCCATCTAGTGGACACCGGGGGCCTCTGGGTGCTCCGTCCCGCTCCCGCCCCGGTTTGGTTGCCCTGGCAGCTGGGAGTTGCATGGCAAGAGCTCATAATCGCCCCAGTCTCTGGTGCCAGCCCGCCCTGGCGCCTCTCCAGCTGGGCTCTCAGCCTGTCGCCTGGAGACACACTTGGCCACTCACACTCTCGCCTGCTCTGCCCAAGGGGACACCACTCCCGCCACGCAGGGCTCCTGGAACCCGAATCCACGACTCGGGGCCCGCACTGAGAGGCAGAGAACCAGAGGCGAGGGAGTGCCCGCAGGCCCAGGCTTGCCGGTGCCCAACTGAGCGCCTCCCCACACTAAGAGGTGAGCCTGGCACCTTAGTCCCTGCCACCTCCCTGGCCCATTTCCTGAAAAGATTTTCCTCCCACCCTCAAATAGAAAGCGTGCCTATGGGGGAGCTCACACCCACTGGTTTGCTTGATCCTAGTAAACTCGATCCTATTTTCTTCCCTAAAACTTCCTGGGTCTGTTACTCCTTTTTCACCCACGACGCAGAGCCTAGCTAGGTCATCTGCCTTGTGCAGGCTTCTCCAGTTTGCCAATGATGCACAGGGGAAGTATTAGAGACTACAACTCTTTCTCACCTCCATTCCTATCTTCTTTCCTTCAGACTAAATTTGCCCCTCCATTTCCTTTTTTGAAGCCCCTCCATTTCCTAAGGAGTCTCCTTTATTGCACAGTTAGTTGCCTTTTAGAAATACTTATGCTCTTTGGGACTGGCGAGGTGGCGCTAGAGGTAAGGTGTCTGCCTTGCAAGCGCTAGCCAAGGAAGGACCGCGGTTCGATCCCCCGCCCGCTGTCCCACATGGTCCTCTCAAGCCAAGGGCAATTTCTGAGTGCTTAGCCAGGAGTAACCCCTGAGCATCAAACGGATGTGGCCCGAAAAACAAAACAAAACAAAACAAAACAAAAAAAAAGGAAAGAAAAAAAAAAAAGAAATACTTGTGCTCTAGGAATCTCTGGCCATCATCTGGAACCACACTCCCACCCCCTGAGGATATTGTTCTCTTCAACTATGATTGAGCACATCCATCAAGATGGCTAGATGACTGTACCTAGGGGCCATCATGTGGTTGAGGTAGAGTAAATGCAGAGGTTTGCAGCAATGCTCAGAGATGCTCTGCAATTTAGAAAGAACTCAGGAAAAGAGGACACTCATTTCCTCCCAAGGAATGAATGAGATTCTTGGTCATGTTGGAAGTTTATTGTGAAGGAAACTGCACAGGTAAGACCCTAGTCTTGCAGCACGGTATAGTTTGATTTTGGACCACACCCAGTGGTACTCAGGGGTTACTCCTGGCTGTCTGCTCAGAAATAGCTCCTGGCAGGCACGGGGGACCATATGGGACACCGGGATTCGAATCAACCACCTTTGGCAAACGCCGCTGTGCTATCTCTCCAGTCAGCACTGTATAGTTTGAGCAAGCCACACAGCTGGCCAATTTACTACTAAAATCATTGTTGAAGCATGGCTGGAACAAGCCAGAAGCTGCTAATGCTTATTCAGCGCTGTCCTCTCAGAGACAACATTGATGTCTTTGATATGTCTCTTTCTACACCAAAGTGTCATTGATGTTACCAGCAAAATTAATTAGCTATGAACTAGTTGGGTTGCAGCAATAGAATTAATAAACTTCCAGGTAGCATGTTATCATCTTCTTATGTGACATGCATGCATATTCAGTGTAATAACAATCAAAATAATTAGCATTCTGGTAATTAAAATCCATATCAAGCAGCTAAAATTACAAGCAGAAGAGGCCACAAAGATAACTTCTGCAGCAGATCAGAACTTACTGGGATCTCTAGCCTGAACATAGCTCTAGCATGCTGTGTTATCTGAACACATAACATAACATCGACTAGATGTTATGAAGATATCAAAAGGGAGAAGAGGTTAAAGCAATTATGATTGTGGTGCTCTAAGCCTCTTGATTGCAAAAGTGCCAGCATAAAAGGTGGATAGAAGCTCAGAGACCAAACAGCAGAAACAAGGATAGGAAGTAAGTGAAAACACTACCATTGGTTGGTGGTCATTGCTTTTCTCATTTGAAATATTCTCCTTGCCTTCACCCAGACCAGGATGCTCTGCAATTGTGTAGACTAGTTTCAGATTTATCTACTCAGTTATGCCCCTGCTACTCTGAATATTCTAACTCACTCTTCCAAACTCCCTTACTAATCAGGATCTGATCCTGAGCAACTCAACTCAACCAAAGGTGTCCAGATGGTTAAAGCAGAATTCTGGGGATTTTCTCTGTTCCTCTATGCATCAATTCTTCTGTCAATTTATGAGAAAACACTTAAATGCCTCAAATAAACAATAAGCAGGTCTATGGAGAAATTGTAATAATCACGCAGTTACTTTTTATAAAGACTTTGTATAAGTAACAATTTGTAATTGAATGTATATGTATTTTATTTCCTCAAAAGTTAAAGTTTTTCAGCAATCAAGAACATTTAAGGAGTTTTATTTCATTATGTATAAAGCAAAACAGGAATGAGGTAATAATGTGATTACAGTATAAATATCACCAATGGAAATTTTGGGCGAACAGCACTCCATGCAGAGGGGAAAAAAGTTCCAAAGGCAAGAATAAGTTTTATTTCCATAATTAGAAAGGTCAGTATTACTGGAATTCACTAAATCAAGTTTTATAGAGCCTAAATTAGCCTATAAGTATAAAGAGCAGGGCACTTGGCTTACATATGCAACCCAGGCTTGGATTCTGGCACCACATAGAGTACCCCCAGCCTCAATCAGAGTGTTGCTTGAGGGGCCTGAGCAGTGGCACAGCAGTAGGGCATGCCTTGCATGCAGCTGACCCAGGATGAACCTGGGCTCAATCCACGACATCCCATATAGTCCCCTGGTCCAGGAGCGATTTCTGAGAGCAGAGTGAGGAATAACCCCTGAGCATTACTGGGTGTGCCCCCCCAAAAAAGATGCCTGAGCACATAGTCATGATTAAGCCCTGAGATCTGCTTGGTATGATCCCCAAACTACACCAAAAAAAAAATCAATATTTATGAGAGGTCAGAGGTCAGAGGTCAGAGTTCATAGAGGATTTCTGTTTTGTTTTGGTTTTTTTATTACAATGTAGGTCATTGGAATTCTTTTAAAATATTGTTTGGAGAGAACATTCTGTCATTAATTCAATGTTCTATAAATTAATAGAAATTAAATTCTGTATCATATTTATGTTATTGAAACAATCGTGATCTATAGAGTCCTTCATAGTTGAATTTCATATGTACAGAGAGTCAAGGCCTTTCCCACCACCAGTGGTGACCTCCCTCCACCAATAAACCCAGAGTGCATCCTATACCACCACCCTTTGCCTGCTGGTTTATACCATCTTTATAACATTTTAACTACAAATAATGGTACATATTACTGCAGAACTATATAGCAAGGAGCTCAAAAACTTACCTTAGCAATTAGTGTCAGCCTTACCTTCATGGATAAATGGGAAGATCATACAGAAAGGAAGATAAAATGAGATAAAAAAAACATTGCAAATAAGAGTTCTAGATTTCAGCAACCAAACTTAAGTAATGTACCTGTTTAGGTAGCAGTCTGGTGGAGATTGCTATTAAGAGGGAACTTGTGGAAACTAATGGAGGGAAACTGGTGGGAATGGTTCTGTAATATTGTATGTCTAAAACTCAACTGTGTAATCTTTATGTTTTTTGTTTTTGGTAAGGGCCACACCTTGTGACGCTCAAGGGTTACTCCTAGCTATGCTCTCAGAAATAGCTCCTGGCTTGGGGGAACCATATGGGACACTGGGGATCGAACTATAGTGGTAGGTCCTAGGCTAGCGCGTGCAAGGCAGACACTTATGGCTTGCGCCACCTCTCTGGCTCCTCAACTGTGTAATCTTGTACCTCATGGTACTTTAACACAATAAAATAAAAAAGAAAACTTTAAAAATATATTGCATAACAAATCTAGTATTGATTATGATAGACTATTTTTCAAATGCTTTAATTTTATATTAGCTTTGGGGGGTGGTTTGGGCCTTACCCAGTAACTCTTAAGCACTTGGGGAACCATATGGAACATTGGGGGATCGAACCACAGTCCATCCTAGTCTAGCATGGGCAAGGCACATGTCTTACCCTAGTGCCAACACACCAGCCCCTTTATTAGTTATTTTTATATATGTAAATTCTACTTTCATGAATGGCTTGCAGTAAATTATGGCATTGTGTCAGAAAAGTGAAAGACACTCTTGCAATAATTTTCAGAGACAAAAGAGAGGAGGGCTGGAAATTACAGCTCACTTCATGAAGTTCACCACAAAGAGTGATGAATGCAGTTAGAGAAATAACTACATTGAGAACTATCCTAACAATGAGAATGTATGAGGGAAGTAGAAAGCCTGTCTAGAGTACAGGCGGGGGTGGGATGGGGAGAAGGGAGATTTGGGATATTGGTGATGGGAATGTTGCACTGGTGATGGGGGGGTGTTCTTTACATGACCAAAAACCAACCACAAGCATGTTTGTAATCAAGGTGTTTAAATAAAATACTATTTAAAAAATATCTTTTAATAAAGTTCACAGAGTTAACTTTGAGGCTTTTTTTGTTTTTGTCTTTTGTGTTGTAGTGTTTGTTTTGGTTCAGAAAAACATTTTCAAGGAGCTGGTCAAGAATGGCTGTAGCAGATAAAAGACTTGAGAACTTGCAAATCTATAAAGTTCTTCAGTGTGTTCGGAACAAAGACAAGAAACAGATAGAGAAGTTGACCAAGTTTGGATACCCTCAACTCATTAATTTCACGGAGCCCATCAATGGACAGAGTGCTCTACACTTGGCCTGCGTTTCCAATGATATTGATATGGTTACCTTTCTCCTTAGCCTTGGGGCCCACCCTGATGTGCAAGACCGGATGGGCTTTACTCCAACAATGAGGGCTGCAGAACTGGGTCATGAATTGTCATTGGAAATATTAGCAAAGGCAAATGCTGATATGACTATAGTTGATAATGAAGGAAAAGGTAAAATCTCCAAATATCCTATCCAACAGATGCATTTCAATCAACTAGAAATCAATAAAATGAACCAGTTTGCTTTCCCACCTGAGAAGTAATGATTTACAGTTTTAAGTGAAAGGCTCAATTCTATTTTTTCCTTTTAAATACTGTGATTATGAAGTTGTTCATAATTTTACAATATACATCACCTTTCACACATGAATCTTTTCTGCCACTAATGTCCCCAGTTTCACTCCCCAACCCGCCCCCTTGCATACCTCCAGGGGAGGTATCATATCCTCCCTCTTTTCCTTTTACTGTGCATATCACTTTATCTCCACTCAACACCCTGTTGTCCAAAGTGATCATTTCCAATTCTCATTATGATAGTAGTCCCTTTTCTACTCTAACTGCACTGCTCTCATTGTTTCCTTTGAAGTACAGAAACTTTTCAGTTTAATATAGTCAATTTGTTCCTCTTTGCTTCTATTTGCTTGGTCAGTGATGTTTCTTCTTTAAGATGTAAAAGGCTATATATATTCTTAATGCTATGTCTAAAGACATTGTAATTGGATAATGCTATTGGTATATCTTATCAATTCCAGCCCCGAGATATTTCTCATTTTAAAAGAAGAAAGTAGATTTGTATATTATGTCATAAATTATATAATGTCTCCTTTGAAATAAAAGAATCTCACCATTTTCGTTTTCAATTTAGAACTTTATGTGATACAAGACTTAGAACAAAATGGATTTTGTCTCTTTCTCATCAGTAGGAACCTAATGTGTATTTGGAAATTTTGGAGGACTAAAGTGGATCCTGTTATTAATCCTCAACTATCTAGAATAATTTTAAATATGTTAGAAAATATGATTTGATTAATGAGGGCTTAAAATATTACATATATTTATTTCCTGTATTCATATGGTTTTTGTTTTATTTTTCTGAGTGGCTTTTTCTTGTTGTATTTTCTAAATTTAAGTTTGTTCTCATTTCTTTATAGATTTATACACATAATTTTAATTTTAAAATACATTTATAAGAAGGGTAGTAATTATTTCCTTTTCCTCCCTGACAGTACCCAATTTGGTAAATTCTAATCATCTTAGTTATGGAAAAAAAACTTAAACTATTTTATCTTCCCCTTCTTCCCTCCCAGATCTTTGCTAAATACATTTTTATATTATTAGTTATAATACTTTTCTATATCTAGAACCCTCGGGTGATTTAGTCTTGGTTCTTCAGTTCAAAATATTTGTCACTCTTTTTAGTCACATATTCCTTATTGATTTCACAGATCCCTTCTGTAGTTCACTCTTTGGGCTTGCATCTTCTAATTTATTTAAATTGATATGCCCATTTTCGGGGGGGAGTTGGGTCACACTGGGCCGCGCTCAGGAGTTACTCCTGGCTCTATGCTCAGAAATCGCTCCTGGCAGGCTCAGGGGACCATATGGGATGCCAGGATTTGAACCACTGACCTTCTGCACACAAGGCAAACGCCTTACCTCCCTGCTACCTCTCCGGCCCTGATATGCCTATTTTTATATAAACAATCCACTTGTAAAAATTCCTAATTCCCAAGTGCCACTGTAGAGGTAGGTAGGTCCTTTAATTATTTAAATACATAATTGAATGTAGCTGTGGCAAGATCTTGAGACTCACTTGACAGAAATTTTCTCTTAGTAGATGACTTAATTTTTTATATTGGGGGGCACATCTGGCAGAGTTCAGTGCTTACTCTTGGCTCTGCACTCAAGAATCACTTCTGATAATTTCGGGGGAGTATCTGGGATTCAGAAGATGAAACCTGGGTTCTCCAAATGCAAGCCAAGTACCTGACCTGCAGTACTCTCTCTCTGGCCTTGATAACTTGATTTTCTTTCTTGGGTGTTCACAGGATACTTTCTTTACCTAACTATACCAAGGAATATCCTAATTATTTTTACTAATTTTTTCTGAAAAGTAGTATGTTCTTTCAATATTTTTGTCAGACTTTCATTTCAGAAAGTTTACTTCCGTCTCTTTATATATTTTCTGTTTGATTTGACCTTTCTTCATTGAATGCCAACTTAATTCATCTTAATCTTTTCAATTTAGGCCAATGATTTAAATATTTTACATAGTCTAGATTACAGATAATTTTAAATGATCTCAATTATATCAAGTTTTTTTTTTCATTTTGGCAATTACTGATCTCCTTTATCTGCTTTCAATTTGACTTTCATTTATTTAGTGGCTTTATATTTCTAATTATATATATTTTTTATTTAGGGAGGAACACCCTCTAATGTTTAGAGGTACTCCTAGATTTGCACTCAGAAATTCTTCCTGGAAGTGGTGTGGGGAACAGTGTGGGATGTCTGGGATAGAATCCGGGCTGGTCATGTGCAAGACAAGTGCATTGTACTATCACTTTGGCTCCAGTGGTCTATTATTTCTGTATAATTTTAATTTTATTTAGGAGCACATGTAGTAATACTGGATGTATGTTTCAGGGTCACTTCTGTTGTGTGTCAAATTGTATTGTACCATAGATTTACCCAGTCCCTTTGTCTTTTTTTTTTTTTTTGGTTTTTGGTTTTTGGGTCACACCTGGTGGTGCTCAGGGGTCACTCCTGGCTGTCTGCTCAGAAATAGCTCCTGGCAGGCTTGGGGGACCATATGGGACACCGGGATTCGAACCAACCACCTTTGGTCCTGGATCAGCTGCTTGCAAGGCAAACGCCGCTGTGCTATCTATCTCTCCGGGCCCTACCCAGTCCCTTTGTATAGCAAGCATGCACTTAGTCTTTTGATCTGTTTCTCCAGTGACGACCATTTAAATTTTTTTAACTAAATTCTGACTCAATTTTGTTAATTTTTTCTATTTATTTTCTACTTAATAGTTACATTTTCAATTTATCTTCTATTCTTCTAAAAGTTTGTTTTTTACATCTTGGTCTATCTGCACAGTTATTTTAGAAAAACTAGTACTAATTTCTTTGCTATCTTGTCAATAGGTTAGTCAATTAGTCTAAATGGTATCTTATTCTAGTAGATAGTTCTTACTTTTATTATTTGAATCCTCTTATCCAACTCCTCCCATTGGCTACTTATGGTTTATTTTGTTGTTTGAATAAGTCTTCTAAAAAAATAAGATCATGACAAACGCGGTTTGGGGTTTAACTTTTACCCACCATCCTTAACAACATTTTACCCTAAGATAGTAACAATATTCTTAATCCAAGTATATTTTGGAAAAATATCCTAACTGGTTCTCAGGAGACTCAAGAATCCCTCCTGGTAATTTTCAAACATTAAGACTGATGACTCAATGCAAGGGACTAGGGATATGATACCATTCAGGTACTATGATGCTAGAAATTATACAAGAATACTTGGGTGCTTCCAGATCTGCATACAAATATGCTCAGGAACCATGTGGTTCTATGGATTGGTTTATTACATGGAATGCTCATGCTTTAACCTCTGTATTATCTTTCAAGACTTTATTATACATTTTTGACATGATTTTCTTAAGGACAAGTATCTATCAGGTCCTAGAAAAGGAAACTCTTAAATACAATTTCTTTCTTGTGCTGGCTTTGGCAGCACATATACTAAAATAGGAATGATACAGAGAAGATTAGCATGGCCCCTGCACAACGATGACATGCAAATACAGTTTCTCTCTCTTTAGTGGATCAAAATTATTTTCTAAATGGCAGAACATTCAAAATGACAGAGTTCCCTGCCAATGAGTTTTACTCCTCACTACTACTTTACTTATAGCCTGCATTTTACCATTGGTCTCAGAGAGCACCAAGGGCCATCGGTAGCCATCTGACACATTTCAAGAAGCAACTCCTCTTGGGCATTTATAGATTAAAAGATGTTGAATGGCTTGTCTGTGTGTTTTGTGTTGCATGTGTGTTCTACTTCTTATATATTCTGTATTCCTTTTCTCCTTCCCTTTCCCATTATCATTGCTACCGCTGCTTGCTGATGTTGTAACTCAGGTGCACTTGTATGTTAAACTTGATAAACTACATGGTGAACTCACATTTTAAACTGTGATAGCTAAAAAAAAAAGAACTGTGATAGCTGCTAGCAGTTACCATAAACATCAGGTTGTGGTGCCCCACACACACTCTTGTATGCCAATCTTGAAAGGGGCACACGTACTGCACTCACATTCTAAACTGAAACAGATTTATCACATTTGGTTGTGATTGTCTGCTATCAAAGTTGAGATTTTTTTCCTATCTATCTATCTATCTATCTATCTATCTATCTATCTATCTATCTATCTATCTATCTATCTATCTACCTACCTATCTATCTATCATCTATCTTTCTATCTGTTTGTTTAGGTTTGGGAGACACACTAGGTGGTGCTCAGAGGTTACTCCTGGCTCTGTGCTCAAAAAATCACTGCTGGCATTCTCAGGGGACCATAGGGGATTTTAGGAATCAAACCCCAGTTCTTCCTGGTCAGTAGCATGCAAGGCAGATGCCCTACTGCTGTGCTATCACTCCAGCCCTGAGATTTTAACTTCTTTTTTTTTTTTTTTGGTTTTTGGGCCACAATTTTATTTTTATTATTTTCTGTTGATGTTTCAATTTGCTACAGAAGGGTAGCCAAAACAAATATTCCTGTCTCCTTCCTACTACCTTTAACTAGAAAATAGTGAATCTTAATATATTTCTTTTTTCTATCAAATTTAATTATATAAATACTATTAAGTCCCTTTTGGGAATTTTATTTTTCTGCAGGTATTTTGTTCTATTGCATTTTACCTACTAAGCGGCATTATCGATGTGCACTGATTGCCCTGGAGAATGGCGCAGATGTCAACAATTCTTCCTATGAAGGAAAGCCAGTATTCTTTAGAGCCTGCGAAGAAGCACATGATGTCAAAGCTCTGTGCCTGAAATTTTTGGAAAAAGGAGCCAATCCAAATTCTACGTACCCAGTATGACTATTTCTATGGTTATAAATATTCTTTCTTTCAGTTATACATAATCTCAATGGCATGATTTTTGCATTTAAATGGGAAGAAATTGTTCTGTTATCATAGATTTTTCATTTCTACTCAAAAAATCTTTTAAGTTCTTACAGTTTGATGTACTTCATTATGTTTGCTGTTATGATTTTAAATTTATTTCCTAATTAATTGGAAAAATGGTATTTATTATTTAAAATGTCAAAAGATTATTTTAGAAAATAAAGATATCTGATATGTTTAATATATATTATATTTACATATTTATAAATATATTTTATAAATAAAAATTATATTCTCTGAAGGAAAAGTATTTTTCTCATTGAACTTGTCCCTTTTGCTTACATTACTCATTCGGCTAATTTTATTGTTTTCTTACTGTGTGATCGTCAATTCCACACAGCAAAAATAAATTTTCTTTCATTTAAAGCACCTATATCTAAATTTTAGCATATGTTTTAATTTTTATCACATTTTCTTCTTTACAAGAAATTCTTTTATTACATTTTTTCATAGGCATCTGATGTAGTGTTGATTGATTTTAGAAGTCTATATTTTTACTCTTGACCTATTGTTCTGGACATTAACTTTATTTTTCATATAACACAAAATTAAAACAAAGAAGTAAATATGTCAGTGTTACTATTGAGGTAAAATAGATTTGATCATCCATACACACTGTATTTATTCTAAGCATTATTTATATTCAGGTCACAGGTCGCACAGCATTAATGGAAGCATCTCGAGAAGGAGTGACAGAATTAGTTCGAGGAATTTTGGAAAGAGGAGGGGAAGTGAACACGTTTGATTTTAACAGATATCATGCTGCACATTTTGCTGCCAAAGGAGGCCATTTTGATGTAATAATTGACTCAAATATTTCTGGTTATGAAGTTTCTCTCCCTTCCCCCAAAATGCTTAAATATCTTATTTGACTTGTTTTTCCTTATTATCACTAATCTACATCCCTAGCTTCAAAATATAATTTTTAAGATTTATTCTAGTTCTTACTCAGCTCTATTTGTAAACTCACCCCTTTAATATTACTAATAATAGTTTAAGATATGTCTTTAATTAATGACATTAAAATGTTTTCTCAACAAAGTAATGCTTTCATTATACATTGCAGCCTCCAAAATACGGTGTGATTTGATTGTGGAAAGAACATGGCCATTATACTCTTATCTCCCTGCTGTTTATATGCATATAATGATCTGTCTAAAATCTTTAACTTCAATTTCTCTCACTATCTAAAGATATTGGCAAAGGGTATTTATAGTTACAATAATTTCAAATACAAATATGTAATGTGACTATACTATTGTCTTAAATGGAAGTTTTAAGAATTACATTTTAAATTTCTATATTCAAGTTCCTTTGCCTTAATAGATGTCTTTGATTTTGTCATTGAGTCTCTTCTATAATAAAGTCATACATCATAGGGATCACAATTGGACAAAATGTCCTCTATCTGTGCTAGACAATGTAGTATAATACTGTAGTCACTGTATCTTTTATTATTTAAAATGTTTAAAGTAAGTGACTGAGTTTTTTTAATGTCTATTTATTTTAAATAGCCCAATGTAACTAAGTACAGGCACTCTTTGGGGTAGCATGGTGCTAAGTTTAGATCTTAATTCGGTAAATGTACATTGCTTTTCCTCTACAATATACACTATTTATTTTTGCAGATTTTGAGACTTCTTTTTGCATACAATGCAGACCTGGGGTTGATTGCAATGGATGGGAACACACCACTTCATCATGCTGCCATGGGTGGTTTTGCAGATTGCTGTAGATATATAGCCCAGCGAGGTAAAATTGTCTAACAATTTTATGCTTAAATTATACATGATTTGGGGCCGAAGCAGTGGCACTGAGCGATAAGGTCTCTGCCTTGCCAGCGCTAGCCTAGAACAGACTGCAGTTTGATCCCCCGGCGTCCCATATGGTCCTCCCAAGCCAGGGGCGATTTCTGAGTGCATAGCCAGGAGCAACCCCTGAGCATCACTGGATGTGGCCCAAAAACAAACAAATAAATATATATTATATGTCATATAAATATATAATATTTATATATTAATATATAAATATAATATAAATATATATACACATGATTTATCCTTGTCAATGGGGAGAGGTATGAGCTTATAACCTGTTGCTGCTATCATTTTTGCTAGCCCTAGCTCACTTGTGTGTAAAAAGAAAATTGAACATTTTTCTTATACTGCTTCTATTAAATCTTGAATGTGGATTTAAAGGTACTGAACAGCAATCTCCCAAAATATTTTTACCTTATTGTTAAAATCTAAAGGAGATATTCTAGCCTTTCAGTTACTAAAATGTTGAGAATTGACTTAACTCCTTTATGTATGTTAGCATCAATTCAAAATAGAAACAAACCCTAAAACAAGCATGTCCTCTAGTCTGTATACTTAATTTAAGAAAGATTTTGTTTCAATTGCAAACGTATTTCATGAATAAGTAAGAAAATTATTTAGGGAGAAACATGAACCAAAACAAAAATGTGAAGAATAGAGATGTAAGTAAAAATTTAGATGATTCAGTACCTTATTTATTAGGGTTATAAACTATATTAAGTATAGTTTAATGTTTACCTTAAGATAATAATGTTAGGAGCCAGAGAGCTAATAAAGCAGGTAAGATGCTTGTCCTGCTTGTACCTGACCCAGGTTTGACCCAAGTACTGCCAAAAAAGTCAAAAATACAAAAGATGATCATATCAGTTAGTTTTAAATCAGTGTTGTACAATGCTGATTATGCAGTGCCTCCTAAGGGTTCTGGAGCAATCTATGAGGCAATGGTAGCTTTGGATGCCATCTGGGGATTCTTGGTTTTCATGAAGAATGTAGATTTCCATGCACATGGTAAGAACTTTTTTTTTTTTTATGAAAAGAGGGTGGAAAGTCAAAAAAAACTTTGACACCTCTAATTTAGAGATCTGGGTTCTGTTTGGGTATTAAGACTATTTTGATTGAAAGTTTCACACTTGCTTCTTTAGAAATAGAATTGTATTCTGGTGAACTTTATACAGTTTCTAAATAAAAGGGTAAAGTTCAATTCCAATTACTCTAATATTTTAGGATGTGACCTGAAATGGAAAAATTTAGAACATAAAACGCCCAGAATTCTTGCTAAGGATGGTGGCTTCAAGGCAGCAAGCAAAGAAATACGTCGAGCAGAGATAATAGCTAATAAACTGGCCAAGCCTGGAGTCAAAAATCTGAATCCTATTTGGGCCCTTCGACTACATGACTGGTCAGTAGAGCATGAGTCTTTCCTTCGGGAAGCCTTTGCCTTTGTGGATCGGGGCGATGGAACAGTAAGCAAGGAAGATTTTGTGCTGACTCTGGAGGAGAGGCAAGACTTTGTCACCTCAGAACAGCTGGGTACCATAGCTCAGCTTCATGAGAAAACCCGAGGAGGTGGGGTGAACATCGATGAATTCTTCAAAGGAACCAGTTACTTAGGCAAGACTTACGTCTTGAGCTCCTTTGGGCCTAAGAAAAAGAAAAGGGGGGCAGGGAAAAAGGGAAAGCAAGGCCGGTTTGTTATGCCGCTGCCAATCTGCGTCATCCCTGATGAGGTATTCCCGCACCGAGATGGTGGCCCTCCTTACTACCTGATTGAGACCTACAGGAACATAACGGACTGTAATCGGTTCAACCGAGATCATCCACCAGAACACCCCATTCAGGATGACTCTGCATGGTACATTGATGAGCCCACGCTGGAATATTCAAACATCAATTATATCACCAGGGCCGGAGACCTGGTTTCTCTGAAAAAAGCATTTGAAAAAGGAATCCCGGTGGATATGAAGGACAATTATTACAAAACTCCACTCATGACTGCATGTGCAAATGGAAATATAGAAGCTGTCAAATTTCTTCTTGAAAGGGGGTATGTTTCGTGGTTGAGTGTGACCCTTTTAAGGACATAAAAGAAATGCGTAGGAACCACTCAAGAATTTAGTAGCATAAAGATAATGTTTCATTCCTGACCTCTGAATTATAGATAAAGCCTAAATGGGGGACCAAGTCCATAGGAACATAGAAGTGTTGTGTACACAAAATTTGTTGTTTACAACTATAAACAAAGTGAATGAAGGTTAATGCAATTTCCTTGAGGGTGGGGGCAGGTGGAGAAGAGAGATGAACCTTTGAACTGAGTATTGTTGACTTCTCTAGATAAGCATAGAGCTTACTAATATGGATATGAGCTTAACTTATTTTTGAAATTTAAGACATTTTGTGCTACCGGTGAAAAAAATTATCATACTCCTACCTGCAACCAATTGTAAGTGTTGATATACAGGAAATCCCTAGACCTTCATCATACTTTGCCTCAGAATGTTTGTCTGTCAGTGGGAACCTAAGTGAAACAAGTAATGTAAGGGGCCATAAAGTCTAGGCATATGCTTCATTGTCTCCTCCAGACAGAACATCTTCTCCTTTGTATCTTGGTAATTACTTTAATAAATAAAAAGCATGAAATTTAAATTTAACTTTTTTTTTTTTTTGGTTTTTGGGCCACACCCGGCGTTGCTCAGGGGTTACTCCTGGCTGTCTGCTCAGAAGTAGCTCCTGGCAGGCACGGGGGACCATATGGGACACCGGGATTCGAACCAACCACCTTTGGTCCTGGATCGGCTGCTTGCAAGGCAAACGCCGCTGTGCTATCTCTCTGGGCCCTAAATTTAACTTTTTTAACTCAAGTGATTACATAGATTTGACTCCTTTTACCCATTCCAAGGAGTTAAATAATATGGCCATGGTTTCTAAGTCATTGCATGCCACAAGCTTCTCATTTATATAATGGGGTTATAGGAAAATTCAGTTCACAGAACTTGTTAAAGATTACTTGAGTTAAACTTTATGACAAAAGCACTTAAAATCAAGTGATTGCACACTTGATCAAAGGTGTTATTATTATTCATATATAATTTAACGTCAAAGAAAGACTTCAATCTATATATTAGTATGAGAATACTAAAACAAATAATGAGAATTTGAACTTACAGATAGTGATTTTGATACAGGGGAAAATGAAATGACACATGATAATGCTTTGGACTTTAACAGTGAAACTACATTTTTTAAAAAGTGAATTACCTTGAGATACACAAAGTTATTCATGACTTAGTTTCATTCATACAATGTCTCAACAACCATCTCTACACCAGTGCATATTTCTCAGTACCACTGATTCCAGATTCCTGCTACCCTTACCCCAAAGTCTGCTTATATGACAGATAGTACTCTCTCTTTCTCCTTCTCTCTCTCTTCTCTCTCTCATCTCTCTCTTCCTCTCTCTCTCTTCCTCTCTCTCTCTCTCTCTCTCTCTCTCTCTCTCTCGATGCATTTTTTCTGTTTTTATTCGGGCCACACCCATTTGATGCTCAGGGGTTACTCCTGGCTATGCACTCAGAAATTGCCCCTGGCTTGGAGGGACCATATGGATGCCAGGGATCCAACCGCGGTCCTTCCTTGGCTAGCGCTTGCAAGGCAGACACCTTACCTCTAGCGCCACCTCGCCAGCCCCTCTCAGAATGCATTTTAAAATAAAGTGCATTTTCAGACCATCAGAGGAATTTTTAGTTAACTGTATAGATAGTATAGATTGTAGGTTATTTGCCTTCCACATAGCCAACCTCTGATTGATTCCTGGCACTCACACAGTCCCCTAAACCCTTCCAGGAGTAATCCCTGACTACAGAATAAACTATGGACACTGCTGGGTGCGACCTCCAAATCAAATATACTTATCTATATAATTTTTTCTTTCCTATTGACTTTTATAATAATTTGAATCATTTTTAAATTTCTTTGATCTAATCTTTACACAAAGTATATCCCTGGGATCTTAGTGCTTTTAAAACTAAGCTATCTAAATTTAAAACTGACATGATACAAAGCATTATGGCACAGTTTCTTTTTGTTTGTTTATTTTATTTTTGGGGCCCCACCTGGTGACATTCAGGTTATTTCTGGCTATGCGCTCAGAAATCGCTCCTGGCTTGAGGGACCATTTGGGATGCCGGGATCAAACCAAGGTCCGTCCTGGGTCAGTCACGTGCAAGGCAAACACCCTACCACTGCACTACTGCTCAGGCCCCTGGCATAGTTTCCTTACTGAGAGAAAAGTTTCACTTTATATAGATATATTTCATAATTGAACATCTAAAAAAAACATACAATCTTAGCACTATTAGCCTCCAGGACTTGAAAAACCCATACCATTATTTTTAACTTGTAAATCTATTTTCTTTTATAGGGCCGACGTCAATGCAACAGATAATTTTCTGTGGACTCCACTTCATTTTGCTTGCCATGCGGGCCAACAGGACATTGTTGAGCTTCTTGTTAAGTCTGGAGCTGTAGTAGATGCACTTTCAATCAACAATTCAACTCCTTTAAGTAGAGCCATTGAGAGCTGTAGACTGGATACTGTGAAATACCTCCTTGACATTGGTGCTAAGTTCCAGTTGGAAAATAGAAAAGGTATATTCATTTTTTAGTAGTTAGGGTTAGAAAAAGAGAATTTAAGCTAGATATAACCCTTTCAGATTCTGTTCTTTTTTTTTTATTTATTTTTTTGTTTTTTTTTTGGGCCACACCCAGTGGTGCTCAGGGGTTACTCCTGGCTGTCTGCTCAGAAATAGCTCCTGGCAGCACGGGGGACCATATGGGACACCGGGATTCGAACCAACCACCTTTGGTCCTGGATCGGCTGCTTGCAAGGCAAACGCCGCTGTGCTATCTCTCCGGGCCCCAGATTCTGTTCTTGTGAA